>NC_069505.1:109615448-109937948 GCF_027579735.1 Bombina bombina | reverse complement strand
AAGATTTGTTCTACTGGAATGCCTATTCGTGTTTTCCCTACATTCCACCCAGTAATATTTAACAGTATGGATTATGCATAATAGGTTCAGCTTTATACTAGGGTATGTGGACACATATCATGCAGTATAGTTTATTAGGGATTGTGTGCTGCAAAATATGTTTATTATTGCTTGAAATGTCTATTATTTCTTGAACTGCTATTTCATATACGCTCCTTTCCCCATTGTCTAAGGATGTTTTTATTCTTTATCCCTTATTCTAGTAGTATTTGTTTGACTTGCATTGGTTCTAATTTATCATCCGGTGTAATCTATTAGCATGGATGTGCTTTACATGTTTAGCTTATGACGAGGATGCGCTGTCAATAGTGATGATATATAAATATCATGTAGCACATCACATTGGGGATTGGAGTGCTGCACCAGATGTTTAGTATTTTGATTTGTCATCTCTGCTGCGCCTTCTTATTCTATGGCTCCGCTAGTTGGTAAATGTAAGGCATCTCTTTAGAGATAAGTGTGCTTACACTTAGAATGTTATAGTTTCACTTGTACTTATACCAATGGTCAATTGTCATGTATGCATTGATAAATTATGGCAGCAATTGTATCCACACTAGCGATGCTCGGTCTTTCACACAATTGTTTACACAGTTATGGGCGCTGGCTCGATACTCGTATGTGATTGGGGGAGCCTAAAACAAGGCGTTTGTTTACATTGTGGGTATTCCGACATCGCTAGTGGTTAAGTTATATAAATCCATCTGCTATTCACTGACATGTTGTTGGGATCGAGTCCGCAAATTCTATCTGATCCCAGGACTCGATGTAAAGACCTCTAACCAAGCCCCAAAATGTTATGAGAATACCGTCAGCTACCTACTCCAGCTTGCTCGTGTTTGTGTAAAGGGTCTTTTCATATGCAAAAGAAGGGGGAGTGTCTTATTTCCCACTTGCAGTGGTCTTTCCAGCTACCTTTTCAACAGAGCTAAACTGAGAGCTTCTAAACACTGCCAGAGCACTGAGAGATATCAGGTATGGATGTAACTGGAGTGAATAAGGGAACCTTCTTCCTGAGCACAGACATTGGAACCTGTTATCAGCATGAACTCATATGTGTTAGAAAGTTCATACCAAGACCACAGATAACAACTCCAAGAGGCAACAAGCATACCTACATAGGAAGTTTTGGGAGACCATTACAGAAGGATCAACACTTTCTTCTACTCCAAGAGGCAGACGAAAACAAAGGATACACTATCCAACTCTACTCATCACCTGACATACCCTCCAGTGCGGCAAACTTACCTCATCAGATTGGGGTAATTTTTGGTAAGGGTATTTTATTTATCTCTACTACACTTGGATCTACACTACCACACCTCATGTAAGGACTTATTATATTATTTCTCCATAAGAGAATCATGCTTCTTAATATACCAATTTAATAAGAATTGTAAGCGCTGTTTACCCTCTGTTCTACATATATATATATATATATATATATATATACTGTATATATATATATATATATATATATATATATATATATATATTTATTTATTTATTTATTTATTTATTTATAAAATATTTTACCAGGAAGGATACATTGAGATTTCTCTCGTTTTCAAGTATGTCCTGGGATCACAAAACATTGCATTGATACAATAGGGTACAATAAAATACAAAAACAATAATAAAAATACACATTATATGCAAACATTTAACATAGAGCAGGTATGAAATATTTATCCATGACAGGAGCATTCTGTTTTGAGATATGTATAGAGGGATCTCTTAAAGGATTTTAGGCTTGGGGAAGTTTTTAAAGTGTGAGGGAGGTCATTCCATAATTGTGGCGCTCTGTAGGAAAAGGAGGATCGAGCTGCTTTTTTTTTTTGTATTGAGGCAAGCTAAATAATGTGCTGTTATTGGATCGGAGGTTATAGGAGGTGGGAATAGCAGGGGAGAGCATTCTGCTCAGGTAGGGTGGGAGCTTCCCAGAAAGGCTCTTAAAGACAAGGCAGGAAAGATGGAGGGTGCGTCTGGATTCTAGCGACAGCCAGTTTAGTTCTTTTAGCATGTCACAATGGTGGGTCCTGTAGTTACATTGTAGCACAAAGCGGCAGAGCGAGTTATATAACGTATTTAGTTTATTAAGGTGAGTTTGCGGAGCAGGTGCATATACTATGTCCCCATAATCCAAGATAGGCATCAGCATTTGCTGTACAATCTTTTCCTTTACTGTAGGGCTGAGGCAAGATTTGTTTCTGTACAGGGCACCTAATTTTGGATAAAGTTTAGAGGCAATTTTTTCTATGTGGAGTCCAAAAGATAGATTGGGGTCTAACAACATACCTAAGTATTTAAAAGAGTGGACTGCGGTCAGCGTGCAATTGGAATGCGAAGATGGGAATTTTGTAATTTATGTATTTTAGGTCCCATTCCAAAGATCATTGTGACCGTTTTGTCAGTGTTTAGGAAGAGTTTGTTTTTCGAGATCCACTTTTCTACCTCTGTGAACTGGTCTTGGAGCACTGTTTCAAGCTGCAGCAGATCAGATTTGTTTGCATAGATTACCGTGCCGTCTGCGTACATGTGTACAGTTGAGGATTTGCAGACATTAGGCAAATCATTTATAAATAATGTGAATAGTAGGGGGCCGAGAATGGAACCTTGGGGAACACCACACGTGACTGGGAGAGGGAGGGAGTCAATGTTAGAGACAGAGACATATTGTGATCGATCCGATACATATGATTTAAACCAGGTTAACGGGTGATCAGCAATACCAGAGTTTTTTAGTTTGAGAAGTAGTAGGTCATGGTCCACTGTGTCAAAAGCCTTTGCAAAATCAAGGAAAATAGCTCCAGTTAGGTCTCCTTGTTCCATGGCAGTTTGGATGTCGTTGCAAACTTTTAGGAGGGCAGTTGTAGTGGAGTGATTCGGTCTGAAACCTGATTGATCAGGGGTCAGATAGTTAGAAAGTTGGTAATACTCGCATAATTGCGTATGGACGCATTTTTCTAGGATTTTTGACAATACAGGGAGCAGTGATATAGGACGATAGTTAGAAACCAAGGTTAACTCCCCACTTTTATGAATAGGCACTACTCTTGCAGTTTTCCAGAGTTTGGGTATGTATCCAGACACCAAGGATTCGTTAATTAGGGTTGCAACAGGCTTAGCAATTGCCGGCGCACTGAGCTTCAACAGCATTGCTGGGATTTGATCAGGTCCTGACTGGTTTTTCATTTTTAGATTATCGAGGTGTTTCTTAATGACATTGAAGGGTACAGGTCTAAAATTGAACTTTTCTATATTGGGTCTTTGCTGTTTTAGTGGGGCCTGATCCACATTTGTAGCTTCAGGATGCGTGCCATTTATTAGTTTGTCAATCAGGGTGGTGGAGCATCCTACAAAATAATTGTTAAAGGCATTTGCTACTTCTAAGGGGAGTTGCAGGTTTTGGTTATCCACATTGACAGTAGAGGGTTGGGAGTGGATTGGTGGATTTTGTAAGTTATTTATGAGTTTCCAAAACTTTCTAGGGTTACATATATTATTGTTCAGATTTTCACAGAAATATTGCGCCTTAGCCAATTTTGTTTGTTTAGTACATATATTTCGCCATTTTCTATATACACAGTGATCATTCATAGAGCCAGTATGCTTGAACTTTGACCACAATGAATCCCGAAATTGGTACATTTGAATGAGGTCAGCTGTGATCCAATTCAAGTGTGCTCCTTTTACTCTCACCTTACGCAGCGGTGCATGTAAATTCCAAACTTGTAGGAGTTCAGACTGAAAGAATTCAACTGCAGAGTCTAGATCTGGGATTAGGTTTAATCTGTGCCAGGGGAGGTTCTTGATGTCATTTAGAAATGATTGAAGATTAAATTTTTTGAAGGACCTGGTGATTGTAACCTTGGGAGAGGATTTAGTTGCCTTTATTTTGCGCACGCAGTACACTAAGCAGTGGTCACTGAAATTGTTAGGGAGAACACCTGCCTCCTGGATTCGGTCGGGAGAAGTGGAGAGAATCCAGTCGAGCAGGGTATGATTATGGCTTTTGATGTTTATGCGAGTTGGGGAGGAGATTAATTGCGTTAGATGCAAAGATTTAAACAGCGAGCGACAACTGTTATTTTTTGGATTCAGCCAATCGATGTTAAAATCTCCAAAAACCAAAATTTCACTTTTTGGGTTTTGAGTTATGGATTCACTAAGGAGCTGTGCTATGTCCGAAATGGAATGCACAGGGGAGCTTGGTGGGCGGTAGATTCCTGCAACAATGATTGATTTACTGCACGGGATCTCAATTTTGCCAGAAAGGAAATCAAAGGTGGCAGGAGAGCTAGATTTTTGTAAGGGGGTGAACTTTGTGGAATTGTCAACATAAATTACAATGCCACCTCCTCTCTTTGCTCTATCATTTCTATGGCATGAATATCCATGAATTGCAATGGCAGAGTCAGGTATTTTGCGGGTTAGCCACGATTCAGAGATCACAATGATTTTGGGTTTGTATTGTAAACACCAAGCTTGCAGTGCATCAATTTTCGGTAGTAAGCTGCGGATATTACAGTGCACAAAGGAGAGGCCTTTCTTAGCTGGAAGGCTAGGAATGGAATTTGTTAGGGGACCAGGGTTAGACTCTACGTCATTTGCAAGGGCAAGTAACATAAGGAATAGGAATTTGGAAATCATTTTTGATTGGCCATATAGTGAATGTGATACTTTATAATATTGTGAGGTGGGGGTAGGAGGGTTATTTTTTATAACCCTCCACCAGCACTCAGCAGATAAGTTACAGCAACAGAGCAGGCCATGATGTATGATAATTTGTTTTCCAGTTTGAGGTGTGTGCTTATGGCGGTTATTATGTGAACCAAATTGGAGTGAGAAAAGGGTTATCATGAATAACAGTAAGGATATATTTGGATTCATGTTAGTGGTATGAGGTGTGTAGATAAAAAATAAAAATGAAAAGTATATACACTATTGATGTGTGATATATAGCTATATGTAGGAAGAGAGGGTATTTATTCTATAGGGTTAAGTAGAAGGAAGGATGTGCTGATCAGTGGTTGCAGCTGTCATTTAAGGAGAATGAAATAAGTGTGGGAGACTATCTATAAAGGAAGAAATGAGCCTGGGGTGGGTGGGGTGAGGGGCAGGGTGGGAGGGAAACTATCTTGCAGGATCTACCTTTTTGCAAAGCAGGGGCACAGCTGAGATAAGTTCTGTATTTTCTTGCAAGGCTTGGGTAGATATGTTTAAAAATCAGACTAAAGGAGAGAGATAAATTAGCGTCAGATTGGGCTGCAAACATTTAGAGGAATGGGGAGGGAATATCTATGAACATTTGAGCTAAGGGTCATAAAAGCAAAAACACAGGGAAAGTTAAAATTACAGAGATAACACAGAGGTATTCATGTAGGGGAATAAAACCATTAAAGTCCAAAAAAGATACATGGCCTTATACATACACACACACATATATACATATACATATACATATACATATACTTATACATATACATACACACACACATATACATATATTTATACACACATATATATATACATACACACACATATATATATATATATATATATATATTCACATACATATATATAAATATATACATACATATACCTGTATATACTATATACTATTTATATATACTATATATATATATATATATATATATATATATATATATATATATATATATATATATATACATACTATATATATATATATATATATATATATATATATATATATATATATATATAGACACACATTTATACAAAACACACAGAAAACCTGGCACTCAGGTTCACAGTAATGTTTAAAAGCAAAACTGGGGGAGTCAGTTACATTTGGCGCCAAAGGATCAAGCTCAGGACCATAACATGGTCTCCCCCTTCCTGGGACCCTAAACCAGCACCCACACAATGCATACTTCCAAACAAACCAACTGGGAACCTCCCAGGGTGACACAGGCTTTTGTAACCTCCCCTATGTAAATACAAAACACAGGAATGGACCCCACTCACAGACTGGACTGGGTACTCATCCTAAGCCACAGCAAACTCCACAGCCCTGAACACTGACAGACAGCTGCAAAGTTCCCAGCAACCCACGCAGTTAACCCCAGAGCAGCATGGGTGACAGGCCCGCAGGGAAGCATTACAAACATTATCAACACAACACACAGAAAACCTGGCACTCGCCAGCAGATTGACAGTAATGTTTAAAAAGAGAGATAATCCCTTTATTACCCATTCCCCAGTTTTGCACATTCAACATGATTATATTAATATACTTTTAACCTCTGTGATTACCTTGTATCTAAGCCTCTTTTGACAGCTCCCTGATCACATTGCTATTTATTTATTATCTATTGACTTGCATTTTGGCCAATTAGTGTAGTGTCATCCACAACCCACGGGCGTTAGCACAATGCTATCTATATGGCCCACATGAACTAGCAGTCTCCTGTTGTAAAAAGCTATTTAAAAAGCATGTGGTAAGAGGCTGTCTGTAGTGGCTTACAAATAGGCAGAAATTTAGAGGTTAAAAGTATATTAATATAACAATGTTGGTTGTGCAAAGCTGGGGAATGGGTAGTAAACGTGCTATCTACCTTTTTAAACCATAACAATTTTGGTGTTAACTGTCTCTTTAATATCAGCATACAATGAAACACAGGCAG
Organism: Bombina bombina; assembly: GCF_027579735.1. Classification (NCBI taxonomy): domain Eukaryota; kingdom Metazoa; phylum Chordata; class Amphibia; order Anura; family Bombinatoridae; genus Bombina; species Bombina bombina. Next base: position 109,931,217 of record NC_069505.1, on the reverse strand, counting down.
AAGAGTGCAGTTACAGTAAGCGTTATCATTCAGTGGGACACACGCAGCAGATTTCATAGGTGTAATCTGGGAAAAGGGCTTCCCCAAAACAGAACTGAAACCCAGTGGCAGGAGAAAAAAGTCCCAAAATGACAAACCAGACAGGGAGTAAAGAAAATACTTGGTCAGGATATCCAAGGTCAGGGCAGGCAGCAAGAAGCAAGGTCAAAAGCTGGGAGGTCAGAATATTGGAAAGGACTCAGGAACAAGTACAAGGAAAAAGCTTGGTCTCTGGAAAAAAATGCAGAATAACCTAGCACTGAGTTAGAGGACTGTCCAGGCAGGGAAATAACCTCTAAATTCTTCATGTGCTGCCGTGACATCAGGAGGACGTGTGCATGCCCCCCCGGTTTGCACACACATACGACCTGGTACCCATGCCAACGCCAGCACGAACACCGGGCCGCACACATATGCGGATCGCGTCCCCGTCTGTCACGATGGCCATGCGGGGAAGCCGTGAGGACCCCCTGCTGGATTAAGTGACCCCCCAGGTAAGGGAACCCTTCCCGGTTTTGTGACAGTGCCCCCAACCAAGGCACAATCTCCGGGTGCAAACAGGGAACGGCCTGTCAGGATGTCTCCGATGAAAAGCTCGTACTTTGGCAGCAGCATGGAGATGCCCAACAAACTCCCAAGAATGCTCCTCAGGATCGTAACCTTTCCAGTACACTAGATACTCTAGTCTGCTATGTCTCCTCCTGGAATCTAGGATCTCTTGTATTTCGTATTCATCATTGTCCTGGACTTGGATGGGTGGGGGAGGAGAAGGTTCACAATTTGGGAAGTGATTCTCATGCCAATGAGTAGAGATACGTAAAAGACTTGATGTATCTTATACTGAGGAGGCAGTAGAAACCTGACAGCAATAGGGCTAATTATTTTGGATATGATGAATGGACAAAGGAAACAAGGACCAAATTTCTTTGTGGGACAGGAAAGACGAAGATGTGCAGTATAAAGCCAAACCTTCTCCCCAATTAGGTATGCAGGAGACCTCCTTTTATCGGCTTGATGTTTTTGTTGCGCTTGGGCTGTAGTTAGCTGTCATACTAGCGTGCACAATTGAATGCAAAGAGTGCGTAGATGAGAAGATAATTCAGGTTCAGGGGTAACAGGCAGCGTGTTGGGATGGTATCCATAATTTGCGAAGAAGGGTGAAAGACCACTGGAAGCACTTTGTTAGTTGTTATATGCAAATCCTGCCAAAGGCAAAAGACCTATCCAATCTTCCTGTAGTTATGAAGAAAAACAGCATAGATACTGTTCCAGAGTTTGATTTGCCCTCTCTGTTTGCCCATTAGATTGGGGATGATAAGCTGAAGATAATCTCCGGGTGATGCACAAACAGCGACATGAGTCCAGAATCATGAGGTGAATTGAGATCCTCGATCAGTGACTATGGAATGAGGTATCCCATGAAGATGAAACACATGTTGTAGAAATAGGACAGATGTTTGTTCGGCTGTAGGTAATTTGGGAACTGGAATGAAGTGTGCCATCTTAGTACATCTGTCAACAACTACCAGGGGCGGAACTACAGGGGGTGCAGAGGGTTGCAACTGCGACTGGGCCCCCACCCTCGAGGGATCATGTCACAGATTACTGTAGTCACTTTATAAAGTACTGGGAAGGGTCAGGCCAGCCATCTCACCAGCAGATTACAGACTGTATCACTAACTCACTATATACAGTACTGGTGGGTTAAACAGTGTCACTATATACAGTAATAGGGGGTCAGACCATCTCACAGACTGTGGGCAAAGGGTACCTCCTTTTGCAGACATGTAATCTGATTCACTGTTTTTAGTGGAATGTTTATTGTGTGGACATTTGTGACAAGATAATACAAAAGAGCAGACATCGGCAGGTAAGGAGGGCCACCAGAAATTACGTTGAGTTATTTCTGTTGTATTTTGAACTTCACGATGTCCAGCCATTGGGTTGTCATGATGATGTTGCATCACTGTAAGATGCTGAGCAGGAGGAACATATATCCGTTGTTGATGGTATCACAGACCCTGAATAACTGGAAGATGTATTGCTTCACTCTGAATATTTCTACTAGATCGCTTGATGACAGCTATAAAAGACTTAGAGAAGCCAGGAAATAGGAAGGTCTTATGATCTTTTCAGTAGTCGTTCTTGGAACCAGGGCGATAGGTGATTTGCAAGTCAAATTGTGCAAAGAATAATGCCCAATGAGCCTGACGAGGTCATAGACATCTCATGGAATGGAGATATTCTAGGTTGCGAAGATCTGTATAAACTGTTACAGGATGTACAGCACCTTCAAGCCAGTGTCTCCACTCCTCCAGAGAGGATTTGAAAGCCAGTAGTTCTTTTTCACCAACTTCTTCTCTGCATTGATTAGTTTATGTGAATAGAAGGCTACTGGGTGAATAAGATCCTTATCTCTTCTTTTCTGGGATAGGATAGCACCCAAGGCATACTCAGAAGTGTCAGTTTCTAGATAGAAAGGATGTTGGGTACCAGGTTTAATCAATACTGGAGCTTGAGTAAAAAGATTTTTAAGGGTAAGAAAAGCCTGTTGAGCGGATGACGCCCAGGTGAAGGATGTTGTATTCTTTGTAACAGCTGTTATAGGTGCATAAATAACAGAAAAGTTATGTATAAACCGTCGGTAATAATTAGCAAACCCCATAAATTGTTGAACCATCTTTTTATTCTTAGGGGTAGGCCAATAAATGATGGCTTGAATCTTCTTACGGTCCATCTCAATATGACCTGGCGATAGAACGTAACCGAGAAACTCTATAGTATCAACCTCAAAGATGCTTTTTTCCAGCTTCCCATATAGTTGATGCTGTCTCAAACGTGTTAACACTATCTTGACATGTTGTTCATGTTCAGGAACGGACTGGGAAAAAATGAGGATGTCATCCAAATAAACAATAAGAAATGTATCCAAGAGATCTTGAAAAATATCATTAATAAAATGTTGGAAGGTAGCAGGGGCATTACACAACCCAAAGGGCATAACTGTGTACTCATAATGACCATAGCGGGAGCGGAAGGCAGTCTTCCACTCATGTCCGTCTCTTACTCTGATGAGATTATAGACTCCCCTGAGATTCATTTTCGTGAACACTTTAGCATCCTTGACTCTGTTGAGGAGTTCTGGAATTAAAGGTAAAGGGTATTTATTTTTGATAGTGATAGCATTAAGAGCTTGGTTATCCACAATCCTCCATCCTTTTTACCTACAAAGAAAATTCCGGCACCAGCTGGTGAAGTGTATGGTCTAATGAATCCCTTAGCAAGATTTTCATCAATATATTCTTTCAGATGTTTTGACTGTTTGTTCAGATAAAGAAAAAATGTGTCCATAAGGTAGAGGAGCACCTGGCAATAGATCGTTAGGACGGTCATAAGACGGGTGAGGTGGTAAGATATCAGCTCCTTTTTTCTCAAATACATCAGAAAATTCTCTATATTTCTGGGGTAAGAAGGATGGTTCTGTAGTAGTTAGAGAGTGGAAGGGGAAGGAGTTTGTAGACAACTGATGGTACAAAAAGATGAAGTGAAGAATAGCCTGCCCGTTACCCAATCAATGATAGGATTGTGTTTTTTTAACCATGTAATTCCTAGAATGACATGAAACAGTCGAGAAGGAACAAGATTCCAGACGATTCCTTCTAGATGTTTATCCCCTATTCAGAGTACTGTTGAATGTGACTCCAGAGAAACAGGACCCGTCTTAAGAGTGCTTCCGTCCACCATATGGAGTAATGAGGGATGATCTTTCTTGTGAGTTGGTACTTGTAGTTGAGTAGCTAGTGTGGTGTCGAGAAAACAACTACTAGCTCCGGAATCAAGAATGGCAGTGAAGTTGATGAAGTTATTTCCCAGCTGCAGGGTGATAGTTATAGTAAGATGAGTGGATGTAGGGTACAAGGGAAGATTAAGACAAATGCTATAAGGGAAAAACATACCAGACGGGGGTCTTGATGGACAATCTTGTAGGATATGATCAGGCTTCGCACAATACAGACATAAATGAAGGGTCCTTCTTCTGGTCTTTTCTGTAGCAGACAATGGTCCATGAACCAGACCGATTTGAATGGGTTCACCTTGATCAGTAGAAGAAACTGAGGAAGTAGTATCAAGGATAGGAGCTCTAGAGGAATCAGTATATCTAGGCATTGGAGTAGTAGTGTTTTGTTTTTCTTGCCGTCTCTCACAATAGCGTCTATCCAATTGAGTCACTCAAAGAATTAATCCTTCCAGAGTAACAGATATTCCTATTCTTGCTAGTTCATATTTTAGATAATCAATTAGACCAATACATAACTGATCAATGAATGTGCAGCCACGAATGACTCCCATGTAGACAGCACTGGGCTATTTTTATGAAGCAACTGATGGGCCCACATCTGTGGAGGTCCAGTGAGCAATGATATTGCAGTGTGTACTTTAATGAAGTCAGATGGTTAAGTACGTGGTTTCAAAGAAAATAGTAACTCACAGGAGGTAATAAAGGTACGGTATTCCTCCTTTTTACCGGAAAACTTCTCGAGCATAGCAATATTAGGTTCTGAGGCAGCGGCTTAATGAAAACGTGAAGGTTGTCTTGGTGGAGATGGATGTAAGGCAGTTGCCTCAGCAGTCCTTCTTTCTCTAGCTCTCTATCTTTGTAATAAAGCCTCTTGGCCTGCTTGAAGTTCTTGTATGGCCTGTGTCATTTGCACCAATTGCTGAGTAAGTGCAGTCATAGGATCACTAACTCCTGCGGGTTCCATAATAGGCTAGGTTATTATGTAAGCTGGGAAAAGGGCTTCCCCAAAACAGGACTGAAACCCAATGGCAGGAGAAAAGACTTGGTCAGAAAATATGAGGTCAGGGCAAGCAGGCAGCAAGGTCGAATTAGAAGCCAAAAGGTCAAAAGCTGGGAGGTCAGAATATTGGAAAGGACTCAGGAACAAGTACAAGGAAAAAGCTTGGTCTCTGGAAAAACAGGCAGAATAACCTAGCACTGAATTAAAGGACTGTCCAGGATTTACCCATAAGAACCAGGAACGCCCCTGCTGCCATGGAAACATGTAAGCTAAAACCTTAGGAGCCAATAGGAGATTCAGCTGACAGGGAAATAACCTCTGAACTCTTCTCACGCTGCCGTGACGTCAGGAGAACGTTTGCTTGCCCCCGGTACCCACGCCAATGCCAGCACGAACACATGAGCCATGCACATACGCGGGCGCATCCCCGTCTATCACGACGGCCACGCAGGGAAGCCACGAGGACCCCCGCAACTGAATTCAGTGACCCCCAGGTAAGGTAACCCCTCCTGGTTCCGTGACAACAGGTGCTAATATCTGAGACTTCTCTCTAAGATGTTGCCAAAAACTCTCTTGCCCCATATAAGCAATTCTAATTAGTAAAGTACAGTTTAGCAGGCATGTCTAATGTTATGTCAATCATATGATTTAATTTAGCAAGCGTTCAGCAACACTAAGGGGCATATTTATCAAGCTCCGAATGGAGCTTGATGCCCCAGGCTCACCAGAAACAGCAGTTATGAAGCAGCGGTCACAAAGACCGCTGCTCCATAACCTGTCCGCCTGCTCTGAGCAGGCGGACAGACATTGCCGGAAAGCAACCCGATCGAGTACGATCGGGTTGATTGACACCCCCCTGCTGGCAGCCTATTGGCCGCGAGTCTGCAGGGGGCAGTGTTGCACCAGCAGCTCTTGTGAGCTGCTGGTGCAATGCTGAATATGGCGAGCGTATGGCGAGCGTATTGCTCGCCGTATTCAGCAAGGTCTGTCGGACCAGATCCGCACTGTTGGATCAGGTCCGACAGACCTTATTAAATAGGGGCCTAAGAATGTTCTCATAACAAGAAAAATATTCTCACACTAGTGCCGCTCAATAGAAGGTGAACCCCCCCCGTCCTCTTTCCAGATAATAAACACTGCTTGAGAACATAATAGCAGAGTGAAATATACGTGTAACAATTCTTAAAGGCATATATATGTGATATATGTACTATACTATACAGTATGTATGTTGTCTAAAAAGCTAAGTTTTAATATAAACTGCAAATACATTAACTGTTAATGAAGTATTTGTACAAACAGAAATAGAAGAAGTCTGCCAGGAACGAACAACAGCTCAGAGGCTTGTTCTATGACTCAGTCACCACCTTTGTGTAGCTTCTTTTAGCCCAATTGTGCTAATCACAGAAGAAAACTTTCCTGAAGTATATCAGTCTGATCCCGCCTGATTAATTATTTGTGCATGGAATCATGAAAAGTGTCCAATCCCTTACAAGTGTAGAGCTGGACATCTCCCTTGAGGTGATTTAGCAATATGCTTTGGCTCTTTTTTATTGTGTAAGTGCATTTTTTACGTGCACATTTGGTTTAATAAATATTTTTACTCGTCAGTTGCAGTTGCGCTCAGTTCTTTGTTTTAGATTTTTTTCCTCTAGCAGATTTACTGAGCAATCTTTTGAAAGGAGCAGCATTTTGCAAAGAAAATAAACTATTTTATGCTCATGGTTGGCTTTTTGTCCATTTAATCCCTTATGATTCAACAGTGGACATTACAGGACTGAGTTGAAAGGACCAGGCAAATCATATATGGTTGATGCATTTTTTGGACTGATACACACATTCCATATTAAATACAAGTAAGACTGTTTTAGTATATCAGCTTATTGCAATATTGTATGGAAACTGATTTAAGCATCTGTAATATTGTTGTTTGCAGTACTTGGAGATTTTACTAATTTGTTTTTTTTTATATTTTACACAGGTAACTATTGCCCCAAATACACAAGTTGTTTTTAGTATAGTTCAATTTGTTTTTCCTTTGCATAAATTTTTTTATTCTAGTTTGCAACATTTTTTTCAATAGTTTTGTCTTTGTTTGAATTTACCATTATAACCCTGCCCTATAGTGCTCTGTATTTGCAAAGACATGGAAACTGGGCTAACAAAATATAATTTTGAATGCTTATAAAACATTTATTTTGTATACAGATCTTATGCAATTCAGTACTGATACTACAAATGTATAAAACATTCAACGTTCCCTTTAAAGTCCTGCATCTTCTCATTTTATAAAGTTTATGTATGATCTGCTTAGTAATATTACATCTGCTGTTCTACCTTCTACCAGATAATGTATAAATAATAGATACAAATTCTTTAATGGTCTTGAATGTTTCTTAGCTACCAGATTATGCTGCTGCCTATCAAACATTTAAACATTTTCATTCCAATTTGGTATCTATCTCATCAGACTGCATCTGTGATTGCAAAACATACATTTAATTAGAGTAATTAACCAAAAGACATTTTATTTTTGAAAATTTGTAAGCAATAATAAGCTAGAGAAACATTTTTTTAAAAGGAACAATTTTTTTGTTTGATCAGGTCCGCAAGACCTCGCTGAATGCGGAGAGCAATACGCTCTCCGTATTCAGCATTGGACCAGCAGCTCACAAAAGCTGCTGGTGCAACGCCGCCCCCTGCTGACTCGCGGCCAATCGGCTGCCAGCAGGGAGGTGTCAATCAACCCAATCGTATTCGATCGGGTTGAATTGCGGCGATTCCTGCTCAGAGCAGGCGGACAGGGTTATGGAGCAGTGGTCTTCAGACCGCTGCTTCATAACTGCTGTTTCTGGCGAGCCTGAAGACTCGCCAGAAACACGGGCCATCTTGATAGATAGGCCCCATAGACTGCATAGATAGTGTGTCATAATTTGTGCTATGGTAGAGGCTTCTTTTTTACTATGATCAGCACCATGTAGATGTTGGACAGCGCACATACATGACACACTTTCCTTTTAGCAAAGAGATCGACAAGGGGTGCCTGCAGTGGTGTTGATCTAATGTTAAAAACATAAATAAAAACAAAACAAAGTGCAAAGTAAAGTGACATGTTTACCCCCAGTATACTATTAACTGCTATGCATCTTTTAAGAACCTGAAGTAAAACATAAAAGAGATATTGAAGCCAAAATTAAACTTTTATGATTCACAGAAAGCATGTAATATATATATATAGTGCATGTGCACATTCCTGAACATACCTAAAAAGTCTGTCATGGAAAGGGCCTTAGGGGTAGCTGTAGCGGATCATGTCCACACGACATCGATAAATGACGATTTATCATTGCACAAGCATTTCTTGTGAAATGCTTGTGCAATGCAGCCGACTGCACATTTCCGCTAGCAGGGGCCGTCAATCATCCTGATCGTATCAGATCGGGATGATTGCTGTCTGGCACCTCCGAGGTGGCGGAAGAATTAAGTTTAACTTAAGTTTCAGGGCGGACCAGAAACTTCGGGGGTAGATTGCAGCATCCGCTGCTTGATAAATCTACGCCCAAGTCTCAAATCAAGGAGACCAAAACAAAGAAGTAAATTCGACAACAAAAATAAGTAAATTGGAATGTTTTTTTTTTTTTGTAATTGTACTTTCTGCCTCAATTATAATGTATTTATTTTTAGTGACATGTCCCTTTAAATGTAACACATTCCTTCAATAACTTAATGTCATACATCCCAATGAGTTCTCACTTTTTTGTGATCTGAATAGCAGTTTGAAGCTTCAGTAAATTGTAAACAGGTCTGCCTATTCAACATGAAATATCTTATTTAACCCTTTCGTGACCAGTTATAACGTTATTCCGATGTAGACAAATTGAAATCACGCGATCGTGCAAACGATCACGAGATTTCAATCATGGGATCGGATCTGGGGGGCGTCCCTATGACGCTAGGAATGCCCTCCAGACCGCGATCAAATCCTGCAAGCGCAGTTGGCTTTAGGACAGCTGTTGGCTATGACGTTGTATTCCGTCATAACGGCTTTAAAGCCCAGCGCCGTTGTGACGGAATACAACGGCATAAAGGCGGGAAAAGGTTAAACCATGCAGAATTTGTGATAATTGTGTTTATTAAAAAAAATGCTGTTGCAGGAAACCACTGCTACCCTTTTGTATTAAAATAAAAATCACATTTTCAGCATTCTGGAATTCCATTTTGGGAATTTTATACTATCACTTGGAGTGTTAATAAAACTCTGTCACTGATTTTACGCAGCTAGTTTCTTTTTTCAGATTCAGCATTTTCTTTCTGCAGAAAAAGTTCCCTTGGAAACTTACTGAAAAGAAAATTAATCATAACACAGGTGACTATTATATGGCCATGACGGTATAAATTATTTTTTATTTGGATATGAATACAGGGAACAGATAGTGTTTTTATTTATTTAAATAGCCATTAGCCACCTGGGTAAATGAAGGTGAAAAAAACGCACTTTACAACCCGCAGGGCTGCAACATAATTACTGGTAAAAAGAAAGAGAACATATGTGAGCAATTACATTTTTACTTTTCCTTATACTATTAAGGCTGCTCTTAAAGGACCAGTAAATAAAGTAGAACTGCATGATAAAAAGACAATGCAATAGCATCAACTATGATGCATTCGCCGGCGTCAATACGCTCGCCAGACATTGCTGCCGTGGACCTGAATACGATCTCCTTATTTATAAAAAAAAACCCATCAAAAACATACGCGTCAAGTACAGTGCGAAGAGCATCGGACTGGTGTCAACTAAATCATCGATGTCACGGTTATTCAGGTTTTTCACAACTTTATTTATACCATTTCATTACTGTCCATGAACAAGCACATTTCTCTAAAGCTAATCTTTTTTTTTCATCTGTTAATGTCCAAGAATTAGATTGATTTATACCTCAACAAACAATATCTCATAGAAAGTAATTTTTATATTTATTTGTTATATGATTTTTTCACAGAAATTAATGTGTATTTGTATTTCTAGGAGTCATATTTTTTATTTATTTTTTAAATTACTATTAAAGGGACATAATACTCATATGCTAAATCACTTGAAACTGATGCAGTATAACTGTAAAAAGCTGACAGGAAAATATCACCTGAGCATCTCTATGTAAAAAAGGAAGATATTTTACCTCACAATTTCCTCAGCTCAGCAGAATAAGTTCTGTGCAAAAAGTTATATCCAGCTGCTGCCCAGCTGCAGGTAAAAAAAATAATAATGAAGAAATGAACAGCAGCCAATCAGCATCAGTGCTGAGGTCATGAACTCTTTTACTGTGATCTGATGAGATTTCACTTAACTTCATAGTAAACTTCCTTAAACTGAATAGGGAAATAACATGAGAGTGCACGAGGATCAATCCTTCGGCTGTCCCGGGACAGACATACTGATTTGCTGCTTAGAAGTCGTTTACAATGGGATGTGGCTACTGAGGAACTTTTGAGGTAAAATTTCTTTCTTTTTTACATAGAGATGTTCAGGTTATATTTTCTAGTCAGCTTTTTACAGCTATGCTGCATCACTTATATATATATATATATATATATATATATATATATATATATATATATATATATATATATTTATATGTGTGTGTGTGTGTTATGTCAGAAATATTTTGCAAACATATTTACATGTCCCAACTCCCTAAGTTCTTTTATTTGTTCAAAACAATGTTGTCTGTCATTTATCTGTGTTTATTTATACCACTATATGTATATATTGTAAATGTGTTATTGTTCTGAGCAGGAATAATTGCAAATATAACATGTAATCAGGGTATCATATGTATTTATTTGCAATCAATGGATATTTTAAAGGGATAGGAAAGTAAAAATTTAAGTTACATGATTCAGATAGAGCATGGAATTTTAAAACACTTTAAAATTAACTTCTATTTTCAAATGTGCTTTGTTCTCTTGGTATCCCTTGTTGGAAAAGATATATCCTACACTAGTGAGAGCTTGCTGCTAATTGGTGCCTGCACACATTTGTCTCTTGTGATTGGCTAAATAGATCTGTTCAGCTAGCTGCCAGTAGTGCAATGCTGTTCCTTCAGCAAAGGATAACAAGAGAATGAAGCAAATTTGATAATAGAAGTAAATTGGAAAGTTGTTTAAAATTGTATGTTCTATCCAAATCATTAAATAATATTTTGGGGTTTCTTGTCCCTTTAAGAGCTGGGCCAGGTTTCTCTCTGCACCTGTCTAACCCCTCCTGATTGCAATCTATTTTTAAAAACCACCCTTCACAGGTGTTATAAAATGGGTTGGCATACAAGATGACATTTCTTACTGAAAAAGAAATTAAAAAGAAGGAAGAAATACACTGAAAATAGCATGCCAGAAAAGAAGTGATTTTAATTTCTGCTGCATCTGAATTATGACAGTTTAAAGTTAGGTGGGCTATCCCTTTGAGCTATCAGCTTAAGATTCTATTGAATCAAACATCAATTCGAATTTTAAAATCCTTTAAAATATTACACTGTGTGTCCTAATGGCAGCATCAATGTTTATCTTTAATACTTATTTCACATAAACATACTTTCAAAGTATAATACACAATGTAACAAATGGCACTTACAAGTTCTGATGAGTGATCAATGACACAAGTATCCAGCAATTTGATTCGTTGGTGATAGTTTATTATGTGTATTTGAATCAAATTGGCTGATGTCATAAATCATGTGATTATGCATATTCCAATCTAAAGTGGTGGAAAAATTAACTAGTGTGTGGGTTATTTAGGATTTTGCGTCATATTTGGTGCGAAAATGTGTTGCGTCAAATATGGCGAGTGGAGAGTGTGACTTGTATTACATGGCTTAAACATGGTGCACATGGATTTTTCCAACAAATAAAAAGGAAGTTAGCTATATTATGTTGTGTATTTTTTTCATTTATTTTTTTATTTTTTATACATATAATGCAGTATTGGATCCTCCCTTAGCCCCCAACCTCCCTGACCCCCCCTCTACCTATTTGCTGCCACCTTGGGTACTGGCAGCTTGCCCCCTCCCTCCCTCTCCCTCCCTTTCCCTCCCTCCTTAACTTACAGAGACTCCAGCAGTCCAGCACTTAATAGCTTGTGCGTGCATGCACGCCCTCTCGCGCTTGCACCCCCTCACGCACGCACACACCCTAGTGCGCAGTGCCGGAACTGATCCAGCGATGGGCCGCCCACCCACCTCCCTGCTATGGCTCTTACTCACCAATGATCGGCACCCTCACTGGCCAATGCAAAGAGGGCCACAGAGTGACTCTCCCTGCATCGGTGGGTAAAAAAGGGTATTGCAGTGATGCCTCAATATCGAAGCATCACTGCCATACCTTGAAAGCGGCTGGAAGCGATCACAATCGCTTCCAGAGCTTGAAACCCCAGAGGACGTTCCAGGCACGTCCTTGGTCGTTAACGACCGATTTTTGTAGGACGTGCCTGGCACGTCCTTGGTCATTAAGGGGTTAAAGGGATACTAAACCCAAAGAGAGGAGTTCAGAATCAAGCAGATGTCAGCAACAATAAACAGCAATAAACAGCACACCCAGATACTATATCCAGCAAATGGATAAAGATTGTAGCGCTAAGCATGCATCAAAAGATGCAACAGAATAGACGCAAGCCAAATGTATGTGAGAATACATGGAAAATGGAAAATAAATAAATAAATACATAAAAAAACTGCACTACCTGAACAGATATTTTTCGCTACATCGACATTGCGCATTTGTGTTATGTAACATGAATTGTTTTAGTGTAGGCCTTATAAAAGTCCATAACCTACAGGAAATTAATCTGATAATATAGCTTTACACATTATCACTCTCTGACGCGATTACTGTAATGCTCCTGCAATAAATGTTAAAGGAATATAAAAATGCGATACAAATGCTGTAATGCATTAGGTTATTTCATTATTGCACTATTGCTTGCAGACCAACAAGATACTACATTTAGCCAATAATCAGCAAGTGCTACCCAGGTGCTGAACCAAAAATGGTCCGACTCCTAAGCTTACATTCCTGCTTTTCAAATAAAGATACCAAGATAATGAAAGAACATTGATAATAGGAGTAAATTAGAAAGTTGCTTAAAATTGCAAGCTCTATCTGAATCATGAAATAAAAAGTGTGGGGTTTATATCCCTTTAATTCTGACTTTCATGTCCCTTTACCAATTGACTTTTAAAAGCAGTGCACAATTAAAATCAGTATGGATTGTGCGCCAGCAATGATAACACTCCATAACATTTGCATTGTTGTGGTCAACTTGTAATCTGATTCTATGGGCTCCATTTACCAAAGGTCAGGCAGACATTATTCGCTACCGTGAACAAGTCCACCGGACCTCCCTGCTTGTGCAATGCTGCACTCTGATCACTGACAGAAAATTGTCCATGAGCAGGGGCTGTCAATAATCCCAATCGGATCTGAATGATTTCACTCTGCCACATTTTAGGTGGAGGAGAGGTTAAGCAGCAGCGGTCTTAAGATCACTGCTACTTAACTACATTTTCAGGCGAGTCTGAAATGCGTGAAGCTGCTTTTACAGACTGATAATTGATAATTGGGGCCCTATAGGTAAAATTCCTGTAGGTGAGTCATAAGCATTGCAGCTCCATGGAAAGATGTTGCTGGTCAGCAAGTCAGGTGTTAGGGTATTAGACACAAGCGCTAAATTAGAGGGGATCCTAAGCTTCATCTCTGTTTATCTCTTTCCAAAGGTAAACAAATGAACAGAATATATACAAGTAGTTGAGATGAAGAGCTAAAACAGCACAGATACCAGGATGTTAAAATAAAAATATAAATTCAATATACAATCAACTTTTAAAATCTATGTTAACATCTATAGGGACGTCTCCATTGGAATATATATCAATAAAATACAAATTTCACACATCCACTTTCAAAGTTATAACACTTTGGTGAGTGTATTGAATTGTAGCAGAATAAATGTAGTAGAAGCAGGGGAATCGTCACAAGTCTTGTTAACGCGTTTCACCCGACACTGGGCTTTATCAAGACATACTGATTTTTAAATAACCCTCCTCTTTTCCTCATTGGTTAACAGGCCTCATCATTTTTTTAAGGTGGATTAATTTGGATCTCGGTGTAGTCATGCTCAATTGAAGGTGTTATGACATTCTTACTCCATATTAAACAGTGCTTTTTTGTGTTTGTTTATAAATTGCAAAATATTCATACATCGTGTTATATCTTCTTATCAGACTTCTTATTTAGCATAAAAGTAAGTGCAATAACATACATATGGCTAGATTATATAGAGTTTTTGTCGGTAAGGCTTGCGGGGCTAATGCACAGTTTATCCTCACCGCTCACCTACAAACAACGCTGGTATTACAGGTTTTTTAAACCAGCGTTAGCCTTAGGTTTAGGGGTAATACATTTAATATAGTTGCGGCGACGTTGGGGGCGGCAGATTAGGGGTAAATAAATGTAGGTAGGTGGTGGCGATGTTAGGGACGGCAGATTAGAGGTTAATAAAATTTAACTAATGTTTGCAAGGCGGGAGTGCGGCGGTTTAGGGGTTAAAAAATGTATTTAAGTGTTTGCGATGTGGGGGGGGCTCGGTTTAAGGGTTAATAGGTAGTTTATGGGTGTTAGTGTACTTTTTAGCACTTTAGTTAAGAGTTTTATGTTACAGTGTTGGCCCATAAAACTCTTAACTACTGACTTTTAAATGCGGTAGGAGTCTTGACAGGAGAGGGTGTACCGCTCACTTTTTCCAAGACTCGTAATACCGGCGTTAGGCAAATTCCATTAAAAAGATAGGATACGCAATTGACGTAAGTAGATTTGCGGTATGTTCGAGTTGCATAAAAAAGTGAGCGGTACACTTGTACCTGCCAGACTCGTAATACCAGCAGGCGTTAAAAAGCAGCGTTGGGACCTCTCAACGCTGCTTTTTAAGGCTAACGCAAAACTCGTAATCTAGGTGATAGTATTTACAAACAGATTTACTTGATAACATATCTAAATTAATTCATATTAAAACAGTGAATATTGAATTAATTAATACTAAGTAAAATCCTTCTAATAGTGATATTTATGAAAATTCAATGCATTATTATGGTCTAAGACCATTATACTAGAATAATAAGTGTGTCTATGTGAATAGTGTTACTTAGAAAATATAGGGTACAAATAAGTAAAAAATATTCAAAAATATATTAAGTATAGGAAATTAATAAATAATAGTAAGTAATAAATATAAAAATAATCCTAAAATGAAGTTAGAATGTTTTTTTTCAGAAGTGGGTATACAAAGCAAAAGACATAATGATAAATAATCTAAAGCTTAGAGATCCCACGTTAGAGGATAGATACCCTAACATGGCACTATTAGCCTATTATACAACCCTGGGTTATAAAAGGACGTTATAAAAAATACCTAAAATCTATCAAAGTAGGTAAATGTTGTTTAGGTCAGGAACAGTGAAATGTCTATTTCTGAGTTAAGTCCTGCGAGGTGCAGAGTCTGCATATTTTAGATCAGCTCTGTCTCTTTCTTTAATAGCTTAAAGGACAGGCAACATCAGAATTGTTGTTTTTTTAAAAGATAGATAATCCCTTAATTACCCATTCCCCCGTTTTGCATAACCAACACAGTTATAATAATATATGTTTTACCTCTGTAATTACCTTGTATCAAAGCATCTGCAGACTGCCCCCTTATTCCAGTTATTTTGACAGACTTGCATTTTAGCCAATTAGTGCTCACTCCTTGGTAAATTCAAGTGCATGAGCTCAATGTTATCTATATGAAACACATGAACTAATGCCCTCTAGTGGTTTAAAATGCATTCAGCTTTCAAGATCTAAGAAATTAGCATATGAACCTCCTAGGTTTAGCTTTCAATTAAGAATACAGAGAGAACAAAGTAAAATTGGTGATAAAAGTAAATTGGAAAGTTGTTTAAAATTACATGCCCTATTTGAATCATGAAAGGTTTTTTTGTACTTGACTGTCCCTTTAAACTCAAAGTTGCCCCCTCTCCAATCTGGTCTAATTTTTTGTATTCCCCAGAATTCAGAATTCCCAAAAAAATCTCTAAGGTTATTATCATGTACTGTATGAAAATGGTTATACAGGTATGTATCTTTTTTGCCTCTCTCTATACAAGAGAGATGTTCCCATAAACGTTCCATTAGGGTCCTGGTTGTTTCCCCTATATATTGCTTATGGCAAGAACATTCAATTAGATAAATTACACGTCTATCTTGACATCTCACTATGGGGGGTAGTTATCAAGCCGTCAACCTCAAATACGCTGCGTATTCCGCAGCGTATTTGTGGCGAGGCTGATACGCCTTAGTTATCAAAGGCTCGAGACCGGCAAAAGTAGAATTTTGTGACGTAAGCTTCGATCCGCCGGACTCAGTCCGACACAGATCGATTCTTACGTCACTCCAGATGTTCCGCACACAAGTGCGGCACATTCTCACTACTTTTGCTAGCTATCAAATGACTAGCAGGTACGCTCGGCACTTTTACGGCCCAGCGTACCTGGTTTTCAAAGCGCCAGCCTGGAGGTGGCGGATCCCATAGGAATCAATGGGAGTCTGACCATAGCGAAAGTACAAGTTCGCTGCTGACAGACATCCCATTGATTTCTATGGGAGCTGTCTACACCTAACACCCTAACATGTACCCCGAGTCTAAACACCACTAATCTGACCCCCCCTACACCGCCGCAAATAAATAAAGTTATTACCCCCTAAACCGCCGCTCCCGGAGCCCACCGCAAGCTACTCTATACATATTAACCCCTAAACCGCCGCTCCCGGAGCCCACCGCAACTATAATAAATGTATTAACCCCTAACCCGCCGCTCCCTGAACCCGCCGCAACCTATATTAAATGTATTAACCCCTATCCTGCCCCCCCTACACCGTCGCCACCTATAATACATTAATTAACCCCTAATCTGCCCCCCCTACACCGTCGCCACCTATAATAAATTTATTAACCCCTATCCTGCCCCCCACTACGCCGCCGCCACTGTAATAAAATGATTAACCCATAAACCTAACCCTAACCCTAACGCCCCCTAACTTAAATATTAATTAAATAAATCTAAATAAATTAACTCTTATTAACTAAATGAATCCTATTTAAAACTAAATACTTACCTTTAAAATAAACCCTAATATAGCTACAATATAAATAATAATTATATTCTAGCTATCTTAGGATTTATTTTTATTTTACAGGTACCTTTCAATTTATTTTAACCATGTACAATAACTATTAAATAGTTATTAACTATTTAATAGCTTACCTAGCTAAAATAAAGAGAAATGTACCTGTGAAATAAATCCTAACCTAAGTTACAATTACACCTAACACTACACTATACTTTAATAAATTATTCCTATTTAAAAATAAATACTTACCTGTAAAATAAACCCTAAGATAGCTACAATGTAATTAATAATTATATTATAGCTATCTTAGGATTTATATTTATTTTACAGGTAACTTTGTATTTATTTTAGCTAGTTAGAATAGTTATTAAATAGTTATTAACTATTTAATAACTACCTAGCTAAAAGAAATACAAAATTACCTGTAAAATAAATCCTAACTTAAGTTACAATTAAACCTAATACTACACTATCATTAAATTAACTAAATAAACTACCTACAAAGAACTACAATGAAATACAATTACATAAACTAACTAAAGTACAAAAAATAAAAAAAGCTAAGTTACAAAAAATAAAAAATTAAGTTACAAACATGTTAAAAATATTACAACAATTTTAAGCTACTTACACCTAATCTAAGCCCCCTAATAAAATAACAAACCCCCCCAAAATAAAAAAAATCCCTACCCTATTCTAAATTACATAAATTTCAAAGCTCTTTTACCTTACCAGCCCTTAAAAGGGCCATTTGTGGGGGCATGCCCCAAAAAGTTCAGCTCTTTTGCCTGTAAAATAAAAATACAACCCCCCCAACATTAAAACCCACCACCCACATACCCCTAATCTAACCCAAACCCCCCTTACAAAAACCTAACACTAATCCCCTGAAGATCATCCTACCTTGAGTCGTCTTCACTCAGCCGAGCCACCGATGGAACTGAAGAGGACATCCGGAGCGGAAGAAGTTAATCCTCCAAGCGGCGCTGAAGAAATCTTCCATCCGATGAAGTCATCATCCAGGCGGCGCTGAAGAAGTCTTCGATCCGGCCGATGTCATCTTCAAAGAGGCGCTGAAGAGGTCTTCTATCCGGGCGAAGTCATCTTCCAAGCCGGGTCTTGAATCTTCCTTCCGCCGACGCGGAACCACCTTCTTCACCGACGGACTACGACGAATGACGGCTCCTTTAAGGGACGTCATCCAAGATGGCGTCCCCTCAATTCCGATTGGCTGATAGGATTCTATCAGCCAATCGGAATTAAGGTAGGAAAATCTGATTGGCTGATGGAATCAGCCAATCAGATTGAGCTCGCATTCTATTGGCTGTTCCGATCAGCCAATAGAATGCGAGCTCAATCTGATTGGCTGATTGGATCAGCCAATCAGATTGAACTTGAATCTGATTGGCTGATTCCATCAGCCAATCAGATTTTCCTACCTTAATTCCGATTGGCTGATAGAATCCTATCAGCCAATCGGAATTGAGGGGACGCCATCTTGGATGACGTCCCTTAAAGGAGCCGTCATTCGTCGTAGTCCGTCGGTGAAGAAGGTGGTTCCGCGTCGGCGGAAGGAAGATTCAAGACCCGGCTTGGAAGATGACTTCGCCCGGATAGAAGACCTCTTCAGCGCCTCTTTGAAGATGACATCGGCCGGATCGAAGACTTCTTCAGCGCCGCCTGGATGATGACTTCATCGGATGGAAGATTTCTTCAGCGCCGCTTGGAGGATTAACTTCTTCCGCTCCGGATGTCCTCTTCAGTTCCATCGGTGGCTCGGCTGAGTGAAGACGACTCAAGGTAGGATGATCTTCAGGGGATTAGTTTTAGGTTTTTGTAAGGGGGGTTTGGGTTAGATTAGGGGTATGTGGGTGGTGGGTTTTAATGTTGGGGGGGGGTTGTATTTTTATTTTACAGGCAAAAGAGCTGAACTTTTTGGGGCATGCCCCCACAAATGGCCCTTTTAAGGGCTGGTAAGGTAAAAGAGCTTTGAAATTTATGTAATTTAGAATAGGGTAGGGATTTTTTTTATTTTGGGGGGGTTTGTTATTTTATTAGGGGGCTTAGATTAGGTGTAAGTAGCTTAAAATTGTTGTAATATTTTTAACATGTTTGTAACTTAATTTTTTATTTTTTGTAACTTAGCTTTTTTTATTTTTTGTACTTTAGTTAGTTTATGTAATTGTATTTCATTGTAGTTCTTTGTAGGTAGTTTATTTAGTTAATTTAATGATAGTGTAGTATTAGGTTTAATTGTAACTTAAGTTAGGATTTATTTTACAGGTAATTTTGTATTTCTTTTAGCTAGGTAGTTATTAAATAGTTAATAGCTATTTAATAACTATTCTAACTAGCTAAAATAAATACAAAGTTACCTGTAAAATAAATATAAATCCTAAAATAGCTATAATATAATTATTAATTACATTGTAGCTATCTTAGGGTTTATTTTACAGGTAAGTATTTATTTTTAAATAGGAATAATTTATTAAAGTATAGTGTAGTGTTAGGTGTAATTGTAACTTAGGTTAGGATTTATTTCACAGGTACATTTCTCTTTATTTTAGCTAGGTAAGCTATTAAATAGTTAATAACTATTTAATAGTTATTGTACATGGTTAAAATAAATTGAAAGGTACCTGTAAAATAAAAATAAATCCTAAGATAGCTAGAATATAATTATTATTTATATTGTAGCTATATTAGGGTTTATTTTAAAGGTAAGTATTTAGTTTTAAATAGGATTCATTTAGTTAATAAGAGTTAATTTATTTAGATTTATTTAATTAATATTTAAGTTAGGGGGCGTTATGGTTAGGGTTAGACTTAGGTTTAGGGGTTAATCATTTTATTACAGTGGCGGCGGCGTAGTGGGGGGCAGGATAGGGGTTAATAAATTTATTATAGGTTGCGGCGGGTTCATGGAGCGGCGGTTTAGGGGTTAAACTATTTATTTAGTTGCGGAGAGGTGCGGGATCAGCAGGATAGGGGTTAATAATTTTATAATAGAGGGCGACGGTATAGGGGGGGCAGGATAGGGGTTACTAGGTATAATGTAGGTGGCAGCGGTGTCCGGGAGCGGCGGTTTAGGGGTTAATACATTTATAAGAGTTGCGGCAGGGTCTAGGAGCGGCGGTTTAGGGGTTAATACATTTATAAGAGTTGCGGCAGGGTCTAGGAGCGGCGGTTTAGGGGTTAATACATTTATAAGAGTTGCGGCGGTGTCTAGGAGCGGCGGTTTAGGGGGTAGTAACTTTATTTAGTTGCGGGAGGTTCCGGGGGCGCCGGTATAGGGGGTAGAACAGTGCAGTTTAGTGTGAGTGCTTAGTGACAGGCTAGCAATAAAGCTGGGAAAAAGCCGAAGGGCAGCGAGATCGGATGAGTGATAACTGTCACAGTCCGCTGCTCATCGCCCCGCGGCTTTTTGACAGCTTTATTTGATAACTTAGGCGTATTTTTTCAGGTCCGCGGCGGCGAAGGTAGGCGAGCTTAGGCGGACGTATTGGGCCGGCGAAGCCAGAAAAGTAGACGGCTTGATAACTAGCCCCCTATATCTTTAATGTGGTGGATATATCCATTTGGACCATATTTTATTTCCTTACACTTTTTGCTAAATTGACAAGATCTACAAGTAGAGCATGGGAAAAGCCCTATAATTGCACCCCCTTCAAATCCCTATCACTAAGCACCTTGTCTTTTCCCTTTTTAAACTCACTTGGGGCTAGTATGTTCTTAATGTTCCTCGCTTTTCTATACACAATTTTTGGATGAGTAGGTATTATTTTGCCTATTATTGGATCTGTTTGCAGTAAATAACAATGTTTATTCATAATTTGTTATAGAAGGTAGTTATCACAGTTGTAGTCTGTCACCATAGTGACATTAATAACATCAGATTTTTCTTTTTTAACTATTTTATTTGGAACTTTATATTTAAGAAGATTTTCTCTATTCGTTTCATCCACTTGTTCTTTTGCATTTTTTATTAATTTTGGAGTATAACTAGGGTGACCATATTGCCGCTTTAAAAAGGGACACTTATGAAAAAAACATATGTCAGGGTTGTTTTCAGGGCTGTTTGAAGAAATGTGTTGTATAAGAACCCTGACATGTATTTTTCATATGTGTCCCTTTTTAAAGCGGCAATATGGTCACCCTAAGTATAACCCCTCTCTACAAATTGTTGTTCCAGTATCTGTATTTGTTTTTCATAGTCTGATACTCTGGAGCAATTACGTTTAATCCTCAAACATTGTCCTTTTGGGATGTCGTCATTTTTTATGGTGACCGCTGTTATAATGGAAGAGGTTATTAGCATCTACCTTCTTAAAGAGTGTTTTGGTAGTTAATTCTGTGCCTATTACTTCTATTTCTAGATTAAGGAAAGTGACTTTTATGCACTGTACAGTATGTGTATGTGAAGTTTAAACCTATATTGTTGGTATTTAGATCAAATAGAAAGTGATCAAGTTCTTGGACATTCCCCCTCAAGATAAAAACATCATCTATATATCTTCTAAATAGTACAAGATTTGCACCCAGTTTGTGGGGGAGGATAAATTCTTCTTCCCATTTCCCCAAATTTTTTTTTTCATAACTGGGTGTGAATTTTGTATCCATAACTGTCCCCCTAGTTTGCAGAAAAAACTTTTGAATAAATGAAAAGTAGTTCTGATTTAAGATTAAATCAATCCCAATCAATATACATTCTCTTTGCTCTACATTTAACGAGGTGTCTCTTTTCGTAAAAAATCTGTTGCACTCAAACCTAGATCATGTCTAATGTTGGTGTATAGCGAGGACACATCACATGCCCCCATAATATAGCCTTCCTCCCATTTCAATTGATTCAGAAAATTAAGAATATCTGTTGTGTCTTTAAAGGGACATTATGCACTAGATTTTTCTTTGCATAAATGTTTTGTAGATATTCCATTTATATAGCCAATACAAGCTTTTTTTTTTTTTTTAAACCCCGTATAATATGCTTATTTTTAAATAACATTGCTCTGATTTTCAGACTCCTAACCAAGCCCCAATGTTTTCAGAGAATACTGATGTATAAATACTCCACCTTCCTCCTGTTTGTGTAAAGGGTCTTTTCATATGCAAAGGAAGGGGGGGAGTGTCTGCTTTTTCCCACTTACAGTGCGTGTTCCAGCTACCTTTTTAGCAGAGCTAAACTGGGAGCTTCTGAGTAAGTTTTTAAATGGTTTTAGATCAGTATCTGTGCATATTATTCTTTATAGTAGTGTCTATTACATGCAGTTATATGAAAATTAGTGTATACCGTCCCTTTAAGATATGATGGTAAAGTTTTGACATATTCTTGTAGGAATCTATCTATATACCTGGATAGGTTAGAGGTAATTAAACCAATACCCAGTATAATTGGCCTACCTGGGGGGTTAACCAAATCTTTGTGGATTTTTGGTAGGTAATAGAAAATGGGAACTTTTGGGAATTTAGGGTATAGAAAGTCATACTCCTTTTTTAAGATGATGTTTTTATCTTTTGCCTCATCCAAAACTCAAATTAGTTTTGTTGAAAATGTTTTGGTTGGATTGAGTTTCAGTTATTTATAGGTATAATAATCTATTTACTTCTAAATATTTATTTGTATAAAAAAATAACCACTCCCCCTACCTTGTCAGCTGATTTAATAGTAAGTCTTTATTGTTTTGAAGATCTCTAAGGATTTTTTTTTCTTTTTTTGTCAAATTGTTTTCTTTATATTTATTCAGTTTTATTTTCAAGATATCATTTTGTACCATTTTGTCAAATAGTTCTAAGTTCCTTTCTTTCTCATTTGATGGACTCTTATAGATTTTATTCCTTATTATGTTTCTCTCTATCAAGTTTTTTTTTTTAATAAAATATCTTTTTAAATTGAGTTTTCTGATAAACTGGCTTACATGTATATGTGTGTTAAATGTATTTAGCTTTGATGTAGGTGCAAAGTATTTCGGATGATAGGCTATTAGGTGGAATGTATTTGGATTTGTTTCTTATTTTCTGTCTCCAGTTGGTTTCAGGAAGGGTTTCCATTGTATTATCTTGTAACAGTTCTTGTAGATCCTGTAAAACCGATTGGTCAGATATTGTCCAATCCTCCCCTAACTCCTTCTTAGCATAAAGTTTTTTTAAGTAACAGTTTTCTAGTAAATAGATGTACATCCTTAATCACTTCAAATTTATTTAAGTTGTTAGTTGGACAGAAGCCTAGACCTTTCGATAGACTCGCAATATGATCATCATTTAGGGTATGTTCGGTAAGGTTGATTACTTTTAAGTTCCCATTCTTATCTTGGAGAATGGGCGTGGTTGCCTTCCCCCTGTTTCCCTGGAGGGCATTGTCTGCGTTTTGCGTTTGTTGGGTCTCCATTGTTGTGATATGGCATTGGTTATAGATGTTACAGGTCCTAAAAAAGAGGAACTTGTAGAGGTAGAGGGTGTAGCATTATTACTGGAATCTAGTGCTTGCATTTGAGATCTTGTGTATGTTCTTGGTTGGATAATATTTTCAGGAGTGATATTCTCTATAGAGGTGTCTGATTCTGATATTTCAATATCGCTTTCATTGAATTGAATTAGGTTCTGGGGTTTATTGGTATTATGTGGCCTTGTATTATATCTTTTTTGCCACTTGTATACTTTCTTATTAAGGTAATCCCCTTGATCACTTTGATATTATTGTTTCTTATTCTGTATCAATTCATTCTCCAAAGTATCCAATTCAGCTTGGTACTGTTTATAAAGACTGTTTTGTCTAAGTTCTCAAATGCTTTTAAGTTATCATTATGGTTTTGTATAGATGCCTCCAATAGGGTTATCTCATCCTGATCTGCCTCAATCAGTATCTCAATTAGTGCCAGTGAACATGTAGTTAATGCCTTTTCCCATCTTTAAATATGTTCTTGTTTTTTAAGATCATATGCAGGAAACATTTTAATTTGCAACCCCCTGGGTATCATACAGTCTTTTTGATATCTCTGAAAGAAATGTAGATTCCACCATCTTTTTGAGTGCTTGTATAATGTTTTATGTGATTCACATAATAAATTATTAATTTGATCCTCTCCTACCTCTTGAGAATATTCATTAGAGGTATTAAAAATGGTATTTAAATTATCTAATCTATTTTGCTGTCTTGCAAGTAGGTCATTTTGTAAATTCATGTTAGTCAATATGTGTAGTTCCTAGAAAACCTAGTGAAGCCTAGGTATAATATATACATTTATAAGAAAAAGAGGAACTAAATTGATATCTGAGAGACAATAGGACTTCAAAAAGGACCTTGTAAAAGTAAATATATAGTATATGGGTCACTTAAAGGAGCAGTGCTTAAGCATTAGTAACAATTTGTAGTTATGAGGGCATAACCACCAGGGGGTGGGAATGTCCAAAAAAGTATGCTTCTATACACTGATGAAATTATGTATTACGTAGTGAAAGAAAAGAATATCAGTAAAAAATAACTTTTATTTATTGTTAATTAAGAGACAGCAGATATTTATAAATATCTTGCTGCCAACTTGCGAAAGTTAAAAAACACTTCTCCTGTATGTACAGAATAATGTATATTGTTATATAGCGATATTTCAAGGATACTCAAGTATCAGTCAGTGTTATGAGGGCTAAATAGCCTCTATGTAACCTAAATATATTATAGACTAGGGTTTAGCTGGTATTGGGTAGATTAGCCTTACTTCGGCTTGATAAACCAGACAGCCTAGAGCTATTTAAATCATATATCTAGAGTTAATATGCTTAATTCAATTTTCCACAACTGATAATGAAGTCCTAAAAAAATAAATAAAGAGTAACTCAATTCAACTCAGGGTTTCACCAATTCAAATCTTTATTTATTGGGTGACAACTATTGAGGACACGTTTAGATATATATGCAGAGAGAAATGGGAAGTCACAGCTGTGCTGCTAGCAATCCTAGGAATGGTATGGGTAACAAAGAAGACTCTGATGTGTTAGGTGCTTAAACTATGGGATATGTGTTAAGTAGAAAGTTAAACAAATAGGGTTAAATCATATCATTCTACCAAGTGCCTTGTTACATACAATTAAGGTATTAATTAACATAAGGTATTGTTAGATTTAATAGCATCTATGTGAAATGTAACAGCTTGGAGAATAATTATTGGTATTATGGTCAGCAATTATATTAAATATAGATTCAACTGTTTCCAGATTTGGAGCTCTATGTGGTAATGAGGTCAATATTGGGATAAATGTTAGTATAATACAAACAGGTAACAGCTATATCTGCGCTGTTTATATCGTACACTGGGTTTAACGTTTGCCTGCAGAGGGTATATTATTAAAATATATTTAATATCATGCAGATCTTTGTGTTTACCACTGATGTTGCCCCAGTGCTATAATATATATGTAACCTGTTTGCAGCAGAGTCCACCAATTATATATTGTCTAACACAAGTGGTAGTCTGATCACCGCTAAATAAACAGCTGATTAACGATACTAAATCATGACTGTGATCACAGCTAAATAAACAGCTGATTAACGATACTAAATTGTGGCCAACTTGCAACTTAAATAAATTTGAAGTGATTAAGGATGTACATCTATTTACTAGAAAACTGTTACTTAAAAAACTTTATTCTAAGAAGGAGTTAGGGGGAGGATTGGAAAATATCTGACCAATTGGCTTTACAGGATCTACAAGAACTGTTACAAGATAATACAATGGAAACTCTTCCTGAAACCAACTGGAGACAGAAAATAAGAAACAAATCCAAATACATCCCCCCTAATAGCCTATCATCCTAAATACAGGTATTTAACTAAATAGTCTGTCAGAAAATAGAGGAAATACCCGAATATTGGCCTATCTCTAATCTATCAGGAGCAGAGAAAAAAGCTTTACAGGAAATTCAGACATGGCAAGACACTGTCATTAAGCCTTCGGACAAGGGAGGGAACATAGTTATTTGGCATACAGATATGTATTTGGAGGAGGCAAGTAGACAATTGGATAATGAACAATGTTACAAGAAATTTTTTGGCAATCCAACACAGGATTATCTGGAGAGATATAATCAAATGATTGATGGGCCCTTTAAAGACCAGATAATTAATAAAACTGAAAAACAATTTCTTACACAATCACATCCAACCTTAGCTACTTTTTACCTTCTCCCTAAAATACACAAAGACATTCATAGACCTCCTGGAAGACCCATAGTGTTAGGCAATAATAGTCTCACGGAAAAAGCTAGTAAATATATTGACCAGAGACTCAGAGAATACCTGTATACGCTTCCATCATATGTAAAAGATACAATGGAAGTACTTCAGAGATTAGAAAATTTGACACTTTCCCCCAACTCTATTCTTGTCACAGCAGATGTAGAATCACTCTACACGAATATCAGACACCCATTAGGAGAACAAGCAATCTCATACTTCTTAGCATCTAATATAACAGATAATCATGATCACAACCAGTTCATTAAACAACTATTACACTTCATCTTACATCACAACTACTTTACATTTATATAGATGACATATTGTTTATCTGGGATGGATCAATTGATATGCTGAAAGAATTTATGACCAGCCTGAATAATAACAACTTAAATCAAAAACTCACTTATGAGTACAGTCAAAGAAAAGTTAATTTTCTAGACTTAGAAATACAGACTGATGAAAAAGGATATGTTAGCACCACCCATTTATAGGAAAGCAACAGCTACAAATACCTTACTGCATCATACTAGTGCCCATGCCCCATGCACTCTCAGTGCCATTCCCAAAGGTGAATTCATACGTCTAAGACGCAATTGTTCTGATGTAACAGTATACACGCAAAAAGCTATAAAACTTTTGATTAGACTTCAAGATAGAGGGTATAGTAAACGCTCAATTAAAAAGGCAAATACACAAGTGTTGAAAATGGAGCGTCCAACTCTATTACAACCACGCCAAAGAAGAACAGATAACATACCCAGACTTATCACCACTTTTAATCCTCAAATTCATCAGATCACCAAGGTGATCAATGATAATTGGTTTATTTTATTAAATGATCCTCATCTTAGTCAAGAGTCATTATGTACACAGACCTAGGAAGGTCAGCCAATCTCCAGGCATGTTCCCATATGGAACTTACAATACATGCCCAAAGGGGTGGAAAATCAAAGAAATTTGTGACAAATATGGTCACAAACATCTACTAGCGGCACATTTTTCCTGCACTACAATTGGTGTAATTTATGCCTTACACTGTCCATGCAATTTATTCTATGTCTGTATGACCTCACGACAAATAAGAACACGTATCATGGAACACAGTAGAAACATCCACAATGCTAAGAAAGATCTGGAAAAAAAGAAAACCATAACAAGTGTGTCCAAACACTTTAATTTAAAACATAATAATTATGATACACTACTCAAATTTACTGTCTTACAACAAGCCACCTTAGGAATTAGAGGTGGCGACATTGAACAAACTTTATTGAAGATGGAATGTAGGTGGATACACTTACTGAACAGTGTAAAACCATATGATATGAATGATTACAATAACTATCATGTATATCTGTAATATACAGAATCATCTTTACATCCAATTCCATTATAAATGTTATTTACATTTAGGGCATATAATAAATATTTAAATTTAAAAATTGCTATTAAAACCTATATATAGCAACACTTATAAATGGCACTAAATATATATTTTCTGATACCCATCATGGTTACACCTTCCTTTTTACAAGTTTCTAATATATTATGTTGACATATTCTTATGTCAAACATTCATTTTTATATCACCTTACTATGGCCTAGATTTGGAGTTTGGCGGTAGCCGTGAAAACCAGCGTTAGAGGCTCCTAACGCTGGTTTTAGGCTACCGCCGGTATTTGGAGTCAGTCAAAAAAGGGTCTAACGCTCACTTTTCAGCCGCAACTTTTCCATACCGCAGATCCCCTTACGTCAATTGCGTATCCTATCTTTTCAATGGGATCTTTCTAACTCCGGTATTTAGAGTAGTGGCTGAAGTGAGCGTTAGAATTCTAACGACAAAACTCCAGCCGCAGAAAAAAGTCAGTAGTTAAGAGCTTTCTGGGCTAACGCCGGTTCAAAAAGCTCTTAACTACAGTACTCTAAAGTACACTAACACCCATAAACTACCTATGTACCCCTAAACCGAGCCCCCCCAACATCGCCGCCACTCGATTAATTTTTTTAACCCCTAATCTGCCGACCGCCACCTACGTTATACTTATGTACCCCTAATCTGCTGCCCCTAACACCGCCAACCCCTATATTATATTTATTAACCCCTAACCTGCCCCCCACAATGTCGCCGCCAGCTACCTACAATAATTAACCCCTATTCTGCCGACCGCCACCTACGTTATACTTATGTACCCCTAATCTGCTGCCCCTAACACCGCCGACCCCTATATTATATTTATTAACCCCTAATCTGCCCCCCACAACGTCGCCTCCACCTGCCTACACTTATTAACCCCTAATCTGCCGAGTGGACCGCACTGCTACTATAATAAAGTTATTAACCCCTAATCCGCCTCACTCCCGCCTCAATAACCCTATAATAAATAGTATTAACCCCTAATCTGCCCTCCCTAACATCGCCGACACCTAACTTCAATTATTAACCCCTAATCTGCCGACTGGAGCTCACCGCTATTCTAATAAATGTATTAACCCCAAAAGCTAAGTCTAACCCTAACACTAACACCCCCCTAAGTTAAATATAATTTTAATCTAACGAATTTAATTAACTCATTAACTTAAATAAATTATTCCTATTTAAAGCTAAATACTTACCTGTAAAATAAATCCTAATATAGCTACAATATAAATTATAATTATATTATAGCTATTTTAGGATTAATATTTATTTTACAGGTAACTTTGTATTTATTTTAACCAGGTACAATAGCTATTAAATAGTTAAGAACTATTTAATAGCTAAAATAGTTAAAATAATTACAAATTTACCTGTAAAATAAATCCTAACCTAAGTTACAATTAAACCTAACACTACACTATCAATAAATAAATTAAATAAAATACCTATAATTATCTACAATTAAACCTAACACTACACTATCAATAAATAAATTAAATACAATTCCTACAAATAAATATAATGAAATAAACTAACTAAAGTACAAAAAATAAAAAAGAACTAAGTTACAAAAAATAAAAAAATATTTACAAACATTAGAAAAATATTACAACAATTTTAAACTAATTACACCTACTCTAAGCCCCCTAATAAAATAACAAAGACCCCCAAAATAACAAAATGCCCTACCCTATTCTAAATTACTAAAGTTCAAAGCTCTTTTACCTTACCAGCCCTGAACAGGGCCCTTTGCGGGGCATGCCCCAAGAAATCCAGCTCTTTTGCCTGTAAAAAAAAACATACAATAACCCCCCCCAACATTACAACCCACCACCCACATACCCCTAATCTAACCCAAACCCCCCTTAAATAAACCTAACACTAAGCCCCTGAAGATCTTCCTACCTTATCTTCACCATACCAGGTTCACCGATCGATCCAGAAGAGCTCCTCCGATGTCCTGATCCAAGCCCAAGCGGGGGGCTGAAGAGGTCCATGATCCGGCTGAAGTCATCATCCAAGCGGGAGCTGAGGAGGTCCATGATCCGGCTGAAGTCTTCATCCAAGCGGGAGCTGAAGAGGTCCATGATCCGGCTGAAGTCTTCTATCAACGGCATCTTCAATCTTCTTTCTTCGGGAGCCATCATCTTCCATCCGACGCGGAACATCCTCTTCTCCCGACGCCTACTCGCCGAATGACGGTTCCTTTAAATGACGTCATCCAAGATGGCGTCCCTCGAATTCCGATTGGCTGATAGGATTCTATCAGCCAATCGGAATTAAGGTAGGAATATTCTGATTGGCTGATGGAATCAGCCAATCAGAATCAAGTTCAATCCGATTGGCTGATCCAATCATGGACCTCTTCAGCCCCCCGCTTGGGCTTGGATCAGGACATCGGAGGAGCTCTTCTGGATCGATTGGTGAACCTGGTATGGTGAAGATAAGGTAGGAAGATCTTCAGGGGCTTAGTGTTAGGTTTATTTAAGGGGGGTTTGGGTTAGATTAGGGGTATGTGGGTGGTGGGTTGTAATGTTGGGGGGGGTATTGTATGTTTTTTTTTACAGGCAAAAGAGCTGAATTTCTTGGGGCATGCCCCGCAAAGGGCCCTGTTCAGGGCTGGTAAGGTAAAAGAGCTTTGAACTTTAGTAATTTATAATAGGGTAGGGCATTTTTTTATTTTGGGGGTCTTTGTTATTTTATTAGGGGGCTTAGAGTAGGTGTAATTAGTTTAAAATTGTTGTAATATTTTTCTAATGTTTGTAAATATTTTTTTATTTTTTGTAACTTAGTTCTTTTTTATTTTTTTTACTTTAGTTAGTTTATTTCATTGTATTTATTTGTAGATATTGTATTTAATTAATGTATTGATAGTGTAGTGTTAGGTTTAATTGTAGATAATTATAGGTATTTTATTTAATTTATTTATTGATAGTGTAGTGTTAGGTTTAATTGTAACTTAGGTTAGGATTTATTTTACAGGTAATTTTGTAATTATTTTAACTATTTTAGCTATTGTACCTGGTTAAAATAAATACAAAGTTACCTGTAAAATAAATATAAATCCTAAAATAGCTATAATATAAATATAATTTATATTGTAGCTATATTAGGATTTATTTTACAGGTAAGTATTTAGCTTTAAATAGGAATAATTTATTTAATAAGAGTTAATTAATTTCGTTAGATGTAAATTATATTTAACTTAGGGGGGTGTTAGTGTTAGGGTTAGACTTAGCTTTAGGGGTTAATACATTTATTAGAATAGCGGTGAGCTCCAGTCGGCAGATTAGGGGTTAATGTTTGAAGTTAGGTGTCAGCGATGTTATGGAAGGCAGATTAGGGGTTAATACTATTTATTATACGGTTAGTGAGGCGGATTAGGGGTTAATAACTTTATAATAATAGCGGTGCGGTCCGGTCGACAGATTAGGGGTTAATAAGTGTAGGCAGGTGGAGGCGACGTTGTGGGGGGCAGATTAGGGGTTAATAAATATAATATAGGGGTCGGCGGTGTTAGGGGCAGCAGATTAGGGGTACATAGGGATAATGTAAGTAGCGGCGGTTTATGGAGTGGCAGATTAGGGGTTAAAAATAATATACAGGGGTCAGCGATAGCGGGGGCGGCAGAATAGGGGTTAATAAGTATAAGGTTAGGGGTGTTTAGACTCGGGGTACATGTTAGAGTGTTAGGTGCAGACGTAGGAAGTGTTTCCCCATAGCAAACAATGGGGCTGCGTTAGGAGCTGAATGCGGCTTTTTTGCAGGTGTTAGGTTTTTTTTCAGCTCAAACAGCCCCATTGTTTCCTATGGGGGAATCGTGCACGAGCACGTTTTTGAAGCTGGCCGCTTCCGTAAGCAACTCTGGTATCGAGAGTTGCAGTGGCGTTAAATATTCTGTACGCTCCCTTTTTGGAGCCTAACGCAGCCATTCTGTGGACTCTCAATACCAGAGTTATTTTAAAGGTGGGGCCAGAAAAAAGCCAGCGGTAGCTACGCGGGTCGTTACCGACAAAACTCTAAATCTAGCCGTATGTGATCTTAGAATATCACTATATTTTTGTAGTATTTACACACTCTATTTAGATATTATTATCTCTTATACAATTTTTATTTTACATAGCATAGACATGCCCACGTTTTACTGTTTAAATATGTGAATTAGATCACATCTTGTTTGGGCTTCTCAAGCCCCATTTTCTATGTACACTCATGCACGTAAAATATTTTTTTTTCCCCCATCATATTTTATTTATTATGTGTTAGCCAATTTATTACACTACCTTACCCTAAATGTAACGCTCTTTATAATCAGCGTTTTTATAAGCATTTTTTTGGAATTTATGTTTAGAAGGCCACATAATAACCATCAGTTTGTCTATCATTATTTTATATCATCTTTGTTACTTACTTTTTTCCACTCACTGTTTTCAATGTGTCTATTAAAATACTGGTTGATACAAGTTGTACTATAATGATGATTGACACTCTCTATGGCCAATCAAATCTTGATCTTGAGAACCAATGAACGTGAAGGGGCATGTTCAGAATGGTCTATAAACAGACACCTCTTGCCACCTTGCGTACCCCCTCTGAGGAAGCGTATGAGAAACGCAGTGTCAGGGGTTTCTTTATTTTAATTGCTCTCCTTGTGGTTTAATTTAAAATAATATATAGCGAACTTAATTAGTAAACCATTATTAGAGTACTCCGTTGATATTCTTACCTTAGTCTCACCAGACTTAGATGTGGGAAGGCCTCACTATGATGAATGGGTTATAGCAACTATATATCCGTATCTGTTGTCTTATTAAGGGCTGACATGCTTTCAATTCAATGTCTCTCTAACAACGATGATCGTTACTTTGTGAGCAAATAATGTTGGTTGCGCTATGCAAAAGAAAATTTAACTTAACTCTATAAGTACTTGTTAGATTCGCTTTATACCTGATATTTAAGCATATGCCACGATTTAGTATCGTTAATCAGCTGTTTATTTAGCGGTGATCAGACTACCGCTTGTGTTAGACAATATATAATTGGTGGACTCTGCTGCAATCAGGTTACGTATATATTACACAAAGATCTGCATGATATTAAATATATTTTAATAACATACCCTCTGCAGGCAAACGTTAAACCCAGTGTACGATATAAACAGCGCAGATATAGCTGTTACCTGTTTGTATTATACTAACATTTATCCCCATATTGACCTCATTACCACATAGCGCTCCAAATCTGGAAACAGTTGAATCTATATTTAATATAATTGCTGACCATAATATCAATAGTTATTCTCCAAGCTGTTACATTTCACATAGATGCATTAAATCTAACAATACCTTATGGGATAATATATCTGTGACATCGGCTATATTAATTGTATGTAACAAGGCACTTGGTAGAATGATATGAACCCTATTTGTTTAACTTTCTACTTAACGCATATCCCATAGTTTAAGCACCTAACACATCAGAGTCTGTTCACTCTTTGTTACCCATACCATTCCTAGGATTGCTAGCAGCACAGCTGTGACTTCCCATTTCTCTCTGCATATATATCTAAACTTGTCCTCAATAGTTGTCACCCAATAAATAAAGATTTGAATTGGTGAAACCCTGAGTCGAATTGAGTTACTCTTTATTTTTTTAGGACTTTATTATCAGTTGTGGAAAATTGAATTAAGCATATTAACTCTAGATATATGATTTAAATAGCTCTAGGCTGTCTGGTTTATCAAGCCGAAGTAAGGCTAATCTACCTAATACCAGCTAAACCCTAGTCTATAATATACAATAAATATACCAAAATATCAAAAAACAAATAAAAGTGAAATAAATGTGATAATACAATATTACAATATAAAATAGATGAACCATAAAATGAGAGTTCATATGTAAGGATATATTCGTTCTCTCTGGGTTTTCCAGACTTTCGTGTTCCTCCGTGTGCTCTCAAAGAAAAGGAAACAAAATACGCAACATAGTGTAACTCTGTAGCCACTTAAAGGAGAACTGATACACTAGTTTATGAGTGATTACTCACATTTGTTGGAGCTTAAAACCAAGCTCAGGGAAATGCGCACTCCCACTTTATACTGGTGGGAAAACAGTTACTCTCATGCAGATATGATAAAATCAAATATTTCTTAAAATATATAAAAAGCGTCACAAATGCACCATAGACACCTCTGACATAGGGTAAATGAGCAATAATATATATGTTATTTACTCAAAAGAGCAGTTCTAAGTCCTGGATGGTGATGGATGGAGAAGCAGAAATTTAACCGCTAAATCCTCCACCTTACAATACCAGTAGGGAACACTCCTCCCCCAAGTGTTCAAGCAAATGTAGAGACGCACTGGAGAGTCTAATGTTACAATTCCGACGTACGTTTCGCTGGATCAGCTTTTTCAAGGAATGAAGTGCGCATGTCCAAGTTCCCTTTTAAACCTCTAATGAATGACAAACCGGAAATCAGAAGTTGCATCCTCCATTTTGAAAATGGGCATAGTATTTCAAAGTACATGTATACTGTCTTGTTCTGCCACCAGTTTTGACCTCTTTCTTGCTATGGCTCAAGTAAGATAGCTGTCCTCATTGACATCATATATACATAGCGGTTAAGGTGGAATACAGTTACTTAGTTGATATACAATATATATATACATATACTTATATTACTTTCTCAACACATCCCAATGTATTTGACATAAGTAAATATAATACGTCCCAAGATCTTATTGTCACCTTTTCAACACCTCTTACTGTATTTGTCACGAATGGATATAATGATTCCCCAAGATCTTATTTTTAATATCATATATGTATAACTGTTCAGATGGACTATAATTGCCATAATATATACAACATTTAAGCATATGCTAGTATTTCATTTTCTACACATTCTACTAACTCTATCCCAATCAGATACAATCATTTTTAAATAAAATTACGAGATATTATATTAGTCCACAGGACTCCCTTGAAGTTTTCTATCTCCCATATCTGATATTTTCTTTCAGAACAACTAGTATGCATTATTAACCAGAGGCATATACATCCCTGTGACTAAAAAATAATAAGAATGTGTGTTAATGCCACTACTTATGCACACTGTCACAATGTTTTTGTGTCTTATGTTCAGTGTTTCCAAGTATAATTATAACATAAGGATGACAATGTGTCTTAAATCTTATCCCTCTTACTGGACCGTATTCTCTAAACCTCCCTCTTTGGTACGTTTATGTGTTTCATTGTATATAATTGCATACGGGCGTCATAACGATAATGGTATGGAACCATCTTAGGTTTTAACATACAAATAATTTGAACAAAGTGCTTAAATTTATATTAGGGTCACATAATGATTGAGATAAAGTGGTTATATACACTGTTTTACAGTTATTGCTTCTTAAAACTGGAAAATACTGATATGGATCACAGTGAATAAATATTCACATACACTTATTATTCTAGTATAATTGTTATAATAATTAATTGAATTTTCATAAATATCACTATTTGAAGGATTATAATTATTATTGATTGATTAATTTAATATTCACTGCTTTAATATCAACTAATTTAGATATGTTTATTAAGTCAATCTGTTTGCAAATATTATGTATGTTATTGCACTTACTTTTATGCTAAATAAGAAGTCTGATAAGAAGATATAACAAGAAACAAACACAAAAAGCACTGTTTAATATGGAGTAAGAATGTCATAACAACTTCATTTGAGGACGACTACACCAAGATCTAGATTAATCCACATTAAAAAATGATGAGGCTTGTTAACCAATGAGGAAAAGAGGAGGGTTATTTAAAAAGCAAGGAATATAGGATATCAGTATGTCTTGATAAAGCCCAGTGTTGGGTGAAACGCGTTAACAAGACTTGTAACGATTTCCCCGCTTCTACATTTGTCATTAACCTGTGGAGTTCAATAAGCAAATGCGGGTGTAAGAACTTTCATACAACGGCTGTTGTAAATTTGTAATAACTACACGCTTGATGCGTACCGCATTGTAACAAGATCAGTACTCTCGGCATAGAGTGATGTCACAGCACACACGTGACTGCCCAATGCCAATTGAGTTACTGCAACAAGCGGAGGAAAGGCAGAGTTTCCTTTTACTATCCGACTACAGATGCGGGTAAGCAACTGACACAGAAGATACCGGTAGGAAGCTGGTAACTTTAAGTCATACAGCTTCTCAGATCCAGAAGCAGCGGCTGGTAAGCTACCTGTCTCCCATGTCTGACATGTAAACACGCTGATACTATTCCTCCTCAAAGGCCTAAAGGTGCGGCTGGTAAGCTATTCATTTCCACTGATGGATACATACATACGCCGATACTAACTTCCCTCAAAGGCCTAAAGGCAATTCGAACTGATACAGAGAAATTTGAGTCCTTTTTAAGAAGGTGTATTATTACTCTGTGTGATATAATCATCAGTGCAATCCCGTTATTTAATAACGACTTATTTCTGCTCCAATTCAAAACACTCGCCAAAGTTTTTTACTTTTAAAATGGATGTGTGAAATTTGTATTTTATTGATATATATTCAAAGGGAGACGTCGCTATACATGTTTATATTCGGCTAGATTTAGAGTTTTGCGGCCAAAGGGGTGCGTTAGCTACAGGTGTTTTTTTCCCCCGCACCTTTTAAATAACGCTGGTATTGAGAGTTCTCTGAAGGGCTGAAATAGGCTCCAAAAAGGGAGCGTACAGGCATATTTACCTCCACTTCAACTCTCAATACCATCGTTGCTTACGGTAGCGGCTAGCTGGAAAAACATGCTCGCGCACGATATCCCCATAGGAAACAATGGGGCAGTTTGGGCTGAAAAAAAACCTAACACCTGCAAAAAAGCAGCGTTCAGCTCCTAACGCAGCCCCATTGTTTCCTATGGGGAAACACTTTCTAAGTCTGCACCTAACACCCTAACATGTACCCCGAGTCTAAACACCTCTAACCTTACACTTATTAACCCCATAATCTGCCCCCCCACTATCGCTGACCCCTGCATTTTATTATTAACCCCTAATCTGCCACTCCGCAACCTACATTATCCCTATGTACCCCTAATCTGCTGCCCCTAACACCGCCAACCCCTATAGTATATTTATTAACCCCTAATATGCCCCCCCCCACGTCGCCGCTACCTTACATACACTTTTTAACCCCTAATCTGCCGACCGGACCTCGCCGCCACTATAATAAATGTATTAACCCCTAAACCGCCGCACTCCCGCCTCGCAACCCCTATAATAAATAGTATTAACCCCTAATCTGCCCTCCCTAACATCGCCGACACCTAACTTCAAGTATTAACCCCTAATATGCCGACCGGACCTCGCCGCTAATCTAATAAAGTTATTAACCCCTAAAGCTAAGTCTAACCCTAACACCCCCCTAACTTAAATATAATTTTATTCTAACGAAATAAATTAAATCTTATTAACTAAAGTCTTCCTATTTAAAACTAAATACTTACCTGTAAAATAAACCCTAATATAGCTACAATATAACGAATAATTATATTGTAGCTATTTTAGGATTTATATTTATTTTACAGGCAACTTTGTATTTATTTTAACTAGGTACAATAGCTATTAAATAGTTATTAACTATTTATTAGCTACCTAGTTAAAATATTTTCAAAATTACCTGTAAAATAAATCCTAACTTAAGTTACAATTAAACCTAACATTACACTATCAATAAATAAATTTAATCAATTAACTACAATTACATACAATTAGATAAACTAAACTAAATTACAAAAACAAACAAACACTAAATTACAAAAAATTTAAAAAGATTACAAGATTTTTAAGCTAATTACACCTACTCTAAGCCCCCTAATAAAATAACAAAGCCCCCAAAATAAAAAAAATTCCCTACCCTAATCTAAATTAAAATAGTTAACAGCTCTATTACCTTACCAGCCCTTAAAAGGGCTTTTTGGGGGCATGCCCAAAGAAATCAGCTCTTTTGCCTGTAAAAAAAACACAATACCACCCCCCAACATTACAACCCACCACCCACATACCCCTACTCTAACCCAAACCCCCCTTAAATAAACCTAACACTACCCCCTGAAGATCTCCCTACCTTGTGTCGTCTTCACTCCACCGAGCAGCGATGGACCAAAAGAAGACATCCGGAGCGGCAGAAGTCTTCATCCTATCCGGGCAGAAGAGGACATCCGGACCGGCAAACATCTTCATCCAAGCGGCATCTTCTATCTTCATCCATCCGACGAGGAGCGGCTCCATCTTCAAGACCTCCGGTGCCGAACATCCTCTTCTACCGACGACTACCGACGAATGAAGGTTCCTTTAAGTGACGTCATCCAAGATGGCGTCCCTCGAATTCCGATTGGCTAATAGGATTCTATCAGCCAATCGGAATTAAGGTAGGAAAAATCTGATTGGCTGATTAACAGCCAATAGAATGCGAGCTCAATCTGATTGGCTGATTGGATCAGAATTCGAGGGACACCATCTTGGATGACGTCACTTAAAGGAACCTTCATTCGCCGGTAGTCGTCGGTAGAAGAGGATGTTCCGTGCCGGAGGTCTTGAAGATGGAGCTGCTCCTCGTCGGATGGATGAAGATAGAAGATGCCGCTTGGATGAAGATGTTTGCCGGTCCAGATGTCCTCTTCTGCCCGGATAGGATGAAGACTTCTGCTGCTCCGGATGTCTTCTTTTGGTCCATCGCTGCTTGGCTGAGTGAAGATGACTCAAGGTAGGGAGATCTTCAGGGGGGTAGTGTTAGGTTTATTTAAGGGGGGTTTGGGTTAGAATAGGGGTATGTGGGTGGTGGTTTTTAATGTTGGGGGGTGGTATTGTGTTTTTTTTACAGGCAAAAGAGCTGATTTCTTTGGGGCATGCCCCGCAAAAAGCCCTTTTAAGGGCTGGTAAGGTAATAGAGCTGTTAACTATTTTAATTTATATTAGGGTAGGGAATTTTTTTATTTTGGGGGGCTTTGTTATTTTATTAGGGGGCTTAGAGTAGGTGTAATTAGCTTAAAATTCTTGTAATCTTTTTTAATTTTTTGTAATTTAGTGTTTGTTTGTTTTTGTAATTTAGTTTAGTTTATTTAATTGTATGTAATTGTAGTTGAAAAACAAAGAGATATCCAAAGTACGTCCAGGTGGGGGAGAAAAGATCACTTGAGTTCCAATTCCATATGTAAAAAGGCAAACTTTATTGAAGTAATTCAAGGATAAAACATGTAGATAAAACTCTCAGCAAGAGAGACAAGTAGGAAGGTCTGACCGGTTTCGGCCCAGTGTGGCCGTAGTCATAGACAGTGACAGGTATTCAAAGAGCACACCTTATATACCTGTTGGCCACTCCCCAAATGGGAGTGGTATCAAACTAACACAAATTAACACAGATTAAAAACAACTTGTTACTCTTGACTGTCTGGGAAAAGGGATATATAAATATATATATATATATATATATATATATATATATATATATATGTATAATTACAATGGAGATATATATATATATAAATAGATAAGTTAACTATGGGCATAAGCTATAAAATTAAAACTATAGGTAATAAATTAATAAATAAATGCATTCATTTTTTCAAAAATATAAATTAACTGATGAAAACCGGTTAGTTAATTACTGTAAGTGGAAGTTATGATAGGCAGTGTAAAAGTAAAAGTATCAAAGCAGATACTAAAAACAAAAACAACAGTAAATTTCTAGATAGCCAAATACAAACTCTGGTTCATGAATACAAATATGCAAAAAATAAAGAAAATTGTTATTAGCATATGAATAAGAACTAGAGAACCATAAAGTCGGATGGCTAGATATTGAGTTAAGCATTTTAATACTTCATACACTAACCTGAATATATAATGAAAATGAATATATTTATAAAAAAGTCATTTTTAAACCTAGAGGTGTGCCTTCAATCCCATAGAGAGGTGGATAGCGAAAAGGCTATAGATATTAATATTAGCCAATTCTAGAATGTCAAAGAAAAAATGTGTTGAAATCAGATGCTATCTGTGCCAATAATTTATAATGTCGAATTCCGAATTGAAACCCTCAGGTATCAGGCTACCGAGCCTATGTATCCAGTAAATCTCTTGCCTGGAGAGGATATGAAACAAATCACCTCCCCTAGGTGGTCTGGATACTGACTCGATAGCCCGCCACCTGAAGGTTCCAACATCTCCCATGTGTACCTCCAAGAAATGTTTGGATAGAGCAAAGGCTCAAAGGCATATCGTTTGCATAGCCCTATCAATGCTCTAAGAAAAGTCACATGACCTGCTTGTTTTGACTCAGAGTTTAAAGTTTGGTGAACACGCTGTATTGCAACCTGGTTCGCCTTTTTTATGGAATGTTACCTAATATACATATACATATCAGTACTCTCCACTTAACACTACATGTCGCGAAGGTGACAGTCTCTCTCAGCACTTAATATAGTCCTGAACTTTGTTTTGAGCAATACGGTTGCTCCTTTTACTGTAATTGTAGTTAATTGATTTAATTTATTTATTGATAGTGTAGTGTTAGGTTTAATTGTAACTTAGGTTAGGATTTATTTTACAGGTAATTTTGTAATTATTTTAACTAGGTAACTATTAAATAGTTAATAACTATTTAATAGCTATTGTACCTAGTTAAAATAAATACAAAGTTGCCTGTAAAATAAATATAAATCCTAAAATAGCTACAATATAATTATTCGTTATATTGTAGCTATATTAGGGTTTATTTTACAGGTAAGTATTTAGCTTTAAATAGGAAGACTTTAGTTAATAAGATTTAATTTATTTCGTTAGAATAAAATTATATTTAAGTTAGGGGGGTGTTAGGGTTAGACTTAGCTTTAGGGGTTAATAACTTTATTAGAGTAGCGGCGAGGTCCGGTCGGCAGATTAGGGGTTAATACTTGAAGTTAGGTGTCGGCGATGTTAGGGAGGGCAGATTAGGGGTTAATACTATTTATTATAGGGGTTGCGAGGTGGGAGTGTGGCGGTTTAGAGGTTTTATATGTGTAGGTAGGTAGCGGAGATGTTGGGGGGGGCAGATTAGGGGCTAATAAATATAATGTAGGTGTCGGCGATGTTAGGGGCAGCATATTAGGGGTTCATAGGGATAATGTAGGTGGCAGTGATGTGCGGTCGGCAGATTAGGGGTTAAAATTTTTTATTATAGTGGCGGCGATGTGGGGGGCCTCGGTTTAGGGGTACATAGGTAGTTTATGGGTGTTAGTGTACTTTAGAGCACAGTAGTTAAGAGCTTTATGAATCGGCGTTAGCCCAGAAAGCTCTTAACTCCTGACTTTTTTCTGCGGCTGGAGTCTTGTTGGTAGAGGGTCTACCGCTCACTTCAGCCAAGACTCTAAATACCGGCGTTAGGAAGATCCCATTGAAAAGATAGGATACGCAATTGACGTGAGGGGATTTGCGGTATGGAAAAGTCGCGGCTGGAAAGTGAGCGTTAGACCTTTTAGTGGCTGACTCTAAATACCTTGATCCACAAATGATTTTGAAGAAACAGCACACCTTTGCTTTTTCAGTGGGGCACGGAACAAAACGGACTTGCCAGGTCCCAGTTAATCCAGATTCAAAGAGTATTCCAGCCACCAATTTTTCTTAAAAGACCTTTATTTCACATAGGGTCCCAAACAAACAGTTACAATGTTTCAAGCCACACCAGGCTCTTAATCATGTATGTATCATACATGATTAAGAGCCTGGTGTGGCTTGAAACGTTGTGACTCTAAATACCAGAGGGCAGTAAAAAGCAACGTTAGGAGCCCTTAATGCTGCTTTTGACGGCTAATGCAGAACTCTAAATCTAGGCGATTGATTTTAAATGTTGATTGTATATTAAATTTATATTTTTATTTTATCATCCTGGTATCCGTGCTGTTTTAGCGCTTCATCTCAACAACTTGTATACAGCAAGTCAGGTGTGACATTTGCATGATCTGCCAATCACCAGCCTTGTTCTGCTTCAAAACATCTATGTTTGTGTTCAACCTGTTTTCGCTAGGTTCAGTAATGCAAATATTAAATGTTATAATTCTAATTTTTATATTAGTTTGGTCCTCTGATTAAAAACAACCCCCCCCACACACACACACACACACACACAAAATCAGTGTTACAGGGTTAACTTATAAGAAAAAAAAGAGTTACAGCATTAATATTGTTCAGGTAACATTGTTTATTAAAGACTTGAAGCCAAATACATCAGTTGTATGTCTCTATAATTAAACTTGAACTTTTTAGCTTGGTAGGAAAAGAACAGACTAGACTGCTCTTATCTGCACCATCTATGTTTTTACATTAGTCTCCGAGCCATCCTCTGCTGGAGCAATATTTTTAGTGTTGTAAGCCAGACAGTAACACAGGAAGAAACAGCAACAGTAAGGGAGCTCTCCAAGGTACAAAAATATTGTTTTGCTAAGTTAAAATATGTTTGGTGAGCTGGAAACAAAGAAACAAAGAAGAAACCATTTCCAGATACTAAATATACAGTGTTTGGAGAAATATTTATTTTACTTGTCTCCAGGTAGTTTACCATGAACAAAGAATACAATTACTTTTCCAGGCACTTTAAATGAACACAGCACTCACCTAAAAACCTGATGTGAATATTTTAGCTCAGCTGCACCTAGCTGATGTGTGTAATGTAAAATGTTGTATATTACTAGAAATCTTCAGTGCTAGCTTTTTATTAAGTATGAAGCAGTATCTTGTAAAATGCTACGATTATTCCAAGCATGTTATATTAATTTTAAACTGCTGAGATTTAAAATTGAACAATGAATATGCCCAAGCACACATAGCAAAGGCAATGTCAAGTTTCAAAATGTTTGCATGGTTAGAATTAGCTTTATTAACTACCAGTCAATTCTCCAATGAATTACTGAGCCACAAATTAAAATAACATTTCACTCAAGTAATTTCTATCATGTACAGTACATGTAAGAGTAGCAATCAAATATGATATATATATATCAGGGTGTATCTTGGCTTAGGCAAACAAGGCACTTGCCTAGGGCAACAGATTGAGAGGGGGCAGCACTTTTTTCGTGGCTATGTTTGTAAAAATCTTACAGTTAATGTAGAAGTATTATAAAGGTATATAATGGGGATATTTTGCCCAAAGAGCTTTCAATTTGTAGGGGGGTTTAATAGGAGACTGCCCATGGAGCTTACAGTTTTGTGGTAGCTGTGAAACTTTATTATATTCAGCTAGCTATTTCCTTTAGTTCTGTTGGCTTTCAGCCCTTAGTATTGTGTTTGGGAAAATATTTTATTCAAGACAACTGTGGTTTGGAGGTTTTTTATATATATTACGCTAATATATAGATGGAGTATGGTCTGTGTATGTGTTTATGTGGATATACAAGCACACAGTTGCAGTTGCAGCACTCGAGAAAGAATCCAATCACTGTGAGTGTATCGCTGTATAAGGCAATGTAGTGACATATGCGCATCAGTGGTTAAACCAGGTTTGTGAAAGTATAAACATATACACAGTGAACATCGTATGTCCTTTTATCCTGAAGGTGGGATTGCAGTGACAATAAAGATTGCTGGTGATACAAAATACACGGCAATATAGTAATGCATAGTAAGTATACAAGGCTGTAAGGTAAGCCTGGTGACTCACCGCTCTCCGCCCTCTGGAGCTCCACCTCAGGATGTCCTATTAGCAGGTAAGGAAACGCTCCTCTAGTTCCCGGATGCACAGGCAATGAATAGAAAGAAGTTACCTGTAGTAGGACATAACACATCCGCGGGGCATGGGTGCAAGTAAAAATAGACTTTATTGTAAGTCATACAACAGATACAGGTACAAGCAAGCTCAGGAGTGAGCTGGAAAACAACGGTAAGCGTCCGACGCGTTTCCTGCCCGTAGGCACTTCGTCAGGGACTAAACATGTTAATACACACACAGCTTAAAAAAAA
Source organism: Bombina bombina (assembly GCF_027579735.1). NCBI lineage: Eukaryota > Metazoa > Chordata > Amphibia > Anura > Bombinatoridae > Bombina > Bombina bombina. The sequence continues at coordinate 109,887,522 of NC_069505.1, read as the reverse complement.
GGCACACCTAGCTACGTCATAATAGAAGCACCCTGCTAATTAGGTGTTAAAGGAACAGCATATGGTACATGATAAAGAACATACTTAGAATCTTGAGATATATATAAAGTTTCTGTTGCAAGCCACAATTGTATCACCTCTTAGTCTCTGTGTATGAATCTTGTATCGATATCAGGTACATGTAGAAGATACTGTTAAACAGACATATGAACCCAACAATAATAAACAACCTAATCTCACTATACTCTAATATTACCATAAATCAAGATGGTAGCAGATGGGCATAAATGACAAGCAAATAAAAGCTAAAAAATAATAATGTTTGTTTTTTTATCAGAGGTTGAAGGGGCTCACAGAGAAGTTTCAAATCAACACATATAAGTTTGTAAGATATTATTAATATAATAAAGTGTAACATATGGTGGCCGCCAATTCTGTGCTCCTAAGGTTTCACACCCGATAAGTATAGGGTGTGAGGGAGAAAAAAGGAACTCAGCAATTATGTTTCATGCAAACATCCAATAGCCGGACCGTGTAGAACAATGTGAAACTAAAGTGGCAAACTTGTTGAAATGAATCCCACAAAATGAATCTTGTGTGTGTATGCGTGAGAAACAATACAACGCTGTAAGGAATGAAAGAATGTGATGCATGTGCATAAATGAGAAAACAGTATATAACTATGCACAAATACAAATACAAAGGTGAAATAAACATACATTGATTGTGAAGACACAAAAAATGATGAATACTTAAAATAGTAGTGAGTATTAAACACTTTCCACCAGAAAACGTGCTTGAAATAATAATATATATTAAATGTTGAATATGTCAATATCTAAAGAGGACGAGTAGCAGTAAAAGCAAGTCCTACTCCTTAGTAATATAGGTGAGCTGAAATGTGAATTTACTAGAAAAGTCGATGTGCCAATCATATCGCATTTAACTGATCTAGACATGGATTAATAAAGTGAGGACAAAAACGTAAGTGTTTGTGTTGAAAGAAGCAAAAAAACAGAATATAATAATGTTACAAGGCTAGAGTGACATATAGTGAAATGACCCATGGTTGAGACCTTTCACTAACTGAATTAAATTAAAAAAGACCTATACATTATAAAGCCTGTAGTGGCAAGGATGTGTGTGAAGAAACACAAGTTGAGGCTCCATTAGATATATATTGGGGTGAAGGGATCAAACTAGGTCCAAAAGGTACCACATTTATAAAATATTCGGAATTTAGACTAAACCAAACTAAACAAGGGACTCAGTTCACAAAATATCTGAGATCTGTAATTTTATTGATACCCTGGGGAACGCCTGTGGATAGTGTAAAAATCAAAAAGGCTTCTTTTCTATTAAGGGCAGCTACTATATCTCCCCCTTTAATATCATAAGGGGCATGGTCTATACCTTGAAAGCTAAACATGGTCCCCAAGTTAATATCATTGATGGGAATGTTCATAGAAATGAAGTGTTCAACAAAATGTTTGGCCACAGGTGTAGAAGGTGGATCATGTTTAATAGAGAGCAAATGCTCTCTAATTCTGTCTTTGAGAAGTCTGGTGGTCCTACCTACGTATTGTTTGCAACAAATGTTACAATGAATTAAGTATACCACAAATTTCGAATTACATGATAATCTGTATCTAATGTCAAAAGTTTTCCCTGTAATCGTAGATTTAAATTGGGTACCTGCGGTGACAAGTTCACAACTTTTACAGGGGATTTTTTTGCATCTATAAAATCCCATTGCTGGTTGCAACCAAGTGTTAACACCCTTAGTGGAAAAATCTCTACTTAGATGATTACCAATGGTTTTGGCTTTTTTACTGACTAATCTGATGTAACCTGATTCTTTAGAGAGTCATGTAAAAGGGCATCTCTATCTAGAACCGGCAAATATTTTCTTATGATGTTACTAATACGATAGAATTGTCTACTGTAACTGGTTGAAAAAGTTATAGGTGATTCAGGACTAAGTTTCTTTTTTGGAACATTCTTTAATAGTTCCTCTCTATTCATTCTTTCCACCTGTATTGCCCCTTGGGAATGGCTTTCTTAAGGTGTACATCCAGTACACCTTAAGAAAGCCATTCCCAAGGGGCAATACATGCGGCTTAGACGCAATTGCAGTAACATTCACAGATACAGAGAACATGCTCTGTCTTTGTCTAAGCGCCTCTCAGTGAGGGGATATGACAGTAGCTCTCTTGAAAGAGTTAGCAGTGAGGTGGAAAGAATGAATAGAGAGGAACTATTAAAGGATGTTCCAAAAAAGAAACTTAGTCCTGAATCACCTATAACTTTTTCAACCAGTTACAGTAGACAATTCAATTGTATTAGTAACATCATAAGAAAATATTTGCCGGTTCTAGATAGAGATGCCCTTTTACATGACTCTCTAAAGAATCAGGGCATCAGATTAGTCAGTAAAAAAGCCAAAACCATTGGTAATCATCTAAGTAGAGATTTTTCTACTGAGGGTGTTAACACATGGTTGCTACCAGCAATGGGATTTTATAGATGCAAAAAAATCCCCTGTAAAAGGTTGTGAACTTGGTCACCCGCATTAGGATTACAGTTTATCATGTAATTCGAAATTTGTGTATATCTTAATTCATTGTAGCATTTGTTACAAACAATACGTAGGTAGGACCACCAGACTTCTCAAGAAGACAGAATAGAGAGCATTTGCTCTCTATTTAAACATGATCCACCTTCTACACCTGTAGCCAAACAGTTTTGTTTGCAACACTTTCATTTCTATGAACATTCCCATCAATGATTTAACTTGGGGACCATGTTTAGCTTTCAAGGTAGTAGACCACGCCCCTTATATATTAAAGGGGGAGATATAGTAGCTGCCCTCAATAGAAAAAGAAGCCTTTGGATTTTTACAACTATCCACAGACGTTCCCCAGGGTATCAATAAATTACAGGATCTCAGGATATTTTGTGGGACTGAGTCCCTTGTTTAGTTTGGTTTAGTCTAAATTCCAAATATTTTATAAATGTGGTACCTTTTGGACCTAGTTTGATCCCTTCACCCCAATATAAATCTAATGGAGCCCCAACTTGTGTTTCTTCACACACATCCTTGCCACTACAGGCTTTATAATGTATAAGTCTTTTTTAATTTAATTCATTTAGTGAAAGGTCTCAACCATGGGTCATTTCACTATATGTCACTTTAGCCTTGTAAGATTATTATATTCTGTTTTTTGCTTCTTTCAACACAAACACGTTTTTGTCCTCACTTTATTAATCCATGTCTAGATCAGTTAAATGCAATATGATTGGCACATCGACTTTTCTAGTAAATTCACATTTCAGCTCACCTATATTACTAAGGAGTAGGACTTGCTTTTACTGCTACTCGTCCTCTTTAGATATTGACATATTCAACATTTAATATATATTATTATTTCAAGCATGTTTTCTGGTGGAAAGTGTTTAATACTCACTATTATTTTAAGTATTCATCATTTTTTGTGTCTTCACAATCAATGTATGTTTATTTCACCTTTGTATTTTTATTTGTGCATAGTTTCATATACTGATTTTCTCCTTTATGCACATGCAACACATTCTTTCATTCCTCACAGCGTTGTATTGTTTCTCACGCATACACACACAAGATTCATTTTTGTGGGGATTCATTTCAACAAGGTTTGCCACTTTAGTTTCATATTGTTTCTACACGGTCCGACTATTTGGATGTTTGCATGAAACATAATTGCTGAGTTCCTTTTTTCTCCCTCCACCACCCTATACTTATCGGGTGGTGGAAACCTTAGGAGCACAGAATTGGCGCCACATATTTTACACTTTATTATATTAATAATATCTTACAAACTTATATGTGTCGATTTGAATATTCTCTGTGAGCCCCTTCAACCTCTGATAAAACAACAACATTATTATTTTTTAGCTTTTATTTGCTTGTCATTTATGCCCATCTGCTACCATTTGCTTTATGGTAATATTAGAGTATAGTGAGATTAGATTGTTTATTATTGTTTGGTCAAGTCAGTTTAACAGTATCTTCTACATGTACCTGATATCGATACAAGATTCATACACAGAGACTACAGGGTGATACAATTGTGGCTTGCAACAGAACTTTATATATATCTCAAGATTTCTAAGTATGTTCTTTATCATGTACCATATGCTGTTCCTTTAACACTAATTAGCAGGTGCTTCTATTATGATGTAGCTAGGTGTGCCTTTTTTAAGCTGTGTGTGTATTCACATGTTTAGTCCCTGACGAAGTGCCTACGGGCAGGAAACGCGTTGGACGCTTAAGTTGTTTTCAGCTCACTCCTGAGCTTGCTTGTTCCCTGTATCTGTTGTATGACTTACAATAAAGTCTATTTTTACTTGCACCCATGCTCCGCGGATGTGTTATGTCCTACTACAGGTAACTTCTTTCTATGTGTTTTTACTTGTGTGTGTGTGGGTGCATAATATGTGTATAACTCTGTGTATGTATATATGTGTCTGTGTGTGTGAACATTTATTTTGGAAATGCCAATTACATCACTCCCTGACCAAAAGGGCCTAAAACTTTGGGGGAGGGGTGCAGCAGGATGTTCAGTGCCTGGGGGCAGCACAAAACCTAAATATGTCACTGGGAGTGTGTATATATATATATATATATATATATATATAAAATCCCCGTAGAAGAGCACTCCTCATTTCCAGATCAATATGCCAGGTGCTAGTGACAATGAATAAAAGTAACAAGAACTTGCACTCACTTGGTCTTTCCTTCAAAAACCCATTTATTGTGACGTTTCGGAGATAGAGTATCCCCTTCTCAGACAAAGTGTAATGGCAAACACATGAAATTCATAGGGGCAAACAAAGTGATGACCCCTCCCCCCCAATTTAAGACCAAAACCCACCAAAAATGCAGTCATGCAACCACCAAAACAAAGTGGGCAGTGTTGATAGTCTTGAGTAAGTCAATATATAATGTTAAAAAACATACATAAAGCTGATCAGTGATTATAAAGATGGGTGACTAAACACAAATATAATAAACATAAAATGAAGATAAAAATACATTAATCCAACAATATATGGAATCTTATCACTATTTAATATTTCTGTATGTGCTTAATATTTTAAGCTTCATATTGTAAAGCAGTATGGGAGGGCCTCAGAACAACAAACGTGTCACTACTACAATGATTGAAACCTGGTGCAGACCTATCGTGTATCAGCCCGGTTGCGGTTTATAATAACACCCATATCATTTACAATCTTATAGTGTACCGTGCCATTTTAGATGGCTTCCTTCCTGATATTTTAAAACAACTTGCTGTAGAGAAAACCACCAAGAAACTATATGTTAGTGCGTGTACACACCCGTGCACCATGACGACGGCCACGCCGAATACCGGTAGTGGACTAGCCACGCCGAATACCGGTAGTGGACTAGTGGAGGGGAGGAGCAAGAAGCTGGAGAGAGACGTCACGGCATCTCCGTTGCCAGGATGACCAGTATCAACAAAGCACCTGAACAGCGTAATCAACAGTTTACGGAGACCTAGCAACCAACTTCAGTTAGACAAATAAATATATGTCTCAGAAATAGGAGACCTACACACCCAAATAGTGCATATAAATAGAGTACACGAATGTGAACTTTGTATAAATGAAGTTACCGTCATATGTAGAGTAAAACCAGTGTAGTCACTTGTTCCAATAATAGTACTCATAGTAGGTATGTGGGTCAAGAATAACATAGATGCTGTATATGTGTAAATATATATATGTGTAAAAAATAACATAAATAATGTGTCAAAAATACCATAAATATTAAAGTGACCCTAAACATAAACCTTGTCGTAACACAGACGTATAAGTAAAAAATGGTGACAAGGCACTCAAACTTTCACTAATCATAAATGGAGACATATCTCCTCATACTGGGGAAAATAAAACATAAAAACTGTACAGTCAAAATCAACACAATATTTAATCACCAAAGGCAAACAAACAATAAAGACTCCAAAATTACGAGATCAATTACTGATTGAACTAATGGGTAAAAATAATGGTAAATTCTTAAAGAGGAACCGACAACATAGCATGGTACTAATAGGCTACACCAAGTCTCTACATAGAGCATGACATGTGAATATATCCGCGAAACATATAGTAGAAATGTTTACATGGGGGAGGGGGGGGCATGATATGGCCATAGGGGCACACTCACGCTATTATCCCTAAACTAAGGGAAATAAATTTAGCAATGGATCAGGACTCTCATGTAAGCAGAGCATACGGGCAGTGGCTCCCATTAAAGTAACAGGCATCTCATATGGTACAGGAAGACACAGAGTTACAAAAAGCAATGCCAGTCCACCATAGTATTCAGTCCATTGGGTTGCGTTGTATTCAAGCGGTGAATCCACATTGATTCTGTTTGAAGAAGAATCTTGTTGCGGTCACCTCCACGTCTTAGTGGAGGGATATGGTCAATCAGGTTGAAGCACAAATCGTTCACTGTATGGCCAGCCTCTAAAAAGTGTCTAGCCACTGGTTGGTCACTTGTCTTATTCTTCAGGGCTATCCTAATAGCAGACCTATGGTTTGCGAACCTTGTCCTGGCATCATCAGTCATTTTCCCGACATAGAAACGCCCGCAACAGCAATTGAGAAGATATACCACATGTGTTGTGGTACACATGATTAAATGTCTAATCTTGAACCTCCTATTGGTATGGGGATGGGCAAATGTTGTACCAGATAACATGGAACTACAGGTCGTACAGCCATTACACCTATAACAGCCATTCTTCTTATTACGCTGTAACCAATTAGATGAGGTATAGCAGTGAGCCGGATCTGTGATCATTAACATGCATGAGGTCATTGACTCAGAACCTGGGGGCCGTACGTTAATAGGAAATGACACAAAAAGGTTGACTTTCACTACAGCCTACAGTCCTACTATGAGTAAGATAGGCGTAGGCACATTATCAAGAGTGATCCTTCCCTCCCATTCAAAGAGTGGGACCATCCCAGATGTCATCTGATCCAGAGATCATGATTAGAACGGCGGATAAGGGAGGAGCAGTCATGGTTCTTGACTATTCCTATTACCAGAGTGAAATACTACATCAATTGAGCGACCTGAATACCTATTTGCCACTGAAACATGACCCAACAGCTGAATTTAAAGCAATTATTAAAGAAGTAGTAATAAAGGGCTTCACAGCTGGTTGGATTGACGTTGTCATGTTGCACGGGTGTGTACACGCACTAACATATAGTTTCTTGGCGGTTTTCTCTACAGCAAGTTGTTTTAAAATATTAGGTAGGAAGCCATCTAAAATGGCACAGTACACTATAAGATTGTAAATGATATGGGTGTTATTATAAACCGCAACCAGGCTGATACACGATAGGTCTGCACCAGGTTTCAATCATTGTAGTAGTGACACGTTTGTTGTTCTGAGGCCCTCCCATACTGCTTTAAAATATGAAGCTTAAAATATTAAGCACATACAGAATTATTAAATAGTGATAAGATTCCATATATTGTTGGATTACTGTATTTTTATCTTCATTTTATGTTTATTATATTTGTGTTTAGTCACCCATCTTTATGATCACTGATCAGCTTTATGTATGTTTTTTAACATTATATATTGACTTATCAAGTATATCAACACTGCCACTTTGTTTTGGTGGTTGCCATGACTGCATTTTTGGCGGTTTTTGGTCTTAATTGGGGGGAGGGGTCATCACTTTGTTTGCACTATAAATTTCATGTGTTTGCCATTACACTTTGTCTGAGGAAGGGGATACTCTATCTCCGAAACGTCACAATAAATGTGTGTTTTTTGAAGGAAAGACCAGTGAGTGCAAGTTCTTGTTACTTTTATATATATATAAGTAAAAACAAAAAACAACTGTATAAAACAGACAGAACATCCATGACACTACTGTTACCCTATATCCCTTAAATACAATCCTTGTAACAAGTCCAAAGAACATACACGCATATGTCTATTACTTTGATGGAAGGGTTACTGTGGATCAATTATTTTACACAAGTAGAAAGACTACAAAAAGGATACACAGATAATTTATCACCCTTTTCCTAAACAACTCACCAAAAGTGGCAGGTATTCAAATTTATTACAATTGCTTAAAATGAGTGCAATTATTACAATGATGCAAATAATATTAGCCAGTTTTGTTTTTGTTTGACAAACTCATGTTTATTTTTATTTTTTAGTTGTACTATAAATAGTGCATTACCTCTTCTATTGTGGGGATTGTAGCATGTTGCATGTGAACCACTAAATATGAATACCCAATATCTAGTGATATACAATAAATATCCCCCCTTCATAGGTTTAAATAAAAGAAAAGTGCATATGGGTGACTGCATCATAAATTATTATAAGCTTATTAGCTCAATGGTTACCAGTCTAACTAAGGTTCACCACTTCTTATGATAATATGAATAATTGTTACTGATTTTATTACTGGGGATTTGTAGATATGTCTGTCTAATATGAGAGAATATCCCTTTGTGTAAAAATGTCACGCTAGGTTTCTTTCTTTCATAAGAACTAATTTTGGTATCGTTTGTTATAATTGTTCGTACTAGTCATAATGATACTATGTTTATGATATGTAATGTTACATGTTTATCTTTGTAATTGAATGATAGGATACATTGTTAACCATTTGCCCTTAACGGTTGCTTCCATATTTTTTTGGAGAAAAGGTTGATGGAATTCTTGAGCTGCCAATATGGCAGCAAAGATTTACCCTTTTCCATCATGGTGGATATATCATCACTCACTTCCGGGTTTTTTATTATCTGTTGCACTTGCTCATTTACCCTAATCAATAGTGAGCAGAGATCACCTGAATCCAGTAGCTACAAACTGACATTTATTTGCTCTCTGAATTGTTCTAACCTAAAACAAAAGGTTGAGTGCTGACACATGGTGGATATATCATCACTCACTTCCGGATATTTATTATCTGTTGTATAAAGGACATCTGTGGACATGCACACTTTATTCCTTGACAAAGCTCTAAGTAGTACAGCGAAACATACGTTGGAACAATTTTTTCTCACCATTACGTCAAAACATGCCAGTGACCCCAAGGGCGGAGTGATACCTTACTGGTACAGGGTTGCGGTTGGTAAGCGGTTCAGCTTCTGCCTTCCATCCGTATCCATCCGGGTCTGCGGTTAACTCTGGACTGCAATATATTGTATATTGTTTCTCAAGATCCCTTAACTATTGGTGTTCATGTAGCATTTGTGATGTTTTTAATATTTTTAATAAATATTCTTGTATACCTTTGCCATTGTGAGATACTGTTTGCCTACCAGTATAAAGTAGGTGTGCGCATCACAGAGCTTGTAATAGCTCCATCAACCATTTGTCCTTATCTACAAACGTTTACAGCTGGTTTACAGAGTTACACTATTTTTGTAATTTCTCCTTCTATTTTGAGGAATATTTTGAAGAACACAGTCCCAGGAGATTCCTCTAGGAATGGACATATCCTTCCACTATTGAATGAACTTTTTAGTTTAACTCACGTTTTCACATTTATGTTATTTTGTTTCACTTTGTGGAATCATTTGTATGGTCTCACTTTTTCTGCTGATACTCTTAGCTGTACAGGATATCACATACTCAACACATATACATATGTAAATTACCTATATATATGTAAATGTGTTTCCTGTCCATTGCAGACTGACGGACTACGCAATAGTGATGAATACATCTTTAATGAATCATGTATGTTAATACACTTCTAAAATGTGTCCTGTGGCCAATTCAGAGTGTCTTGCACATGTGCAATATAATAGAATGTTTCCAAATTGTCTTGGAATATTTGCAAAGATGTCCAAAATGTCATCAAGTGCCTTGTAGTGCCGAATTCGGAAAGTCAAAGCTCCTTTAAAAAAAGTCTCTTAAAAATGGATTGTGAATGCCAGAAACTTTTCAGGCTCATAGTAAAAATAGGACTTTTAGTGAGGAGCTAAAAACACAATCATGGATACAGGAAATAGCCAAAAATGTGCTATTGTGATTGTTTCAAATTAAAAAGTGTCAGTTTTGGCAAAAAAAAAAAGCACGAAAAGGTCTGAGCTGATGTGTGATTGACCCCATAGTTTAATCTCTAATAGGTAGCATTTTTATCTGATGTACCCTATATACATACATATCTACCCTTGGAAACTATTGTTAGGAATTATTCATACTTATGTATTGATTTACTTTGATATCTGACTTAGGGAGTATGTCACAGTTTAGTTTGATCTCCACATAAACTGTAACATATGACACATTTGACTATATATAATTATTTTTATATATATATATATATATATATATATATATACTGTATATATATGGAAACAAATTATGGACTGGACTCAATGGATTTAGATTAAAGATAATTTATTCTATGGTAACATTTTGGGGTTCGCAGACCCCTTTCTCAGACCAAACAGTGCTCAATACAATCCGTACATGGTTACTGTTTTTTGCCGCAATTTTTAAGTTGCACGAATTGTATTGAGCACTGTTTGGTCTGAGGAAATGTGTTCTCTGGAGAGAATTCACACTTCACTATGTGGCAAACTGATGGTAGATTTTGTTTGTGGGGGATTCCAGGAAAACACAACCTATCGGGATGCATAGTGCCTACTGTAAAGTTTGGTGGGATAGGATTTGTCTGGGCCATTTTTCAGGGTTTGAGCTAGTATGCTTAGTTCAGTGAAGGGTGAGTTTAATGCTACAGGACACAAAGACATTTTAAACAATTGGGTGCTTTCAACTTAGTGGCAACAGTTAGGGGAAGGCTTTTTCAGTTCCAGCATGACTGTGCTCCTGTGTACAAAGTATGGACCATGAAGACATGGTTTGATAAGTTTCTGACTTCAACTCCGAGCCTGACCATCTTGTCCAACATTAATGCCTGATACTCTTTTAGCTGAATGGCCACAGATTCCCATAGATACACTCCAAAATATTCAGTACAACCTTATCAGAAGAGATGAGGCTGTTATGGCAGAATAAAGGTGTGGGCATGGTTTTGGAATGGGATGTCCAACAAGATCATATAGGTGTGATGGTAACGGGTGTCCACATACTTTTGGCCATGCAGAGATATACATATAAAAGCTGCACGCTCCTATTAGCACAAGAGAGTGCTATCACTAAATGTGATTACCCATGATTACCCACTCTTTACTGTATCCAGTTATTGTGATGATTGTGATCGATATACACATTTGGGCACCTCTTTGTTTTGTGGTTCTTTACATATAAAGTGTGTGTGTGTGTGTGTTTGATCTAGCAATAAATAATGTGCTGGATGCTGAACTTGAGGCCACTGTTATAGCATTCAACAGTTATATGCTAGTTAGAAGTTATTTTGCTCTGATACTATTAATACTAAACTGTTGCTGAATGTTGGAGTGGTTGCCATGGTGATTGCTCTGGGTATACAAATGACTTCTGGGTTCACAAGGTTACCTACCATAACAATGGTCAGATTTGTTGCTCAGTTTTTGGTTGTGAACACTTTTTGTATTTACGTAGTATTTTGCTTGTTATATCAATCAGGTAGCTGTCTAATATATTAATTGCTTGAACACTACTTTCCCCTATTATAACTATAAATAACTATAATTAAATATTTATATGTAAAAATATGATTCATATATCCTTTGAGATAATTAATAATGTACTTTGTAGCTTTGATGTATTACTGTGTTAATGTAGTTTAAAACAGGTGTCCCAGCTTAAAAACAGATATGGCATGATGAACATACTTTAATAGTCACATTCGGTTCTCAACATCTATAAATGGCGTGTGTTTAATTTTTATTTTAATATTTGTTTATTATTTATTTTGTATTTAAGCAATTTTCAATATTTTGACATTGAAAATCAACAAAGTTTCTCAACATAGCCACATATATTTTCATATTTGATTCTAAATCACACTCATACCATCGTGTTTGTCACCAACAGTACTGGTATCTTCAAAAATGGGTTTTAAAATGGGATTGCACAACCACAACTTTGATAGGAACCTATTGCAATCTGTTTCCATCCTCACCACTACTAAACCATCTGAATGCATATCGTATTTTGTCAGGATGGGCAGACTAGCACCATTTTCTATCACTATATGGCCACTTTTAACTTTGATATGCATTGATTTTTACAATATGTATTTCTTTTGTTTTTTAAAGGACTGTTTCCATTTTGCAGTGTTTTTTGCAGGTATTTATTGAAAAGATATAATGGCCCCTAATTATCAAAGTCTGGCGGACCTGATCCGACAGTGAGGATCAGGTCCGCCAGACCTCGCTGAATACGGAGAGAAATACGCTCTCTGTATTCAGCATTGCACCAGCAGCTCACAAGAGCATATAGTTTGAGCACTGTGTTCTTACAACTGCTAAGTCTTCCACACCAGGCTTTGATGGAGCTGCCTTCACCACTGCAGATAACGTCAGGCACGGTATCCGGAACCCCTGCACTAACTCTGTGTAGTAGGTGTAAAAGCACAACAGCTGATAAGGCACTGGCTCCTCCAAATAATCTATAGAGCCAAACGCGTTTCCCCCGATCTGCGGTCAGGCTTCTTCCAGAGGCGAATTTAAAAAGATGAATGTCCCTGACATCGCGCCTTTTAGATTTAAAGGAAGAATGTCCAATCAACAATGAGGGGTGTGTTTGGTGACCAATCAAAATGGTAGGTGTGTCTGTTGTTTCTCCGTAAACATTGTATCAAAAAGGCTACCAGTTTCTAAGCTACACAAATCAGAAACTACGCTACAACATTTCAAGTTCAGTGCAAATTTAACTGTTAAACAATTATTGTTAAAGAATTAACCTGCACATAAAAGATTCTAATACACTATCATTTCATGTTCATTACAAAATTAGGCCTAGATTTGGAGTTTGGCGGTAGATGGGCTGTTAACGCTCCGTGGGCTTTTTTCTGGCCGCAGCATAAAATTAACTCTGGTATCGAGAGTTCAAAAAAATGCTGCGTTAGGCTCCAAAAAAGGAGCGTAGAGCATTTTTACCGCAAATGCAACTCTCGATACCAGAGTTGCTTACGGACGCGGCCAGCCTCAAAAACGTGCTCGTGCACGATTCTCCCATAGGAAACAATGGGGCTGTTTGAGCTGTAAAAAAACCTAACACCTGCAAAAAAGCAGCGTTCAGCTCCTAACGCAGCCCCATTGTTTCCTATGGGGAAACACTTCCTACGTCTGCACCTAACACTCTAACATGTACCCCGAGTCTAAACACCCCTAACCTTACACTTATTAACCCCTAATCTGCCGCCCCCGCTATCGCTGACCCCTGCATATTATTATTAACCCCTAATCTTCCGCTCCGTACACCGCCGCAACCTACGTTATCCCTATGTACCCCTAATCTGCTGCCCCTAACACCGCCGACCCCTATATTATATTTATTAACCCCTAATCTGCCCCCCACAACGTCGCCTCCACTTGCCTACACTTATTAACCCCTAATCTGCCGAGCGGACCTGAGCGCTACTATAATAAAGTTATTAACCCCTAACCCGCCTCACTAACCTTATCATAAATAGTATTAACCCCTAATCTGCCCTCCCTAACATCGCCGACACCTAACTTCAATTATTAACCCCTAATCTGACGACCGGAGCTCATCGCTACTTTAATAAATGGATTAACCCCTAAAGCTAAGTCTAACCCTAACACTAACACCCCCCTAAATTAAATATAATTTACATCTAACAAAATTAATTAACTCTTATTAAATAAATTATTCCTATTTAAAGCTAAATACTTACCTGTAAAATAAACCCTAATATAGCTACAATATAAATTATAATTACATTGTAGCTATTTTAGGATTAATATTTATTTTACAGGCAACTTTGTCATTATTTTAACCAGGTACAATAGCTATTAAATAGTTAAGAACTATTTAATAGTTACCTAGTTAAAATAATAACAAAATTACCTGTAAAATAAGTCCTAACCTAAGTTATAATTAAACCTAACACTACCCTATCAATAAATTAATTAAATAAAATACCTACAATTACCTACAATAAAACCTAACACTACACTATCAATAAATAAATTAAATACAATTTCTACAAATAACTACAATTACATAAACTAACTAAAGTACAAAAAATAAAAAAGAACTAAGTTACAAAAAATAAAAAAATATTTACAAACATAAGAAAAATATTACAACAATTTTAAACTAATTACACTTACTCTAAGCCCCCTAATAAAATAACAAAGACCCCCAAAATAAAAAATTCCCTACCCTATTCTAAATTAATAAATGTAAAAGCTCTTTTACCTTACCAGCCCTGAACAGGGCCCTTTGCAGGGCATGCCCCAAGAAAATCAGCTCTTTTGCCTGTAAAAAAAAACATACAATACCCCCCCCCCAACATTACAACCCACCACCCACATACCCCTAATCTAACCCAAACCCCCCTTAAATAAACCTAACACTAAGCCCCTGAAGATCTTCCTACCTTGTCTTCACCATCCAGGTATCACCGATCCGTCCTGGCATCCGGTGCTGAAGAGGTCCAGAAGAGGCTCCAAAGTCTTCCTCCTATCCGGCAAGAAGAGGACATCCGGACCGGCAAACATCTTCTCCAAGCGGCATCTTCGATCTTCTTCCATCCGGTGCGGAGCGGGTCCATCTTGAATCAGCCGACGTGGATCCATCCTCTTCTTCCGGCGTCTCCCGACGAATGACGGTTCCTTTAAGGGACGTCATCCAAGATGGCGTCCCTCGAATTCCGATTGGCTGATAGGATTCTATCAGCCAATCGGAATTAAGGTAGGAATATTCTGATTGGCTGATGGAATCAGCCAATCAGAATCAAGTTCAATCCGATTGGCTGATCCAATCAGCCAATCAGATTGAGCTCACATTCTATTGGCTGTTCCGATCAGCCAATAGAATGCGAGCTCAATCTGATTGGCTGATTGGATCAGCCAATCGGATTGAACTTGATTCTGATTGGCTGATTCCATCAGCCAATCAGAATATTCCTACCTTAATTCCGATTGGCTGATAGAATCCTATCAGCCAATCGGAATTCGAGGGACGCCATCTTGGATGACGTCCCTTAAAGGAACCGTCATTCGTCGGGAGACGCCGGAAGAAGAGGATGGATCCGCGTCGGCTGATTCAAGATGGACCCGCTCCGCACCGGATGGAAGAAGATCGAAGATGCCGCTTGGAGAAGATGTTTGCCGGTCCGGATGTCCTCTTCTTGCCGGATAGGAGGAAGACTTTGGAGCCTCTTCTGGACCTCTTCAGCACCGGATGCCAGGACGGATCGGTGATACCTGGATGGTGAAGACAAGGTAGGAAGATCTTCAGGGGCTTAGTGTTAGGTTTATTTAAGGGGGGTTTGGGTTAGATTAGGGGTATGTGGGTGGTGGGTTGTAATGTTGGGGGGGTATTGTATGTTTTTTTTTACAGGCAAAAGAGCTGAACTTCTTGGGGCATGCCCCGCAAAGGGCCCTGTTCAGGGCTGGTAAGGTAAAAGAGCTTTTAACTCTATTAATTTAGAATAGGGTAGGGCATTTTTTTATTTTGGGGGTCTTTGTTATTTTATTAGGGGGCTTAGAGTAGGTGTAATTAGTTTAAAATTGTTGTAATATTTTTCTTATGTTTGTAAATATTTTTTTATTTTTTGTAACTTAGTTCTTTTTTATTTTTTGTACTTTAGTTAGTTTATGTAATTGTAGTTATTTGTAGCAATTGTATTTAATTTATTTATTGATAGTGTAGTGTTAGGTTAATTGTAGGTAATTGTAGGTATTTTATTTAATTAATTTATTGATAGGGTAGTGTTAGGTTTAATTATAACTTAGGTTAGGATTTATTTTACAGGTAATTTTGTTATTATTTTAACTAGGTAACTATTAAATAGTTCTTAACTATTTAATAGCTATTGTACCTGGTTAAAATAATTACCAAGTTGCCTGTAAAATAAATATTAATCCTAAAATAGCTACAATATAATTATAATTTATATTGTAGCTATATTAGGATGTATTTTACTGGTAAGTATTTAGCTTTAAATAGGAATAATTTATTTAATAAGAGTTAATTAATTTCGTTAGATTTAAATTATATTTAACTTAGGGGGGTGTTAGTGTTATGGTTAGCCTTAGCTTTAGGGGTTAATCCATTTATTATAGTAGCGGTGAGCTCCGGTCGTCAGATTAGGGGTTAATAATTGAAGTTAGGTGTCGGCAATGCTAGGGAGGGCAGATTAGGGGTTAATACTATTTATGATAGGGTTAGTGAGGCGGATTAGGGGTTAATTACTTTATTATAGTAGCGCTCAGGTCCGCTCGGCAGATTAGGGGTTAATAAGTGTTGGCAGGTGGAGGCGACGTTGTGGGGGGCAGATTAGGGGTTAATAAATATAATATAGGGGTCGGCGGTGTTAGGGGCAGCAGATTAGGGGTACATAAGGATAACGTAGGTGGCGGCGCTTTGCGGTCGGCAGATTAGGGGTTAATTATTGTAGGTAGCTGGCGGCGACGTTGTGGGGGGCAGGTTAGGGGTTAATAAATATAATACAGGGGTCGGCGGGGTTAGGGGCAGCAGATTAGGGGTACATAAGTATAACGTAAGTGGCGGTCGGCAGATTAGGGGTTAAAAAAATTTAATCGAGTGGCGGCGATGTGGGGGGACCTCGGTTTAGGGGTACATAGGTAGTTTATGGGTGTTAGTGTACTTTAGGGTACAGTAGTTAAGAGTTTTATGAACCGGCGTTAGCCCAGAAAGCTCTTAACTCCTGCTATTTTCCGGCGGCTGGAGTTTTGTCGTTAGAGCTCTAACGCTCCCTTCAGAAACGACTCTAAATACCGGAGTTAGAAAGATCCCATTGAAAAGATAGGATACGCAATTGACGTAAGGGGATCTGCGGTATGGAAAAGTCGCGGCTGAAAAGTGAGCGTTAGACCCTATTTTGAGTGACTCCAAATACCGGCGGTAGCCTAAAACCAGCGTTAGGAGCCTCTAACGCTGGTTTTCACGGCTACCTCCGAACTCTAAATCTAGGCCTTAAACTGTTAAACAATTATTGTTAAAGAATTGATTAACATACAGATACAGAATCCTAATACGCTAAATGCATTTGATATATTTACATTAAAACCAACTATAAAACATAAAAACAATTGAATAGGTGTAAGCAATGGATATTAAAAAATATTTCCAAATAAAAAGGCTCAACCCTAACAGATAATTGTACTATAAAATCTCTATGTTTATAAAGATTATTTTACAAGCTAATATTAGTAGTGTAGTTTCTACATAAAACCAATGTAGTTATATGGCGAAAAACTTGTTTTTTAGTGGTGATGCTGTCTACTCTATACATATGAACTACTATCCTAAAACTGCATATATATACACTTATATATACATTTACGGCTTTTTGGAGACTAATATTGGTCCATCTAATTTATCGATTTCTATCTAAGCTGATCTCAAAAAGGTACACTTATAACCCAGAGCTAGAGACACTTGGCTACATGGACTAATATCCCTAATTTATATTGAAAGCTTTATTTGACACTGAATGATAGAACGGAAGCTACAAAAGAGCTGCTACGTCTGGTTAAGGTAATGATTAGTATATCTGTTGTTACATCTTTAACAGTATATCTAAAAACTGTTAATTTCTATACAATTCAAATAGATATACTTAAGTATTTTATATTCCACCATTACCTATAAAAATAAAAAGGTAAGGAAGAATTTCGTTATAGGTGGAGGGATGGACTAGACTCTAAGTTCTAATCCTACTAGAAAGATGAAATAGGTGCAGCCCTCTATATTTATTTAAACTAATATTGATATAACAAATATAAATGAGCTCATACTATATCTGCCGAATTGCAATATGTACTTTTAGCTTAATATCCTGGGGTTGCAAATATCCCAATACCACATATTGGCAACTATTGCTATTACATCTATTTTAAAAGTCATTGAGATATATGCACTAATCAAATGGGGCATATATAATCCAAACCTAAGGTAACTTGGCTGCATGGGCTAATTGACCCTGATTTTTATATATTACCAACATAGAATAATGACAGTGTATTTCGAAGTTCTTTCACCTCCATTATTGAACTCAGGGTCAGGAAGGTGCATTACAGTTTGCAAGTTCAAGTAGTTTATATGTGTATGTATATTTATGTATGTATGTACTGTATATATATTTCTTAGACATGTGTTTTGTTTTGTTACAAATGCACATTCGTTAGCGAAAGATGGATATTCATCTTGTCTTTATAAAATGAATATCTGAATAAATGTAGAGCAAAATTTAAAGACAACGAATAAATAATGATTAATTAGTATTAATTCTTTCTTTTTGAATAGTTAAAATTCTTACCTTTTGCGTGCTGGAGGGATGCTCCCAGCACCTGCACTAACGGCGAAGGTCAATTAGTGTAAAGGCCATTTGAAGAAGGATCTGGACTAGCGTGGCTCTCCAGAGAGCTAAAAGTAAGTATTTTACACTAGACGTGAACTGTAGCAAAGGAAAATCTACATTTGCTTAAGAAAATCAATGGAAATGTTCATCAAATGGTCATATTCATCTAATTTAAAAAGAAACAAATAGCGAATAGCACAGAACGAATATTCAAAATACTAAATATTTAGAATATTTGTAATTAAATATTTGTCTAAACCGAAAATTTTCCCAGAGCACATCTAATCATCTAATATATATATATATATATATATATATATATATATATATATATATATATATAACATAAAATATATAAGAAATTACCTGATAAATTCATTTCTTTGTTAGTGGCAAGAGTCCATGAGCTAGTGACATATGGGGTATACTTTCCTACCAGGAGGGGGCAAAGTTTCCCAAGCCTCAAAATGCCTATAAATACACATCCCACCACACGCATACCATAGTTTAATGTATAGCCAAGTAGTGAGGTGTAAAAATTAGTAAAAAAGCATAAAAAAGAGGAACTGGAAAAAAATATGCTCTTAAACAAAAAAAATCATAACCACCAAAAAATAGGGTGGGTCTCATGGACTCTTGCTACTATGAAAGAAATTAATTTATCAGGTAAGTTCTTAATTAAATTATGTTTTCTTTCATGTAAGTGGCAAGAGTCCATGAGTTAGTGACATATGGGGGCCTATCTATCAAGCTCCGAAAGGAGCTTGATGGCCCATGTTTCTGGCGAGTCTTCAGACTCGCCAGAAACAGCAGTTATGAAGCAGCGGTCACAAAGACCGCTGCTCCATAACCCTGTCCGCCTGCTCTGAGCAGGCGGACAGGAATCACAACAATTCAACCCGATCGAGAACGATCGGGTTGATTGACACCTCACTGCTGGCGGCCGATTGGCTGCGAGTCTGCAGGGGGGCGGCGTTGCACCAGCAGCTCTTGTGAGCTGCTGTTGCAATGCTGAATATGGAGAGCATATTGCTCTCCGCATTCAGCGAGGTCTTGCGGACCTGATCCGCACTGTCGGCTCAGGTCCGCAAGACCTTTGTTAAATAGGGGCCACGGGATATAATACCCAAGATGTGGAAATCCACAGAGTCACTAGAGAGGGAGGGATAAAATAAAAACAGCTATTCCCGCTGAAAAATTAAATCCAAATAATAATTACGTTTTCTTAAAAAATTTAAAAAAACTCAAATCATAGGCAAAAGAATCAAACTGAGACACCTGCCTAAAGAACCTTTGTACCAAAGATTGCTTCTGAAGAAGCAAATACATCAAAATGGTAAAATTTTGTAAATGTATGCAAAGAACACCAAGTTGCTGTTTGGCAAATCTGATCAACTGAAGCTTCATTATTGAAAGCCCAAGAAGTTGCAACTGATCTAGTAGAATGAGCTGTAATTCTTTGAGACGGAGACTGCCCCGCCTCCAAATAAGCCTTGTGAATCAAAAGTTTCAACCAAGAAGCTAAAGAAATGGCAGAGGCTTTTTGACATTTCCTGGAACCAGAAAAAATAACAAATAGACTAGAAGTCTTTCTGAAATGCTTAGTAGCCTCAACATAGTATTTCAAAGTTCTTACCACATCCAGAGAATGTAGAGATCTCTCAAGAGAATTATTAGGATTAGAACACAAGGAAGTAACAATAATTTCCCTACTAATTTTGTTAGAATTCACAACTTTAGGCAAAAATTTAAAACGAAGTCCGTAAAACAGCTTTATCTTGATGGAATATCAGGAGACTCACAAGAAAGAGCCGACAACTCAGAAACTCTTCTAGCAGAAGAGATAGCCAAAAGAAATAACACTTTCCAAGAAAGTAGTTTAATATCCAAAGAATGCATAGGCTCAAAAGGGGAGCCTGCAAAATCCTTAAAACCAAATTGAGACACCAAGGAGGAGAAATAGACATAATAACAGGTTTGATACAAACCAAAGCCTGAACAAAACAGTGAATATCAGGAAGTTTAGCAATCTTTCTATGAAATAAGAGCAGAGATTAGACCCTTAAAAGTATTTGCAAACAAACCCTTATCCAAACCATCCTGAAGAAACTGTAAAATCCTAGGAATTCTAAAAGAATGCCAAGAAAAATTATGAGAGGAGCACCATAAAATATAGGTTTTCCAAACCCGATAATAAATCTTCCTCAAAACAGACTTTCGAGACTGTAACATAGTGTTAATCACTGAGTCAGAGAAACCTCTATGACTAAGATCTAAGCGTTCAATTTCCATAGCTTCAAATTTAGAGATTTGAGATCCTGATGGAAAAACGGCCCTTGAGACAGAAGGTCTTGCCTTAAAGGAAATGGCCAAGGCTGGCAGCTGGATATCTGGACAAGATCTGAATACCAAAACCTGTGAGGCCATGCTGGTGCCATCAGAAACACATGAGATTGTTCCATTATTATCTTGGAGATCACCCTTGGAAGAAGAACTAAAGGCGGTTGGTAAAACCAAGGAACTTCTAAAGCATCCACACTCTCCGCCTGAAGATCCTTGGATCTGGAAAGATATCTGGGAAGTTTATTGTTCAAAAGGTAGCCCATCAGTTCTATTTCTGAAAGACCCCACATCTGCACAATCTGATGAAACACATTTGGATGGAGGGACCACTCCCCTGGATGCAAAGTCTAACGACTGAGATAATCCGCTTCCCAATTGTCTACACCTAGAATATGAATCGCAGAAATTAGACAAGAATTGGACTCTGCCTAAGAAAGTATCCAAGATACTTATTTCATTGCTAAAGAGATTTTAGTCCCTCCCTGATGATTGACATATGCCACTGTTGTGGCATTGTCTGTCTGAAAAAGAATGAAAAGTTCTCTCTTTAATAGAGGCCAAGCCTGAAGAGCTCTGAAAACAGCACATAGTTCTAAAATATTGATTGGTAACCTTGTCTCTTGAGGTTTCCAAACCCCTTGTGCTGTCAGAGACCCCCAGACATCTCCCCAACCTGTAAGACTTGCATCTGTTGTGATCACAGTCCAGGTAGGATGAACAGATGAGGCCCTTCAAACAATATTGTGATGGTCCAACCACCAAGACAGAGAGTCGAATGTTGGGATTTAAGTATATCAGTTGTAATATCTGAGTATAATCCCTGCACCATTGATCCAGCATGCAAAGCTGCAGAGGTCTAATATGAAAATGAGCAAAGGGGATCGCGTCCGATGCTGTAGTCATAAGACCTAAAACCTCCATGCACAAAGCCACTGAAGGGAATGATTGAGACTGAAGGTTTAGACAAGCTAAAACCAATTTCATTCGCCTCTTGTCTGTTAAAGACAGAGTCATGGACACTGAATCTATCTGGAAACCTAAAAGGTAACCTTTTTGAGGAATCAATAAACCATTTTGTAAATTGATACTCCAAACATGCCTTTGAATAAACCACACTAGCTGTTTCGTGTGAGATTCTGCTAAATGAAAAGACTGAGCTAGTACCAAGATATCCTCCAAATAAGGAAACACTGCAATACCCTACTCTCTTATTACAGATAGAAGGGCACCGAGAACCTTTGAAAAGATTCTTAGAGCTGTTGCTAGGCCAAATGGAAGAGCGACAAATTATTAATGCTTGTCTAGAAAAGAGAATCTCAGAAACCGATAGTAGTCTGGATGAATTAGAATATGAAGATAAGCATCCTTTAAGTCTATTGTGGACATAAAATGCCCTTGCTGAACAAAAGGCAGAATTGTCCTTATAGTCACCATCTTGAAAGATGGGACTCTTACAAAACTATTTAAAAACTTCAGATCCAGAACTGGTCTGAAAGAATTCTCTTTCTTTGGGATAATGAATAGATTTCAATAAAACCCCAAAACCTGTTCCTGGAGAGGAATTGGTACAATCACCCCTGAAAGCTCTAGATCTGAAACACATTTCAGAAAAGCCTGAGCCTTTACAGAATTTGTTGGAACATGAGAAAGAAAGAATCTTCCCATGGGAGGTCTAATAATTTCAATCTGCCCCCCCCCCAGCTGAACTGGATTGAGGGCCGTACCTTCATGCAGTCTTGGGGGCTAGATTAGTTTTTTTTATAAGGCTTGGTCTTATTCCAATTTGAAGATGGTCTCCAATTGGAACCCAAGGCCTTAGGGGAAGGTGTTTTTTTGTTCTTTATTCTGATGAAAGGAACGAAAATGATTAGGAGCCTTAAATTTACCCTTAGACTTTTTATCTTGGGGTAAAAAATCTCCCTTTCCCACAGTGATAGTGGAAATAATAGTATCCAATTTGAACCAAGCAAATTCTTACCCTGGAAAGATAGAGATAGTAATGTAGATTTAGACACCATGTCAGCATTCCAAGATTTAAGCCATAAAGCTCTTCTAGCTAAATTAGCTAAAGACATAGATTTAACATCAATCTTAATAATGTCAAATATAGTATCACAAATGAAATGATTAGCATGCCATGTGGAAGCAGAAGAACAATGCTAGACAAATCATAATCTTCTACCTGACAAGCTAAACTGTCCAACCAAAAAGTTGAAGCAGCAGCCACATCAGCCATAGAAATGGCAGGTCTAAGAATATAAGCAAAAATTGATTGTGGTAAGGTACCATTAAATATGTACTTAGCTTGGGGGTTTGAAGGCTGTTGTCCATACAGCGTGAAGCAGATTGTGCATCCGGAGTCCGACACGCAGCGTGAGGATATCCACTCTGAACAGTCCGCTCTAAACACGTATCAAAAACAAAAACTCCCAAAGACATAAGTAATGTTGGCCTTAAATGGCAAAATTGTAGCAGACAGTGTTGGCTGAGATAAAACACTATGCACAAGCACCTTGGGTAAAACAATTGTAGTAATTTATTTAATATGCGTTAAAAAGTTCACACGAAATCTGTGTAGATACAAACTCACGGGTATATGAAAGATAAGGGAAGGAGTGACGTCATCTGATGTGTTTCATGCCAGTTGGCGCTTTCTCAAAGATAGTTTGAATATATGAATATAACCAGCATGTAAATAAGCTTTTCTGAGATAAGATTCAATCTTCCTGTCTAAAGGATCCTTAAAAGAAGTAGAGTAGAAATAGCCCAATCAACTTTAGGGACTTTTTCCCAAAACTCTAAATTAGCCACAAGTAAAGGATACAACTTCTTAAACCTAGAAGAAGGATTAAAAGAAGAACCAGGCTTAGACCATTCCTTAGTAATCATATCAGAAACAGCATCTGGAATAGGAAAAACCTTAAGAAGCAACCTTAGGAGGACTAGCCTCTTCAATGCCCAAAGTAACCAACACTTCCTTCAACAAAGAACGAATATAATAAATCTTAAACAGATAGGAAGATTTGTCAATTTAAGAACTAGAGAGATCCTCATCAGCAGAGGATATTTCAGTATGTTGACGGTCAATTCAAATTTCATCAGAATTATGAGAAGTTTTAAAAGACCTTTTACATTTATTTGAAGGCGGAATAGCAGACATAGGCCCCTATTTAACAAAGGTCTTGCGGACCTGATCCGACAGTGCGGATCAAGTCCGCAAGACCTCGCTGAATGCGGAGAGCAATACGCTCTCCATATTCAGCATTGCACCAGAAGCTCACAAGAGCTGCTAGTGCAACACCGCCCCCTGCTGACTCGCGGCCAATCGGCCGCCAGCAGGGGAGTGTCAATCAACCTGATCGTACTCGATCGGGTTCAATTGTGGAGATGTCTGTCCGCCTGCTCAGAGCAGGCGGACAGGGTTATGGAGCAGTGTTCTTTAGACCGCTGCTTCATAACTGGTGTTTCTGGCGAGTCGGAAGACTCGCCAGAAACACAGGCTGTCAAGCTCCTTTCAGAGCTTGATAGATAGGCCCCATAGCCTTTTCTATAGCTGCATCAATATAATTCTTTACATCTGCAGGAATATCAGGTACATTAGATGTTGAAGGAACAACAGACAATGTATTTGTACTAATAGAAACATTATCAGCCTTCAACAGTTTTCATGACAAATACCACATTATTGAGCTGAAGAAATAACATCAGCTAATTTACAACAGACACACTTAGCTTTGGTAGAACTGTGTTCATGCAGCATGGTTTCTACAGCAACATCAGAGGCAGGATCAGACTGAGACATCTTGCAAAATGTAAAAAAGAAAAAAACAACATTTAAACAAAATATCCAATTTCCTCATATAGCAGTTTCTGGAATAGGAAAAAATGCTTAAGCTAAAGTAAGATGCAGAAAAATAAGCATCATAACTCTTAAAAATATAAAGAGAACCAGAAGCATTAAAGGAAGAGGGGTTATATACAAAATAATTTTGGCGCCAAGTATTACGCATGACGCAAAAGGAAGTGAAAAAATGTTTTAGCGCCAAAGCTAACACCAGGAAATGATGCAACTCACGTCAACAAACGTGACTAACGTCAACAAAAATGCAGGAAATGACAAAACTTGCTTCACCATAGATGCAACTTTGCGCCTAAAATAATTTTACGCCAAGAATGACGCCATAAAAAATTGCATTTTGCGTTCTTTGCCCGCAAAAATATTTGGAAAACAAAGTCAGATTGAAAGAACTTGAAGCCCAGGTAATAAAAAATTAAAATAATCTTCCCAAAAATAATTTCCATACTGAAACTGATAGTCTGCAAAAAAAGGGAAATCTACATAGACCTGACTAATGGCAAATATAAGCAAACACATATATTTAAAACTTTACAATATAATATAAAGTGCAAAACATAGCTGAGAATGTCTTAAAAAAATATACATACTTACCAGAAGACACCCATCCACATATAGCAGACAGCCAAACCAGTAGTAACAAATATCAGCAGAGGTAATAGTATAGGAGTATAAAGTCTATCTGAAAAGGGAGGCAGGGGATGAATCCCTGCAACCGATTACAGAGAGCCTTTGAATAGATTTCCCATGAGTGAAACCATAAAATCAATAGGCAATACTCCCCTCACATCCCTCTGACAAACACTGTACTCTGAGAGGAATTGGGCTTCATAATGCTTAGAAGCACCTATCACAGAAGAAATCAAGCACATCTTACTTCACCACCTCCATAGGAGGCAAAGTTTGTAAAACTAAGGTATGAGTGTGGTGGGAGGTGTATTTTTAGGCATTTTAATGTTTGGGAAACTTTGCCCCCTCCTGGTAGGAATGTATATCCCATATGTCACTAGCTCATGGACTCTTGCCACTTACATGAAAGAAATATATATATATATATATATATATATATACACACACACAGTATACAGTATATATATATTTACAGTTAAATATCAGTGAATTATAAATGTCATAAAACACTAAATTGTTCACATGACACAGGTTTATTCCTGTATGATTATGCAGTATGATATAAAACTACTAAACTTTTCTGGGTTTGTGTCTGAAATATGGAGAGGCATTAGAAAACAGATGCACACAGATTTAAACTGAGATTATATGCATGCATTCAATTCACTTATATTTTAAATTTTATGACTCAGTTGTGAATTATATTCTTCTTGCATTTGTAATTACATGCAGAACAGATGGTAGAAGATGGATTTAGAGTGTTTCAGAAAATTAAACTGCAATGGATAACATATGCACTGTTTTCGAGTGTGCACACATAAAGGCATACTGACTTCAGAATCATTTTTTAGAATGCTTTGTCATATACAGACATATAATGCTTTATTTATTCTAAGTACACAGATATACTATAATCACTCTTATAATTTTCTTTTATGAGATAGTAATGGAACTTGTTTAATTAAAAGAATACTAAACCCAATTTTTTTTTCTTTCATAATTCAACTTTCTAATTTACTCCTATAATCATTTTTCCTTCATTTTCTTGGTATCTTTATTTGAAAAGCAGGAATGTAAGCTTAGGAGCCGGCCCATTTTTGGATCATCATTTTGTTAGTGCTTGCTGATTGGTGTCTAAATGTAGCCCCCAATTAGCAAGCGCTACTCAGGTCCTGGACCAAAAATGGGCCAGCTCCTAAACTTACATTCCTGCTTGTCAACTAAAGATACCAAGCGAACAAAGAAAAATTGATAATAGGAGTAAATTACATAGTTGCTAAAAATTGTATGCTCTGTCTGAATCATGAAATAAAAAATATGGGTTTGTATCCCTTTTTAACAACTTACTTTTCATTTTATTTATTGTGCTTAGTTTTTTCAAATGCATTCAGTTGGTTGGCTATAAATACCTGCTTTTATCTTGGTTAAAGGGGCAGTAAACTTACAAACTAATGTTATATAATTATGCACATAGTGCAGAATTATATAACATTGGCTTAGTGGCAGATTTATACATTAAAGGATTGCAGAGAATTTTTATTTAAAAATTAATTTTTCCAGAACGCCGCTCCTTGCTCTACTGATCAGGTCTGTTTTTTCCTCAGCGCATTGCGGCAACATTGTCTAGTCACAGCTTGCCCGGTCTTGCCATTAAACTGAATGTAGCTCACTCCCACTCTGGTCTAGTAGCGAGCTACAATCAGTTTAATAGCGCAACCTGGCACGCTGTGACTAGATATGCGCTGAGGAAAAACCAGACCCGCTCAGAAGAGCAAGGGCGTTCTGGAAAAATAAACATTTACATAAAAATTCTCTGCAATACTTTAATGTATAAATTTGCCACTAAGCTAATGTTATATAATTCTGCACTGTGTGTATTTGTTTGAATAGCAACATTACACGTACATTTCATTTCTTGGCAAAGTGCTCTATAGGTGGAGCCAGCATAAAGGGAGAGTATGTACATAACAGTTCCAAGCAATAGTAAAATACAGTATCTCTTTCATTTCTTTCAAAATAACAAGGCATAAAGCAAATATTCCTAACTGATTGGTATGCAGTTCATCTTCATATAAGTGGTGTACATTTCCTCAAAGCTCTATAAAAGCAATTCCACTTACTCAAGCACTGCTCTCCCCCTCTAGCCTATGTTTTCAGCCTGGGAAAAGAAAGTCATCTAGCACGGACACAATGGTGAAATATAACCAGGCATTCTTCATGTGCTGTTTCTTAACATGAAAGAAGATACACTTGCATATCTATGTAAAAGTCTTGTTGTTGTTTTTTCAAGTCTGTTTGACAGCATATGCAACTACAAGGTCACTGTTACAGCTATATCACATAAAGAAATGTGGAGGCTAAGTTCCTGGCCTTAAAGGGATATTAAACCCAAACTTGTTTTATTGTTTTAGACAGATCATATAATTGTAAAAAATTTCCAGTTCACTTCAATTAGCAAATTTCCTTAATTCTCTTGTTATTCTTTGTTGAAAGCAAACCATTGCACTACAGGAACCTAACTGAACAAATTGGATGAACCAATGACAAGAGGCATATATGTTTAATCACCAATCAGCAGCTAGCTCCCAGTAGTGCATTGCTGGTCTTGAGCCTTCTTTTCAGCAAAGGATACCAAGCAGACAAAGCAAATTAGAAGTAAAATGAAAAGCTGTGTAAATTTGTATGCTCTATTTTAATCATGAAAGACATTTTTTGGGTTTCATGTCCCAAATAAAGAAGTGTTTGTAATAAACAGTAAAACCATTTTCCTGGCCAGACACGTCTTCAACAATGTCAGGTAGAGTACTGCTGTCCCAGAATTAAACAAGCTGGAATCAATTGCTGAGAGGCCCAACTCGCCACAAACCCTTACTGAGACACTGCAAGTTAAACACAGAGGCTAGGGTAAGAGAGCAATGAGACTAAACTTGGTTGCTGAATTCTCTCTAGTACTTTAATCTGCAACTACAAGCAATAGAACAATTATCTTCTAGAATATAACGGCAAAAGGTCAGAAAACTTAATACACAAGCAGCATTATGCTGCAAACAGAGAGCTAATATAGACAAATACAATTAAGGCATAATTGATCTTCTAGGCCTCCTTAAAGGTACATCAAACTTTACTGTGTCAGGGACAGAAATCACTCTCTTAGAGTTGGGTAAACTTCTATCTGGAAACCTAAAAGGTAACCTTTTTGAGGAATCAATAAACCATTTTGTAAATTGATACTCCAAACATGCCTTTGAATAAACCACACTAGCTGTTTCGTGTGAGATTCTGCTAAATGAAAAGACTGAGCTAGTACCAAGATATCCTCCAAATAAGGAAACACTGCAATACCCTACTCTCTTATTACAGATAGAAGGGCACCGAGAACCTTTGAAAAGATTCTTAGAGCTGTTGCTAGGCCAAATGGAAGAGCGACAAATTATTAATGCTTGTCTAGAAAAGAGAATCTCAGAAACCGATAGTAGTCTGGATGAATTAGAATATGAAGATAAGCATCCTTTAAGTCTATTGTGGACATAAAATGCCCTTGCTGAACAAAAGGCAGAATTGTCCTTATAGTCACCATCTTGAAAGATGGGACTCTTACAAAACTATTTAAAAACTTCAGATCCAGAACTGGTCTGAAAGAATTCTCTTTCTTTGGGATAATGAATAGATTTCAATAAAACCCCAAAACCTGTTCCTGGAGAGGAATTGGTACAATCACCCCTGAAAGCTCTAGATCTGAAACACATTTCAGAAAAGCCTGAGCCTTTACAGAATTTGTTGGAACATGAGAAAGAAAGAATCTTCCCATGGGAGGTCTAATAATTTCAATCTGCCCCCCCCCCCAGCTGAACTGGATTGAGGGCCGTACCTTCATGCAGTCTTGGGGGCTAGATTAGTTTTTTTTATAAGGCTTGGTCTTATTCCAATTTGAAGATGGTCTCCAATTGGAACCCAAGGCCTTAGGGGAAGGTGTTTTTTTGTTCTTTATTCTGATGAAAGGAACGAAAATGATTAGGAGCCTTAAATTTACCCTTAGACTTTTTATCTTGGGGTAAAAAATCTCCCTTTCCCACAGTGATAGTGGAAATAATAGTATCCAATTTGAACCAAGCAAATTCTTACCCTGGAAAGATAGAGATAGTAATGTAGATTTAGACACCATGTCAGCATTCCAAGATTTAAGCCATAAAGCTCTTCTAGCTAAATTAGCTAAAGACATAGATTTAACATCAATCTTAATAATGTCAAATATAGTATCACAAATGAAATGATTAGCATGCCATGTGGAAGCAGAAGAACAATGCTAGACAAATCATAATCTTCTACCTGACAAGCTAAACTGTCCAACCAAAAAGTTGAAGCAGCAGCCACATCAGCCATAGAAATGGCAGGTCTAAGAATATAAGCAAAAATTGATTGTGGTAAGGTACCATTAAATATGTACTTAGCTTGGGGGTTTGAAGGCTGTTGTCCATACAGCGTGAAGCAGATTGTGCATCCGGAGTCCGACACGCAGCGTGAGGATATCCACTCTGAACAGTCCGCTCTAAACACGTATCAAAAACAAAAACTCCCAAAGACATAAGTAATGTTGGCCTTAAATGGCAAAATTGTAGCAGACAGTGTTGGCTGAGATAAAACACTATGCACAAGCACCTTGGGTAAAACAATTGTAGTAATTTATTTAATATGCGTTAAAAAGTTCACACGAAATCTGTGTAGATACAAACTCACGGGTATATGAAAGATAAGGGAAGGAGTGACGTCATCTGATGTGTTTCATGCCAGTTGGCGCTTTCTCAAAGATAGTTTGAATATATGAATATAACCAGCATGTAAATAAGCTTTTCTGAGATAAGATTCAATCTTCCTGTCTAAAGGATCCTTAAAAGAAGTAGAGTAGAAATAGCCCAATCAACTTTAGGGACTTTTTCCCAAAACTCTAAATTAGCCACAAGTAAAGGATACAACTTCTTAAACCTAGAAGAAGGATTAAAAGAAGAACCAGGCTTAGACCATTCCTTAGTAATCATATCAGAAACAGCATCTGGAATAGGAAAAACCTTAAGAAGCAACCTTAGGAGGACTAGCCTCTTCAATGCCCAAAGTAACCAACACTTCCTTCAACAAAGAACGAATATAATAAATCTTAAACAGATAGGAAGATTTGTCAATTTAAGAACTAGAGAGATCCTCATCAGCAGAGGATATTTCAGTATGTTGACGGTCAATTCAAATTTCATCAGAATTATGAGAAGTTTTAAAAGACCTTTTACATTTATTTGAAGGCGGAATAGCAGACATAGGCCCCTATTTAACAAAGGTCTTGCGGACCTGATCCGACAGTGCGGATCAAGTCCGCAAGACCTCGCTGAATGCGGAGAGCAATACGCTCTCCATATTCAGCATTGCACCAGAAGCTCACAAGAGCTGCTAGTGCAACACCGCCCCCTGCTGACTCGCGGCCAATCGGCCGCCAGCAGGGGAGTGTCAATCAACCTGATCGTACTCGATCGGGTTCAATTGTGGAGATGTCTGTCCGCCTGCTCAGAGCAGGCGGACAGGGTTATGGAGCAGTGTTCTTTAGACCGCTGCTTCATAACTGGTGTTTCTGGCGAGTCGGAAGACTCGCCAGAAACACAGGCTGTCAAGCTCCTTTCAGAGCTTGATAGATAGGCCCCATAGCCTTTTCTATAGCTGCATCAATATAATTCTTTACATCTGCAGGAATATCAGGTACATTAGATGTTGAAGGAACAACAGACAATGTATTTGTACTAATAGAAACATTATCAGCCTTCAACAGTTTTCATGACAAATACCACATTATTGAGCTGAAGAAATAACATCAGCTAATTTACAACAGACACACTTAGCTTTGGTAGAACTGTGTTCATGCAGCATGGTTTCTACAGCAACATCAGAGGCAGGATCAGACTGAGACATCTTGCAAAATGTAAAAAAGAAAAAAACAACATTTAAACAAAATATCCAATTTCCTCATATAGCAGTTTCTGGAATAGGAAAAAATGCTTAAGCTAAAGTAAGATGCAGAAAAATAAGCATCATAACTCTTAAAAATATAAAGAGAACCAGAAGCATTAAAGGAAGAGGGGTTATATACAAAATAATTTTGGCGCCAAGTATTACGCATGACGCAAAAGGAAGTGAAAAAATGTTTTAGCGCCAAAGCTAACACCAGGAAATGATGCAACTCACGTCAACAAACGTGACTAACGTCAACAAAAATGCAGGAAATGACAAAACTTGCTTCACCATAGATGCAACTTTGCGCCTAAAATAATTTTACGCCAAGAATGACGCCATAAAAAATTGCATTTTGCGTTCTTTGCCCGCAAAAATATTTGGAAAACAAAGTCAGATTGAAAGAACTTGAAGCCCAGGTAATAAAAAATTAAAATAATCTTCCCAAAAATAATTTCCATACTGAAACTGATAGTCTGCAAAAAAAGGGAAATCTACATAGACCTGACTAATGGCAAATATAAGCAAACACATATATTTAAAACTTTACAATATAATATAAAGTGCAAAACATAGCTGAGAATGTCTTAAAAAAATATACATACTTACCAGAAGACACCCATCCACATATAGCAGACAGCCAAACCAGTAGTAACAAATATCAGCAGAGGTAATAGTATAGGAGTATAAAGTCTATCTGAAAAGGGAGGCAGGGGATGAATCCCTGCAACCGATTACAGAGAGCCTTTGAATAGATTTCCCATGAGTGAAACCATAAAATCAATAGGCAATACTCCCCTCACATCCCTCTGACAAACACTGTACTCTGAGAGGAATTGGGCTTCATAATGCTTAGAAGCACCTATCACAGAAGAAATCAAGCACATCTTACTTCACCACCTCCATAGGAGGCAAAGTTTGTAAAACTAAGGTATGAGTGTGGTGGGAGGTGTATTTTTAGGCATTTTAATGTTTGGGAAACTTTGCCCCCTCCTGGTAGGAATGTATATCCCATATGTCACTAGCTCATGGACTCTTGCCACTTACATGAAAGAAATATATATATATATATATATATATATATATACACACACACAGTATACAGTATATATATATTTACAGTTAAATATCAGTGAATTATAAATGTCATAAAACACTAAATTGTTCACATGACACAGGTTTATTCCTGTATGATTATGCAGTATGATATAAAACTACTAAACTTTTCTGGGTTTGTGTCTGAAATATGGAGAGGCATTAGAAAACAGATGCACACAGATTTAAACTGAGATTATATGCATGCATTCAATTCACTTATATTTTAAATTTTATGACTCAGTTGTGAATTATATTCTTCTTGCATTTGTAATTACATGCAGAACAGATGGTAGAAGATGGATTTAGAGTGTTTCAGAAAATTAAACTGCAATGGATAACATATGCACTGTTTTCGAGTGTGCACACATAAAGGCATACTGACTTCAGAATCATTTTTTAGAATGCTTTGTCATATACAGACATATAATGCTTTATTTATTCTAAGTACACAGATATACTATAATCACTCTTATAATTTTCTTTTATGAGATAGTAATGGAACTTGTTTAATTAAAAGAATACTAAACCCAATTTTTTTTTCTTTCATAATTCAACTTTCTAATTTACTCCTATAATCATTTTTCCTTCATTTTCTTGGTATCTTTATTTGAAAAGCAGGAATGTAAGCTTAGGAGCCGGCCCATTTTTGGATCATCATTTTGTTAGTGCTTGCTGATTGGTGTCTAAATGTAGCCCCCAATTAGCAAGCGCTACTCAGGTCCTGGACCAAAAATGGGCCAGCTCCTAAACTTACATTCCTGCTTGTCAACTAAAGATACCAAGCGAACAAAGAAAAATTGATAATAGGAGTAAATTACATAGTTGCTAAAAATTGTATGCTCTGTCTGAATCATGAAATAAAAAATATGGGTTTGTATCCCTTTTTAACAACTTACTTTTCATTTTATTTATTGTGCTTAGTTTTTTCAAATGCATTCAGTTGGTTGGCTATAAATACCTGCTTTTATCTTGGTTAAAGGGGCAGTAAACTTACAAACTAATGTTATATAATTATGCACATAGTGCAGAATTATATAACATTGGCTTAGTGGCAGATTTATACATTAAAGGATTGCAGAGAATTTTTATTTAAAAATTAATTTTTTCCAGAACGCCGCTCCTTGCTCTACTGATCAGGTCTGTTTTTTCCTCAGCGCATTGCGGCAACATTGTCTAGTCACAGCTTGCCCGGTCTTGCCATTAAACTGAATGTAGCTCACTCCCACTCTGGTCTAGTAGCGAGCTACAATCAGTTTAATAGCGCAACCTGGCACGCTGTGACTAGATATGCGCTGAGGAAAAACCAGACCCGCTCAGAAGAGCAAGGGCGTTCTGGAAAAATAAACATTTACATAAAAATTCTCTGCAATACTTTAATGTATAAATTTGCCACTAAGCTAATGTTATATAATTCTGCACTGTGTGTATTTGTTTGAATAGCAACATTACACGTACATTTCATTTCTTGGCAAAGTGCTCTATAGGTGGAGCCAGCATAAAGGGAGAGTATGTACATAACAGTTCCAAGCAATAGTAAAATACAGTATCTCTTTCATTTCTTTCAAAATAACAAGGCATAAAGCAAATATTCCTAACTGATTGGTATGCAGTTCATCTTCATATAAGTGGTGTACATTTCCTCAAAGCTCTATAAAAGCAATTCCACTTACTCAAGCACTGCTCTCCCCCTCTAGCCTATGTTTTCAGCCTGGGAAAAGAAAGTCATCTAGCACGGACACAATGGTGAAATATAACCAGGCATTCTTCATGTGCTGTTTCTTAACATGAAAGAAGATACACTTGCATATCTATGTAAAAGTCTTGTTGTTGTTTTTTCAAGTCTGTTTGACAGCATATGCAACTACAAGGTCACTGTTACAGCTATATCACATAAAGAAATGTGGAGGCTAAGTTCCTGGCCTTAAAGGGATATTAAACCCAAACTTGTTTTATTGTTTTAGACAGATCATATAATTGTAAAAAATTTCCAGTTCACTTCAATTAGCAAATTTCCTTAATTCTCTTGTTATTCTTTGTTGAAAGCAAACCATTGCACTACAGGAACCTAACTGAACAAATTGGATGAACCAATGACAAGAGGCATATATGTTTAATCACCAATCAGCAGCTAGCTCCCAGTAGT
Organism: Bombina bombina; assembly: GCF_027579735.1. NCBI lineage: Eukaryota > Metazoa > Chordata > Amphibia > Anura > Bombinatoridae > Bombina > Bombina bombina. The sequence continues at coordinate 109,852,933 of NC_069505.1, read as the reverse complement.
GCATTGCTGGTCTTGAGCCTTCTTTTCAGCAAAGGATACCAAGCAGACAAAGCAAATTAGAAGTAAAATGAAAAGCTGTGTAAATTTGTATGCTCTATTTTAATCATGAAAGACATTTTTTGGGTTTCATGTCCCAAATAAAGAAGTGTTTGTAATAAACAGTAAAACCATTTTCCTGGCCAGACACGTCTTCAACAATGTCAGGTAGAGTACTGCTGTCCCAGAATTAAACAAGCTGGAATCAATTGCTGAGAGGCCCAACTCGCCACAAACCCTTACTGAGACACTGCAAGTTAAACACAGAGGCTAGGGTAAGAGAGCAATGAGACTAAACTTGGTTGCTGAATTCTCTCTAGTACTTTAATCTGCAACTACAAGCAATAGAACAATTATCTTCTAGAATATAACGGCAAAAGGTCAGAAAACTTAATACACAAGCAGCATTATGCTGCAAACAGAGAGCTAATATAGACAAATACAATTAAGGCATAATTGATCTTCTAGGCCTCCTTAAAGGTACATCAAACTTTACTGTGTCAGGGACAGAAATCACTCTCTTAGAGTTGGGTAAACTTTGTGAATGTGTTCAAAATCAATGGAGATGCTGCCTTACATAACTAACACTATGGAGCTAATTTATCAAAGCTTCAACTGATAATACGTTGGAATCCGCTTGAATCTCGTGACATATTCAACACAAATTGAATCCACCATACTTAACAAAGCATCAACATCGTCAAATGTTGAAATGTGTGGCGTAATGTACGCTCCCGCGATCTCAATCCGACACAGATCGATGCTTGCGTCATTCCAGATGTTTCAAATTCACATTCGACTCTATTTGACCCTCTTCCCAATTTATCAAACATTCAACAGATACACTTGCGTCTTTTCTGCTGCAGCATACCTATTTTTCAAACTGCCACCCTTGAGGCAGCGAATGCCATAGAAATCAATGGGAGTCTGAAAACCCAGAAAGGTTATGTTAGATGCTGCAACAGAATGAAGCTTATCACATATTTATGTAAATTAGAAAGTTGATTACAATTGTATACCCTTTCTAAATCACACAGACAACAAAGACACATGTTCAGTATTTAAATATGTTAAATAATATTATAATCACATGTAATTTCAAGGGACAGATTCATTTCAAAAGTAGTTTTAATGACAGGTAATGTCTGTCTGGCAGCAGGACTAGTAGATATAAGGCTAAAAATGAAATAAATACATTACATACTATAGCTAACTTCCTTTTTTTGATTAATCTAATTTCACCATGTTTAACGCATGTAATACAAGTCCCACTGCATTTTTGCACAAAATTTGACGCAATACTTTGCACCAAATTGGATGCAATACTGAAACCCCTAAACAACCCACAAACTAGTGACATTTTCCACCACTTTTGATTGGGAAATGCATAATCACATGATTTATGACATCAGCCAATCTGATTTAAATATACATTAAATACTATCACAAACAATTCAAATTGCTCGATACTTGTGTCATTGATCACTCATCAGAACTTGTAAGTGCCATTTGTTACAATGTGTATTATACCTTGAAAGTATTTATATGTGAAATCAGAATTAAAGTTAAACATTGATGATGACATAAAGACACACAGGGGTCTATCTATCAAGCTCGCCAGAAACAGCAGTTATGAAGCAGCGGTCACAAAGACCTCTGCTCCATAACCCTGTCCGCCTACTCTGAGCAGACGGACAGGAATCGCAACAATTCAACCAGATCGAGTATGATTGGGTTGATTGACACCCCCTGCTGGTGGCCCATTGGCCGCGAGTCAGCAGGGGGCGGCGTTGCACCAGCACCATAATTTAAATTTTTAGAAAAATAAGCATGCAGAACTGTGTTAGTAGAATGAAATTTAAATTCTTGCTTAAAAAAATACTATTACTAAAAAAAGAGTAGTATGTATAACTTCAACAATTTTAAATAAATTTGTTAAACATTTGTCTATGTTTATTTTTATTGGAAGTTTTAATTTTTTTAATTTTTTTATATTTATATGTTTATAGATATGCAAAGTAAGAAAATACAGGGTAAACAGCCACCACGCTACATTCGGTCAATGTTGGTGGAAACACCCAGGAGTGAAGCTTTATCTCCACCTATGCCACCAACGCTATTGGATATTGAATTATCTCCCAATCCATATCAAGGTTTTCAAAAAATGAGTGTAAACACACAGACAGGTAATGGTTAGTTAACATATAATTTATATTTTTAAAATAGTTTTTGGCTTCATAGTTGTTTATGGTTATCTTTTTTATTACTGTAACATAGATATTACCATGGACGACCTAGAAAATATGGCTGAAATAGATGATTTCAAACTCCTGATAGTGTGTCATTAGTTGAAGGGTTGAGTTCAGATGATAGTCAGCCAAGAATTGAAGTTTTAAGAACAATGATGGAAGATAAAGCTATGTTTCATACTCATTACTCTTAAAACAAAATCATTTTTATTGAAAATATTAAATATTGAATATTTTTAGGAGTTGGGTCTGATGAAAGCTTTAAATAAGTGAACAAAAGTGTAGAAGCCAATATAGTTGATGATATAGATAATACACCAGCAGGAGATAATCATCGTGAACAGATAACCATATTATAAATTGAATATGGAAATGTAAAGTTAAATACTAATTGTTTTTTTGTTTTTTTCAAATGTATCTTCAACATCAATTACTGAAACTGAAGACAAAAGCACTTAGAGTTGTCTTGAAGATAATGTTAAACTTAAAATCTCTAAAATTGGGGTAACTTTGGGAATGTTATTGAAGCAAGTAGATTTTCTGTACCGAAAATATGTTATTTGATTTGATTCTGTTATGTTGTTTATAAAAGAAATGTAATATAATTTTCATAAGAAAGGCAAAAAAAATGCCAAATCCTTTTTTTTGTTTGTGATGAATCAATAGTAATTGAAGATTTTGAGTTTTTGTGAATAAAGGATATTTTTTTCAAAATATTTTGTATTTATTTGCAAACAAAAATTAAACCAAAAAAATAAATAAAATAAAAATAAAAAAATAAAATAAAAAACAATTACAGAACAAATATATATGTATGAAAACAATAAACAGAAAATATAACCTTTGACATTTTGGTGGTATAAATAAAAAATAAATTGTTCATTGTAGCCTTGGACCTTTTGGGGTCTGTTGTACTCTCGCTTTCACTTAAAATAGATATTAGTGATTGGAGTGTCCTTCCTGTGAGGCTTATGGCTCTATTGATTTGCTGTTTTTCTTCTTCGTCCATCTGCCTCTGCCACTGAAACATTTCTCTTTGGAGATTTAATTTTTGCCTTTCAATTTCCATTTTTTTCTTTTTCAATTTCAATACTTTTTTCTGATATGGCTGCCCAACGTTCAATATTAGTGTTAATAACATTCGGCATGTCCCTGTTGTCCTCTCTATATTGCCTGGCAAGTGACAACATTTCCGTTAAGCCAACATTGGCCAATAGTCCATCAGCTGGTGGATCTGCAATATTTACATCCCCTGTTTCTTGTGGTGGTGCCTGTGTTTCCACTTGTTCATCCTGATTCTCAGGGGTATGTATTTCCAATTGTTGGGCATCTCCAAATTCATCTAGAAAATCTGGAGTCTCACTTCCATCCTGATGTCCTGTATTTTTGTCTGAATTTGGATTTTCCTCTCTTATTGGTATGAGTTTTATGGTGATCTCCCTTGATGAGTTTTCTTCTTCTAGATCAAACAAAATAAAATGTTAGAAAATGTAAAAAAAAAAAAAGCATTAACAGACGGTTTCATAGATGGAATAGAAGGAGAGAGATTATAATACAGTCATACCCAAAAATGTACATTATATTATATATATCATTGATACATACCATCAAATAATGTCGATGAATGTCCAGTCAAACTATGGAACAAATGTCCCAAATCAGCTATAAACAAAAAAAAATGGATACTAAGAATTGAGTTAATTAGAATTATTGACATATATTATAATGCAATTACATTCCCTTTAAATGTAATTTTAAAATGACAATTAATATCAATTCATTTTGAGATTAATGACAAGCTCAGATCATTGGTATATGTCATTCACCTGCCATTCCATCTCTAAACTATATTAAACTTGATTCTATGTAATGTCAATACTATCATTGTACATGTTTTATTTTTTAGGAAAAATAAATTATTTTAAATCTAAATTGTTGGATTTGATAGATGAAAGACAATCCACGCTTGTTAAAAAAAGAAAAATGATAGTGTTAATTTGTGATTTTGTTAGAAAGAATCATTTACTTACCAGTTCCTCTTCCAACACCTGTATCTGGAGTGCTGGTCCTTACATCAAGGAGTGTATCCGCAGATGAAGAACTGTGTGTGACAGCAGATGTCGACCTTATAAATTGACCATGAGCTGCACTTGTAGATGGTCTAGAAACAGCTGCAGAAGATCTTGAAGAAGTGGGCGCTTCATTGGTACTCCTCCCTGGCTGTTGTTGTGGTGTCGGTGTAGCTTCAAAATAACAAAAAACTGAATATTTCTAGTAATTTTTTTTTTAATTTATTTATCATTAAGAAAGCTAATACTGGTAATAATACTCTGATCATGCCAGTGGCTGCTGGCACAATCATTAAAGGGACACAAAAACAAACATTTTTCTTTCATGATTTAGAAAGAACATGCAATTTTAAAAAAACTTTTTAATTTAATTCTATTATCTTTTTTCTTCATTCCATTTATATACTTTGCTGAAAAGCATATATAGATAGGCTCAGTAAATGATCATTGGTTGATGCACATAGATGGCTTGTGTGATTGAGTCACCCATGTGCATTGCTGTTTCTCAAACAAAGGATATCTATAGAATGCAGAAAATTAGATATTAAAACTAATTTGGAATGCTGTTAAAAATTGTATTCTATACTCGAATCCTGCAAAATGAAAGTCAATAGATAATACATAAAAAAGGCACGTGATCAGGGGCGGTCAGAATATGCTGAGATAAAAGTTAAAGGTACATGAAACCCACATTTTTTCTTTCATGATTTATGTAGAACGTACTATTTTAAACAACTTTCAAATTTACTTCTTTTATCAATTTTGCTTCATTCTTTTGGCATTATTTCTTGAAGGAGTTGCAATGCACTACTGGTTTCTAACTGAACACATGGGGGAGCCAATGACAGTCGGTATATATATGCAGCCACCAATCAGCAGCTAAAACCTAGGTTCTTTGCTGCTCCTGAGCTTACCTAGATAAACCCTTCAGCAGGATAAGAAGAGAACAAACCAAATTAAATAATTCAAGTAAATTGGAAAGTTGTTTAAAATTGCATGCTCTTTATAAATCATGCAATAATTTTTTTTGTTTCATGTCCCTTTAATATCATATTATTTACTTGTATCAAACCATATTATAAAGCAAACCTGTTCACATGGCATTTAATTACATACAAATTACAATTTGGCCTATTCTTTAAATGGAATACAAATATTTTTATTACAAAGGCACGGCATGAGCACAATGTTATCTTTAGGCATCACAATAATAGTTCTCCCCTATATCTATAAAAAACGAATAAAAAATAAGGTTTATATGCGTCATAAATGTTTAGCTTTTGAATACACTATTGTATGCATGAACAATACAGTAGATATATATCAACATTTTTCTTATATTCCCGTTATAGCTTCATACAACAGATAATTATAGAAACCCGATTATTTTAGAATCACATTTTTTTATTTTTTTATTATACATATATATATTTATTAAAAAATCCATAGTAAATAAAAAAATTTAGTAATGCATTATAATTTCTATGAATCAAAATAGTTGGGGCCTATGTGCGACTTAACGTACGTAAGCAGCTAATTTCTTTAGTAAGAAGACCAATAAGGTTATTTTTCATTCATAATATTGGAGACACAGAACAATCGTTATTTTACAAGCATTTGGCATCAATTATTACGTTATACATTTACCTCTCAAATCACTGTCACAGTCGTCCGTTATGCTGGTGATGATCTCAGGCCCTAGACGCTGAACAAGCTTCTGCTCGTAGTCATTTAAGTTGGCCACATATGCTGGTCCACCCCCGGTAGCACGTGCAGAATTTTTTTCTCTGGCCAATTTTGCTTTGGCGAAACGTTTGATGTCGTTATAACATTTCTTGAGCTGTTCGACATCTTTTTTTCCAGGACCCTGGGCACTAACTGCATTGCTTATCCGTTGCCAGATCATCCTCCTCCTTGAAAAATTGGTCTGTTTGACACAACATCCAAATACATAATTATAGGAGTCAATAATCATATCAATCAAAACTACGTTTTGCTGATGCGAAAAGTGAGGATTCTTTGATTTTGAAGTGGTATCAGATCCAGATGAAGCCATATCAAATTTGTAAATAAATATTACAAAAATAACGCATTGTATTCACTGATCAAAAAATTTTGATAATAAAGTTGGTTAGAAAAGTTGCACTTTTATACTAGCCAAATTCTGTTCCCGTGACTACTATGGCGTTTCTGATACGTTGTATGTCATGTGTTAATAATTGGCCATACAATTATACTGACATTTAAGTACATTAGCTTAGTCGCGGGGAGTGAGGCATCAAATTTATCAATAATCCGCCGCTGCTCGCGGCGGGCTAGACATGTCTATTTCTAGACGTGTCTATTTGGATTTTTAGTACATAGTGACAGCAGACACCATTTCGCCAGCGGTGAGTAACGGCGAGTTTATCCAAGTCTACAATGTCGGATTAATTGACGGCTTAGTACATGGAGCAGATATAGTGGTACAAATAAACACAGAGATATGAAAGACAACATTGTTTAGAACAAAAAATTTTTTAGGGACATGTAAATATGTTTGAAAAAGATTTCTAACATAACACATATATATATATGTGTATATATATATATATATATATATATATATATATATATATATACATATATATATATATATATATATATATACACAAGTATGTGCAAAGATATATGTACAAATTCTAGCATTAATAATCATTTAAAAAAAGAAGAAAAAACATGAGATAGTCATATCATGATTTCTAGAAATACAAATACACATTAATTTACATGAAAATATCATATATCAGATTTTTTTTGTATAACAAATAAATAAAACAATGAGATATTATTATTTGTTCAGGTATAAATCTAGCTATTTCTTGGACATTAACAAATGAAAAATAAAAGATTAGCTTTAGAGAAATGTGCTTGTTCATGGACAGTAATGATATGGTAGAAATAAAGTTGGAAAAAACAGAATATTCGTGACATTGATGACTCTTATTTATCAACAGTCCGATGCTCATCGCTCCGTACTTGAGGCTCGTGTTTTTGACAGACTTTTTAATAAATAAGGGCATCATATGTGGATTCGCGACAGCGATGTCTGGCGAGCATATTGACTCCAGCGAATGCACCGAGATTGACGCTTTGATAAATCGACCCCTATAGCACCACTCTGAACCTGTCTGAACCTGTCCTCCCAGCAACACAGTGAGTGGGCAGCATCTCATGCCTGTATTAACCATTGCACAGCCCGACACCATACTATTGGGCAACCAAGAACATGTCTTGTCATTCAATCTTGTAGAATCTGGCCTGGATGATTTAACCCTGCCACTCTTGATGTGGTGTGTGATGAAGAGGTTAAGCAGCCTTAAATCCACTGGTTCTTAACTTGTTTTCCAGGCATGCTTGTGCACTGCTTAATAAATAGAGCTCATACTATTAAATATAATGTAATTGCTCTAAGATAAAAATTCTTAGAAATAACCGCTCAATCATCCCAGCTTGTGAACCAGAAATGCAATTTTTCACAGACTGAGATGTACAGAAGTTGTTGTAAGTAAATAAAGCTCTCAGTACATTTAGTATAATATAATTTTCAAATGAGTTTTATTAATTTAAGACTGAGTATTAGAATAATAGTTAGTCAGAAATGGAGGGAATATAACTACGCAAGCAACAGAACTTATTATGGGATTTTAGTTGTCAGAACCAGATTCTATATTAGTGGCTTTTTAAAAAAATGAATTTTAGTACAGTTGCCATAAATAATGTTTCCCCTGTACAGTTCCTCTGTTCTTGCACCACAAAATAAGATGTTGTTTTGCTTTTAATAGAAATAATAATAATTATTGTAGTGCTCTGATCTTGAAGCAAAGAACCTGATGTTCTTCAGTGTTACATTTCTAGGTGATGTTCTGTTTAACCCCTTAACGACCGAGGACGTGCAGGGTACGTCCTCAAAAAAAAGGCAGTTAACGCCTGAGGACGTACCCTGCACGTCCTTGGTGTGGAAAGCAGCTGGAAGCGATCCTGCTCGCTTCCAGCTGCTTTCCGGTTATTGCAGTGATGCCTCGATATGGAGGCATCCTGCAATAACCTTAAATGGCCATCCGGTGCAGAGAGAGCCACTCTGTGGCCCTCTCTGCACCGGATATCGATGGCCGGTATCGTTGGTGGGTGGGAGCGGACTTGGGAGGTGGGTGGGCGGCCATCGATGCGCCGTGTAATGTGCAGGGGGGCGGAATCGGGAGCGACGGGGGCGCCCATGTGAGCGCGCGCGTGCACGGGGGGCGGCGGGCGGGAGCGTGCATGGGGCGGGAGCGGGAGGGAACCGCTGCACTACAGAAAAACAAATCTGAAAATAGCTATAATAAACAAGAAAAGAATAATGTTTCTAAGTGATCTGCAACTGGTGGGAGGTTGGGGGGGGGGACAGCTACACTACAGAAAAGGGGATTTTTAAAAAAAAAAAGATTTCTTTTTTTACTAAACTGGGTACTGGCAGACAGCTGCCAGTACCCAAGATGGCGCCCGCTAAGGCAGAGGGGGAGGGTTAGAGAGCTGTTTGGTGTGGGATCAGTGAGGTTGGGGGCTAAGGGGGATACTACAAAGCAGCATATGTAAATATGCTAAAAAAAAAAACTAAAAACCCCCACAAATATACCTTTTATTTTAGTACTGGCAGAGTTTCTGCCAGTACTTAAGATGGCGGGGACAATTGTGAGGTGGGGGAGGGAAGAGAGCTGTTTGGGAGGGATCAGGGGGTCTGATGTTTCAGGTGGGAGGCTGAGCTCTACACTAAAGCTAAAATTAACCCTGCAAGCTCCCTACAAGCTACATAATTAACCCCTTCACTGCTAGCCATAATACACGTGTGATGCGCATCGGCATTTAGTGGCCTTCTAATTAACAAAAAGCAACGCCAAAGCCATATATGTCTGCTATTTCTGAACAAAGGGGATCCCAGAGAAGCATTTACAACCATTTGTGCCATAATTGCACAAGCTGTTTGTAAATGATTTCAGTGAGAAACCTAAAATTGTGAAAAATTTAACATTTTTTTTAATTTGATCGCATCTGGCGGTGAAATGGTGGCATGAAATATACCAAAATGGGCCTAGATCAATACTTTGGGTTGTCTACTAGACTACACTAAAGCTAAAATTAACCCTAGAAGCTCCCTACATGCTCCCTAATTAACCCCTTCACTGCTGGGCATAATACACGTGTGGTGCGCAGTGGCATTTAGCGCCCTTCTAATTACCAAAAAGCAACAACAAAAGCCATACATGTCTGCTATTTCTGAACAAAGGGGATCCCAGAGAAGAATTTACAACCATTTATGCCATAATTGCACAAGTTGTTTGTAAATAATTTCAGTGAGAAACCTAAAGTTTGTGAACAAAATTGTGAAAAAGTGAACAATTTTTTTTATTTGATTGCATTTGGCAGTGAAATGGTGGCATGAAATATACCAAAATGGGCCTAGATCAATACTTTGGGGTGTCTTCTAAAAAAAAATATATACATGTCAAGGGATATTCAGGGATTCCTGAAAGATATTAGTGTTCCAATGTAACTAGCACTAATTTTGAAAAAAAGGGGTTTGGAAATAGCAAAGTGCTTCTTGTACTTATGGCCCTATAACTTGCAAAAAAAGCAAAGAACATGTAAACATTGGGTATTTCTTAACTCAGGACAAAATTTAGAAACTATTTAGCATGGGTGTTTTTTGGTGGTTGTAGATGTGTAACAGATTTTGGGGGTCAAAGTTAGAAAAAGTGGGTTTTTTCCATTTTTTTCCTCATATTATATAATTTTTTTTATAGTTAATTATAAGATATGATGAAAATAATGGTATCTTTAGAAAGTCCACTTAATGGCGAGAAAAACGGTATATAATATGTGTGGGTACAGTAAATGAGTAAGAGGAGAATTACAGCTAAACACAAACACTGCAGAAATGTAAAAATAGCCTTGGTCCCAAACGGACAGAAAATGGAAAAATGCTGCGGTCATTAAGGGGTTAAAATATCTACCTTGTCGAGATTTGCTACCTCGACGTATGCATGTTCACAATTACGTATTCGCACTACGCATGTGTTTGAAAGGAATGTGTGGAATGCGATTATGTAATGAGCAGCATGCGCAGATGCAGGTAGCATACATATATACTGTACGCTGCACTGTAATTTCCCCATCTTCATTATCTTTTTTGCCTCTGCCCGGGGGTTCAAGGGGGGCAAAGATCTAGGATTGGAGCAGCCCCCTGCCGATCCTCTGGAATCCACCCCAAATGAACCTTGGGGAATGAGGTCTACAAGGGGGCTTTGACCCTTTTGAACCCTCCAGGCAGAGGCAAAACAAGATAGTGGAGATGGAGGAATATACAGTGCATATATATATATATATATATATATATATATATATATATGTGTGATTAACAATGCATAAACTGGACATCTAATTGTGTAACTAAGGAACTCCCCCATTGGCAGTTACAGCTAATCAGCACTCATTGAGATTTGCTACCTGTATCTGCGCATGCTGGTCATTACATATTCACATTCCACACATTCCTTTCAAACATAGGTAGAGTGCGATTACGTAATTGTGAGCATGCGCACGTCAAGGTAGCAAATCTCGACAAGGTAGCTATTTTCGACAGAACAGTGGCACTACACAAAAAGTGCAGGAAGTGATGTCACTGCACCAAGCATCAATCTTACAAGCATAATCCCCAAACTTCCACACGTCAAGAAGTAGATAAATGTGTGTGGCAATTTAAAACCACTTGTGTTTATTGAAAAGATCCATTTTACACAGTTCAGCAGCACAACACGAATCAATGCCTTGTACTTCTGTCTTAAATGACAATTTGATTCATATAGAGGGGCCTATTTATCAAGCTCTAAAGACCCCTGCTCCATAACCTGTCCGCCTGCTCTGAGGCGGCGGACAGACATCGCCGAAAATCAATCCGATCCAATATGATTGGGTTGATTGACCCCCCCCCTGCTACCAGCGGATTGGCATAAGAACTGCTGTCGGCATTTATCGATGTGCAGCGGACATGATCTGCAATATCGGATCATGTCCGCTCGCATCATGATAAATAGGCCCCAGAGCATGCAATTTGAGAGACTTTTCATTTTATTTGTTTATCTAAATGTCTTTGTTCCCTTGGTATCCTTTGTTAAAAAACATACCTAGGTAGGCTCAGGAACAGCAATGCCCTATTGGGAGCTAACTGGTGATTGGTGGCTACACACATATGCCTCTTGTCTTTGGCTCAACAGATGTGTTCAGCTAGGCCCAAGTGCTGCATTGCTGGAGCTGATTTTGCCGGTGTTAAACACACGGTGGTCAATTCCAATTTTTTCAATATTGGCAAAATGTGATCTGTTAACAAAACAATCAAAATCTTTACTAGTCAAAAACAGCCAAACTGGATAACTGACATGAGATTTGATCTACTTTTTCCCCAATAATAGATGGCCCTCAACAAGCACCACAGACCCAACTTAACAAGCGCACAAATCTAAAATGGTGACCAACATTCAACATGGCTTCTTTCAGTGACAGCTTCCTTTTATAGTGGGTTAATGAGGTGTATTGAGTCTCTGTGTGTGTGTTTGTGCAGTTGAAAAAAGTAGGCTTTATTTTTTTAAAATACATTTTTTATGTAATTTACTGATTGTATGCATTTGTATTGGTATCTATATCGATTTTGTAATTGGTGATAACCTGTGGATGTTTTTTTTTCATATTTTTACATTTAAATATTGATTATGGTGACTTATTGAGTATAATTTATTATTTAACACATCACTGTTGTTGGTCATCACTGTTGTTGGTATTGGCTGCTCCATCTTGTTTTTCTGGTTTGAGCATGAGCAGATTCTTTGTCCATATGTGTTATCTGTCTGTGGATAATGAGCATCTATCTTGTTGAACTTGGGGTTGATTTATGTAGCAGCGGATGCTGCTTCCGACCCACTCCGCTTCAGTTCCGCCTGAAATGGAAGTTAAGAAGTAGCGGTCCTAAGACCGCTGCTCCTTAACTTGTTTGCAACCTCTGAGGTGGCAGACAGCAATCAGCCCGAATGAATACGATCAGGTTGATTGTCACCCACGGCTAGCGGCAGGGGACAGTATTGCACCAGCAGTTCACAAGACTTGCTGGTGCAATTATAAATGTTGACAGCGTATGCTGTCGGCATTTATCGATGTGCGGCGGACATGATTCACTATAGCGGATCATGTCTATCCGCACCATGATAAATTTACCCCTATGTGTCTATTTTGTGGGCGATATTTAATTCAATATCTTGAGATTATATGTATTGTAATCACAGATATCGAAGTCACTGTATAATATGAAGGATTTTTTCTGATATCCACTCAGATCCAATATGCTCTTTTAACATGTAGATGTATTTTTTAAAGTTTCATTAGTTGTTTAAAAAGTGACAAAATAAGTGTAAAGTTTTAGTGTCTATAAAACACTGGGAGCTGCCATGTTGTAACTTGTGTTACCTTCTCTGCTGTGGCCAATTAGGGACAGTTATACAAAGGTCATTAGAGTGTGCAGCCAATGGTTGTGCTGGATTTAACAGTGTTCTGCACTTCCATTTCTAACAGGAACTGAAAAGCTCACAATTTCAGAAAGGAATTACAGGCAAAGAGGACAAAATAAATAATGAAAGTATATTGCAGAGTTGTTTTATATATACAATTTATCATTTTGTATTACCATCTCAAAGTGTTTAATGTCCCTTTAATCAAAAATATTTTTCTTGACTCTGAAGTAACGCACACATTTTATAGTGCTAGGACCGATACACAGTTGCAACAGAAAACAGGACACAATTATGGGTCAAATAAAATATTTCCAATAATAATTCTGTATTATGACTGAAAATAAAAATGTTTACAGTCAAAATTAAAGTTTTTTTTGTGAAATTAAAAATTCCTTAAAGGGTCACTCAAGTCAAGATAAGCTTTTATGATTCATATAGAGCATGCAGTTTAACCCCTTAATGACCAAGGACGTACGCCACACGTCCTAAAAAAAAATACAGTTAATGACCGAGGACGTGTGGCGTACGTCCTTGGTCTGGAAAGCAGCTGGAAGCGATCCTGCTCGCTTCCAGCTGCTTTCCGGTTATTGCAGTGATGCCTCGATATGGAGGCATCCTGCAATAACCCCCCTTGGCCATCCGATGCAGAGAGAGCCACTCTGTGGCCCTCTCTGCACCGGACATCAGTGGCCGGTATCGTTGGTGGGTGGGAGCAAGTCTGGGAGGCGGGTGGGCGGCCATCGATGTGCCGAGTGGAGAGAAGGGGGGCGGGATCGGGGCGGAACCGTCAGGAGCGCGCACGGGAGCACGCGCGTGCACGGGGGGCACGGGCGGGCGCGTGCACGGGGCGGGATCGGGAGGGAACCGCTACACTACGGAAAAATAAGGCTGTGAAAAGTTAAAATAAAAAGTTTAAAATATTACAAATAAACAGCTAAGGGATCTGGAAGGGGTGGGGGGGGTGGTCTTGGGGGGGGGAAACTACACTACAGAAAAGGGAATTTTTTTTTTAAAAAAGGCACATTTGTTACTAAACTGGGTACTGGCAGACAGCTGCCAGTACCCAAGATGGCGCCCATTAAGGCAGAGGGGGAGTGTTAGAGAGCTGTTTGGTGGGGGATCAGTGAGGTTGGGGACTAAGGGGGGATCCTACACAGCAGCATATGTAAATATGCCAAAAAAACAAAAAAGCCCAAGTATAGCTTTTATTTTAGTACTGGCAGAGTTTCTGCCAGTACTTAAGATGGCGGGGACAATTGTGGGGTGGGGGAGGGAAGAGAGCTGTTTGGGAGGGATCAGGGGATCTCATGTTTCAGGTGGGAGGCTGAGCTCTACACTAAAGCTAAAATTAACCCTGCAAGCTACATAATTAACCCCTTCACTGCTAGTCATAATACACGTGTGAAATGCAGCGGCATTTGGTGGCCTTCTAATTACCAAAAAGCAACGCCAAAGCCATATATGTCTGCTATTTCTGAACAAAGGGGATCCCAGAGAAGCATTTACAACCATTTGTGCCATAATTGCACAAGCTGTTTGTAAATGATTTCAGTGAGAAACCTAAAATTGTGAAAAATTTAACGTTTTTTTTAATTTGATCGCATTTGGCGGTGAAATGGTGGCATGAAATATACCAAAATTGGCCTAGATCAATACTTGGGGTTGTCTACTACACTACACTAAAGCTAAAAGTATCCCTAAAAGATCCCTACATGCTCCATAATTAACCCCTTCACTGCTGGGCATAATACACGTGTAGTGCGCAGTGGCATTTAGCAGCCTTCTAATTACTAAAAAGCAACGCCAAAGCCATATATGTCTGCTATTTCTGAACAAAGGGGATCCCAGAGAAGCATTTACAACCATTTAAGCCATAATTGCACAAGCTGTTTGTAAATAATTTCAGTGAGAAACCAAAAGTTTGTGAAAAAATTAGTAAAAAAGTGAACGATTTTTTGTATTTAATCGCATTTGGTGGTGAAATGGTGGCATGAAATATACCAAAATGGGCCTAGATGAATACTTTGGGATGTCTACTAAAAAAAAATATATACATGTCAATGGATATTCAGAGATTCCTGAAAGATATCAGTGTTCTAATGTAACTAGCGCTAATTTTGAAAAATAATGGTTTGGAAATAGCAAACTGCTACTTGTATTTATGGCCCTATAGTTTACAAAAAAAGCAAAGAACATGTAAACATTGGGTATTTCTAAACTCAGGACAAAATTTAGAAACTATTTAGCATGGTTTTTGTTTGGTGGTTGTAGATATGTAACAGATTTTGGGGGTTCAAAGTTAGAAAAAGTGTGTTTTTTTCAATTTTTTCCTCATATTTTATAATTTTTTTTATAGTAAATTATAAGATATGATGAAAATAATGGTATCTTTAGAAAGTCAATTTAATGGCGAGAAAAACGGTATATAATATGTGTGGGTACAGTAAATGAGCAAGAGGAAAATTACAGCTAAACACAAACACTGCAGAAATGTAAAAATAGCCTTGGTCCCAAACGGACAGAAAATGGAAAAGTGCTGTGGTCATTAAAGGGACATGAAACCCACATTTTTTCTTTCGTGATTTAGAAAGAGCATGTCATTTTAAACAACTTTCTCATTTACTTCGATTATCTCATTTGCTTCATTCTCTTGATATCACTTGCTGAAAAGCATATCTAGATATGCTCAGTAGCTGCTGATTGGTTTCTGCACATAGAGGCCTTGTGTGATTGGCTCACACATGTGCATTGCTATTTCTTCAACAAAGGATATCTAAAGAATTGAGAAAATTATATAATGGAAGTAAATTGGAAAGTTGTTTAAAATTACATGCCCTATCTGAATCATGAAAGTTTAATTTTGACTAGACTGCCCCTTTAAGGGGTTAAGGGGCCCATTTATCAAGCTCCGGTTGGAGCTTGAGGGCCCGTGCTTCTTGGGAGCCTGCAGGCTCGCCAGAAACACCAGTTATGAAGCAGTGGTCTAAAGACGGCTGCTCCATAACCTGTCCGCCTGCTCTGAGCCGCAATTTAACCTGATCAAGTACGATCGGGTTGATTGACACCCCCTGCTGGCAGTCGATTGGCCGCGAATCTGCAGGGGGCGGCGATGCACCAGCAGCTCACAAGCTCACATTCAGCGAGGTCTGTCGAACATGATCCGCACTGTTGGATCAGGTCCGACAGACCTTTGTTAAATTGGCCCCTATTTAACACTTTCCAATTTACTTCCATTATCTCTTTTTTTTATATTAACGCTTCCTGGGGAACAAGATCCTACTGAGCACATACACAAGCTCACAGGGTACACATATACTAGCCTGTGATTGGCTGATGTCTGTCACATCATACAGGGGGCAGGAAACTGGGGAGAAAAAAAAAATTCAGAAAAAAATCGACTGCTTATTTAAAATCCAGAGTAGGTGTTAAAGCATTGTCTTTTTATTATGCACTTATTAATTATGCAATTCTACTGCATGGACTGGTCCTTTAATTGATGTGGCAAATATAAATGCATTTATGATGCAGCAGAAACATTGGAAATTGATGCTGAGAACATATTTATCAAATTGATGAACACTTTTATTTCTATTTTGTGTTTGCTGAACTTATAGTACTGTGATTTTGTTGGTATTGAATAAAGGCAGTTTCTTTCTCATGTAACTAAGATGTTGTCATTATTCTTGGCATCAAGAGAGTTATAAGCACCTTATCCAGACTTGAAGTCACATTTTTTTGTCCCAAGAAAAGACCCCTACTGTGATTAAAAGATGGGTTTGAACAAAACTTCAGTGAAAGTCACCTCTATCAAATGCATTCACCCATGGCTATGTTCCAACATATTCAATGTACTGAAAAGGAAAATACATCTACTATAGAGGTTCTGAAAATCTTAATTGAATACATTCTTAAAGGGATGTCTGTTTCATTATTGTAATCAAAAAGCAATATAGAGTGGGTTATACATAATAAAATCATTGCAATATGTATTTTTCATTATTTTAAAAGGATTTTAACTTTTATATATTTGTTTCAAACTTCACTTGTGCAGGGCCCATTACTTAATACCACAGTCCCACAAAGAGGCTGGGGTCTCTACAGGAAGGCAAAGGAGTAGCCTTTCCTTTGATGTGGTTGCTAGGAGACACCTGCACTAGCTGCAGTCATTTTATTGTCCATGCTCAGTAGAGGACTTTTGCTGCAAAATATCATGTGACAGTAGAAATTAAGTTCTATAAGCTTTATTATCTATCAGTTACGCGCAAGCGATAAGGGTTTTATCGTGGCTGTTTGCATGTAGCGCTTGTATTACAAGTTGAAAGTAAATGTGATCGCTTGAGTGCAATTGAATATAACGCGTGACTGGATAGCGTGACCTCGGAGCTCTGGTTAACTGTTACGCTTGAATAAAAAGTGTCACAAAACACATCAAAAATACATTAAAAAGTACAGTTACACTCATAATAGCACTATCTAATAAAATATATTTTAAAAAAATATTGCATAAAAAAGTTATAAGGGCTCAAAGATATGAGGTCTCAGGTGTTAGAAAAAAAGGCTGCAAAGGGCTTTAACATAGAGATACATACATACATATGTCTAAATATGTATATACAAGGGTGGAACAATATCACTATGGTTTACTAGTCAGGGGTTAAAAGCTACTAGCCCAGAGGGAAAAAGTTACTAGTCCACTCAATGTTAAAGATAGAAAAAAGTTAAATTTCTATGTCGTCCGCTGCAATTTCTATGTCTTCCGGGACCACTGAAGATTTTAAGGGCTAGATTTATTAAGCCCCTACGGCAGCAAGTTCTCTCAAGAACTTGCTCGCCGGGATTTATCAAGCAGCGGTCACCAGACCGCTGCTTCCCTAACATCTACGCCACCTCTATTGTGGTGAAATTCAATCTCCTTTGTCGAGTCCGACTGAGGAGATTGACAGCTCCTGCCCGCGCGTGATTGGCTGTGCGCGGGCAGGGGGCAGGATTGCACGCGAGCGCAAAATTGCGCTCGTGTGCAATGTTAATTACCTGCGGGTAATTTCGCCCCGCCACAGGCGAGCTGAGGCGTACAGGGGCGTGTATACGTGCCCCTGTACGCCTCAGCGTTGATAAATCTAGCCCTAAGCCTTGTGTGTATATATATATGTATACAGATGTATTTATGTGTATACATATATTTACAGACATACATACAGTAATTTTCTTTTTTCAAAATTATTTTCAAACACCTTAATGGGCTTTTGGGAATCTTAGGGTAGGTGTGAATTTAGGAGGGGTCTTAGATTAGGGCTGTGTTTAAGTGGGGGAATGCCCTGTGGAGAGGCTGAGATGGGGGCCTTAGGGTAGGGATATTTTTAGATAGGGTTGTCTTGCCCCATGAGGGTTTGTAGTGGGGGAGGATCTTAAGTTAGGGTCATGAAAATAGGGGTTAAATGCATTGGAGAGGTCTGGCATTTTAGGAATGTATTACTGGGAGTTAGGTAGACTTTAGTGTTGGTGAGTACTGTTACAACTTGCATAAACCGTTTACACCAGCGTTTACAAAGCAAAATTACAAGATGATTATCATCTGCATGGTATAGGCAAGGCAACCCTTATCTTTTAATATCAAGATACATGTGGCTAGTGTGCTAATTAGTGCTTTCCATTATACTTATGGAAAGTGTCAATTTTACTACATACACAATACAATTATTTAGTTTTTTTTTAACCAATGATTGTAGAACCAAATTAAGCTATACTTATTGTGCAAGGGTGAGCTCAAATTAATGTGCCAAGTGCAATCAGTGTCACTTGACTTGAAATCTAAGCTATGGGGTCAATTTATCAAGTGCCAGGCGGACATGATTCACTGTAGCATCCGCTGCTTTTTAAATCTACTCCTGTAGTGTATTGGCCAATTCATTGTTCTGAAGAAATTCACTGGAAATTACATCAATATCAAAGTGTTTACTAATTTGCTGTGATACCAAAAATGTACCAATTATTTTGAAAGCTCCAAAAACATTGATGCTCTTCAGAATTGTTGAATTCTGTTTGTACAATTTCCAAAAACGTTCATACATAGAGCAATGCTGAATGATATTTAGTGTACAGAAAAGTATAAATGGGAGTCTAAAAAGACAACTATGGGCAATAAGGAAAGTAGTAATGAAGTAATATATAGTGCATACATTAGTATTATCAAGAAAGAAAATCATTCTAACTATTTAAGGTATTTGGTTTTACTGCTCTCTTTTCTTTGATGAACACTTTATTGAAAGTGAAACTGTCTGATAAAAATGTGAAGTAAAAGCTGTTAAAATTGTAATTAATCTACATTTATACATCCTCATAAACATAACATTACAAGAGCATTTACCCCTTTTGAGGCTCTTTGTCATGCTAATCAAATAACATCAAAAAACTTACGGCTAGATTACGAATTTTGCGTTAGGCTTAAAAAGCAGCATTGGCCGGTCCCAACGCTGCTTTTTAACGCCCGCTGGTATTACAGGTGTACCGCTCACTTTTTTGGCCAGACTCGGAAATACCACAAATCCACTTACGTCAATTACGTATCCTCTTTTTCAATGGGACTTGCATAGCGCCGGTATTACGTGTCTGACAAAAAGTGAGCGGTACACCCTCTCTTGTCAAGACTGGTACCACATTTTAAAGTCAGAGTTTTACACTACAACACCGTAGCATAAAACTCTTAACTAAAGTGCTAACAAGTAAACTAACACCCATAAACTACCTATTAACCCCTAAACCGAGGCCCTCCCGCATCGCAAACACTAAAATAAAATTTTTAACCCCTAATCTGCTGAACCGGACATCGCCGCCACTAGAATAAATATATTAACCCCTAAACCGCCACACTCCCGCCTCGCAAAAATTAGTTAAATATTATTAACCCCTAATCTGCCGTCCCTAACATCGCCGACACCTACCTACATTTATTAACCCCTAAACCGCCACACTCCCGCCTCGCAAAAATTAGTTAAATATTATTAACCCCTAATCTGCCGCCCCCAACGTCGCCACCACTATACTAAAGTTATTAACCCCTAAATCTAAGTCTAACCCTAACACCCCCTAACTTAAATATAATTTAAATAAATCTAAATAAAATTCCTATCATTAACTAAATAATTCCTATTTAAAACTAAATACTTACCTATAAAATAAACCCTAAGCTAGCTACAATATAACTAATAGTTACATTGTAGCTAGCTTAGGGTTTATTTTTATTGTACAGGCAAGTTTGTATTTATTTTAACTAGGTACAATAGTTATTAAATAGTTATTAATTATTTAATAACTACCTAGCTAAAATAAATACAAAGTTACCTGTAAAATAAAACCTAACCTAAGTTACAATTACACCTAACACTACAATATAATTAAATTAATTCCCTAAATTAAATACAATTAAATACAATTATATAAAATGATCTAAAGTACAAAAAACAAACAAACACTAAATTACAGAAAATAATAAACAAATTACAAGATTTTTAAACTAATTACACCTAATCTAGTCCCCCTAACAAAATAAAAAGCCCCCCCAAAATAAAAAGCCCTACCCTACACTAAATTACAAATAGCCCTTAAAAGGGCCTTTTGCGGGGCATTGTCCCAAAGTAATCAGCTCTCTTACCTGTAAAAAAAATTACAAATCCCCCCCCCAACATTCACTTAAAGGTACCTTCATTCTGTGTTAGCCGTCGATTGAAGAGGATGCTACGCGTCGGATGTCTTGAAGATGGACCCGCTCCGCACCGGATGGATGAAGATAGAAGATGCCGTCTAGATGAAGACTTCTGCCCGTCTGGAGGACCACTTCGCCTGGCTTGGATGAAGACTTCTCCCGGCTTCATTTTACTGTGACAAGTAGCAACTTATGAGGACGGCTATCTAGCCGAAATGCGTCAGAAGCAACTTGCTGACCACTTTGCATTGTTCTTATTTTCCATTATGTGCTGTTCATGTGGAAATTTTTAATTTGACACAATATGATGTAAATAAAGGACTTTTTATACCTTAGCTCTCAGCCGGTGCTCCTTCATCTTTTTCTTTGCTCTATTGTTGAGAATAAACCCTAGTGAGCACGGCTTGAACAGAGATTGGATATGTTACCCAGGTGCTTTGTCCGGGATGCGGACACTGATGCAGTCAGTTTGGGGCTGCTGACATCACAGAGATTCGGACGCACTGATTGGCGGATCACGGACCACGCCACTGTAGACGGCCGAAGAAGGTATGGTAAGCAGTAAAGAGATGAACACTCTGCAAACTTGGATCCCTACCGGACGGAGGTAAAGGTGACCAAAGGAGGAAACATCAGCGTTATAGTTACTGCCTTCTACCCAAAGACCGGCCAGGAGTTCAGGAGGCAGCGGTAAGATCTTTCGTTTTAAGTAAATGGAATATTATTGTGACTTACATGCAACAAGTGAACCTGAATCAGTCACTCTCTTCACTGCAGCAGTTTACAGACTATAATCATAGCCCATCAGGGATTTACAGCTCCTTGTCCAAGTGTTAATGTTAAATTTGTTGACACTTTAGATGTTATCAGCATCATATAAACTGATATTACAATACCTTTCCAGAGCATTACCTTCCTACACTAAGGGCAAGATTTATCAATGTGCGAGCGGACAGGATTCACAAGTTGTGATCCTGTCCACACTTGATCACAAATTTTGGGGCGGATATGTTCCCTATATTTATCATTTCACAATGGAACTCATATGCAATGCCGACCCCCCTACACTTACGCAACCAATTGCTTTAGAATAGGGCTTGTAAGTCACCCGGTCGAATGAATATGATCTTGGTATATTCTAGATTTCTGTTCATGATGATACAGCCACAAGATTATATACTATTCAGTCTCACGGACAAAATCGTATGACCAAGTACTGTTATGAGAAAAAAAGAGAGCTCTTTTGGGACGTGCATTGCACTATTCATCTTTACCATCCTTTGAACCAAGTTTATTTAACTAACCCAGTCTTAAAGGGACATTTCACAGTAAATAAATGTTAGAATGATGCATTTAAAGAAAATATAAGACTGAGAATATGTAGATGTATTTTTTTTTAAAGTTTCATTAACTGTGACAAAATAAGTGTAACGTTTTAGTGTCTATAAAACAATGGGAGCTGCCATGTTGTAACTTAGGTTACTTTCTCTCCTGTGGCCAGGGACAGTTATAAATAGGTCACTAGGGTGAGCAGCCAATGGCTGTGTGGAATATTACTGTTTAGCACTTCATATTTTTAACAGGAACTGAAAAGCTCACAATTTCAGAATGGTATTAAAGGAAAAGGGGACAACATAAATAATGAAAGTATATTGCAAACCTCTTTATGTATATGATTTATCATTTTATGTTGGCATCTCAAAGTTTTTAATATCCCTTTAATACTCATTTAATGGATTTACTTTATTACACCACAGATCTAAAATTTACTACATCTTTTATGTTTATAATTGTTAAAAAAATGGTTTTCAGGGGGGGGGGGGGCGGAGCTTGCCAGCATTAAGAGCAGACGTGTGTGCTTAGAGCTCTTCAGCTCTATCTGACTAAAAGAGGCAAATATCTAAATTACAAGGGTTTAAACCTGTAATATTTTCAGAGATGCAGAGCAACTACGCCTTCTAGCCCGGTTAGGGTAAAAAAAAGGGGTAAAGGAAAGCTGAACTGTGGACTTTGGAGCTCTTCGGCGGCGCTGGAGATTAGAGCCTGCACCATCCATAGGGAACTAGCGGGATTACAATTTCCCCTTTCACTCCCCTTTCTATCTGCTAAATAGAAATGGAGGCAGATTAAGCAAATTTGGAGGATGAAGTCTGTGAGGCGCTGCAATTCCATTACACAGGATTGAATCTACTGCTAGCGCAACTACTCAAAAAGTTATCCACCTCTCACAGCATGCAAGATGGCGGCGAAGAACTGTGCTTTACTAGGAATAGACCTGAAGCCTTAGCAGATTATGGAAGACTCCGGGATCAAGCCACAGACAGAAATATGACAGATGTGTCTGAAGCACCGGAACGTCAGGAGGGTAGATTTCTAACAGATGATACTACCCGCCCGCAACCTATCTGCATACCGGTCAGTTTTGTTTCTCAGGAAGAGGCAGGCATTTTAGCGGGTGAGTCTGGTCATCAATACAGCACGGGAGGAGAAAGATTGCAGGGCAAGCTGAAATGGGAAGCAGTTTCAGATAAGCGGCGCCTCAGTTTTCAAATGGAGGGGTTTACAAGGGCCCTAATACTGCTCAGTAAAGCTAGCATACATACCGGCATCTACGCGCCATTTGATCTATCAGCAAGGGCACTAAAATCGATCTGTAAAGGCAATGTGCATACCGGCATCTACACGCTATTCAGATTCCCACGGCAGCTAGGTTTTGAACTATCCCTAAGGCATTCGATAAAGGCAGGAGTGGGATGAACATAGTAGCTGCGCAGCTGAAGCCTTAATCATCCACTCTGCCCTCAGGCTTCTTTTCACAGGGGACTTCCAACATCTCTTACCATGTACTGAGAGGATCAATTCTCTCACTAGATCCTATGACTCATTTGTTTAACAGAGGCCAAGCACTCACACTCTGGATTAATCTGGACAAACAGGGAGTTGGTTAGTACAATGCATGGGGTATAGCACTGCAGTGTCCAGGGGCAATACGCTGCTATTGTGAAAATGCAATCCATAACGTGAGATCTCATGCAATTGTTTCAATAAAAGGCGCATTCTCCTCATGCAGTTATGTTTCCCCGGATCAAGGCTGACATTGTGGCTGTGCTCCTATACTAGATATAGTGGACTATAGAAGTGCTTGCATCTGCTCTAGCAGATGATGTTAGTTTCTCCATTCGATTGTATATGTTCATTTTCTAGTTAAAAAAAAAAAAAAAAAAAATCTCATTACTGTTACATTACTGCTGTTCTCTCAAATGCTATTGTTTGGAATTTTTACATGGCTTTTCAAGGATATTTAGGCTATTTCTCAGCTCCACTGTTTATTGTTAATGATGATATGGTTAAACATGTCGGATGTGGTGATTCATTGTGTGCATGTGGTCTCAATTTTACTCTGCTCTCATGCTATCCCTTAATTTCAGGGTATGAAATACTTATATTAACAACTATCCAGCGCTAAGCTATAAAAGTGTAAACTTAGCTCAAATATTGTCATGTATTGAGAATGATTGTTACTGATCCCTTCTGGTTTGCTCCCACTTCTGGCTCGTGAAAGTTTTTAATATGTTATGGTTCATTTTTGCTAACTTTGGTCTGCATTGTGTTACCTAGTTCAACATTGGTCATAAATAATGTTAAATGTCTGAGGAACTTGTTCGTTAATTTTAACTCTTAGACTAGCTCTTACACAGGGAACATATGTTCACACCTAGTATCTAATAGCCACGCAAGCCAGATTTACTATTGTCTTAAATGTTATATAATTATATATTTTCTCATACGCCTATTTAACCTGAGGAGAGATGAGCTGCTATTTAGTTTTTTATGTAAGTGTATACTATTACAGCTCTAGTGGCCTCATGAGAGCTCTCATTTCCCTTTACACTGACAAGCAAGTTGATATGTTTTAGCTTAGGCACTAGCTTGCCAGTATGCTCGTGTACCTATAAGTGAATGAGTGCAGTAGTACAGTTGACAATTATGCCTACTATATGCCGCATACCCTCTGCAGTATAGCCTGTTTAGTTAGCTTACCTAGATACTAGTAAACTTCTCCTACTCAAGGTCTCATCACTAATGCTGGTTTATGATCTGAGACAGAAAATTTAAATTTCATATTTTTAGCTGACATGTAGTTAGCTTATATTATATGAACACATTCACCTTATTCCTCTTTTATTGCTGCAGCGTTACTACTTTAAGTCACAGTTTTAAGTACTTGTTTATTTGAGCGGGTCAGCTAAAATGCAGGCTTAGCTTGTATAGAATAATCAATATGTCATACCCAGGTATGTTCTTTAGCCTACACTAGCCATACTTTCACATTGGTTGATACAAGGTGTTTCGTTATGCTATTTGCATATTTGAATAAAGCTATATTAGTGTAGTGGCAATTCAATTTTCACAGTTGAAAGCTTATTCCCACCTATTATACTATATACCCAAGTGTTCAATAAATATTTTTGCCCTAGTTTGCCACCCAATATTACAGTTAACATGTGGCCTGGGCCTTGAAAAATACTACTCTTCTGATCGCACTAATGTAGATTATATATGTAATAGGTTCATTTACATGTCTTAGATTCCAAATGTCTGTGTGCTCGACAATTTAGCTAGTTTATAAACAAATCCATAATTCTATTATTCCTGTTTACTGTTTTGTGTGTAAGGGGACTCCTTATCATAAGTGGGACTGTTTGTATTATTGTTGATATATATCAGTGACGCCCTACAGATTGTACAGATTGTATTCAGAGTTGCCAAGTTCTGAGCATTACACATATGGGAGATTTATACTATGCCTCTATACGTGGTGATGTAACCTTTTACTTACTTCATGATTAGAAGATGTTCATGTGGGATCTAGATATGATGTTGGTTATTGATTAATAGTGAGATTTAATCCTAACGTGTACTATTATAATCCTACGGCCTACTCTCCACTTTATCCCCCTTTAATTATAAAATACCCATCTTCCCATAGCCCTCTTTTTCAGCTAAATGAAGGAGTTAATGCACTATATTTTATTTGTTTACCAATAGATTATTCAACCTTCATGTTTACTATTAAATTGCCCTTTTATATACCCCCATTATGCTTGTCCATGGCTAATAATACATAGATAGATAACATGACGTCATAGCCCATCTACTTTACTACATGGACAAGACTAAGAGTCCCCACCAAGCCTTCTAAAGTACTTTCATATATATATGGCTCCGCCCTCCACCCTTTTCCTACTATACATAGTGGTGCTTACCCGCTGAATCTCCCCCTCCCCCCTCACTGCATATGTATTCATGCTCATATTAAAAGCTCTTAAAGAGCTAGACTTCTGGCCATCAGGATACCTATTTTTTTACTATATTCTTGGTCCATGGGGCCTATAAACGAAGTTTCTACTGGCCAGACCATACATGTTATACTATTGAAATAATGAGGGTCTCATTAACCTTTCACCAATGTATTTATAAGACCAAAATGTTTCGGTTAATTGTGTTCGTATTCGTTCTTTTGACAAAAAGGTTGTCTGTGTTTAATGTATATTTTAGCAAAAACCTCATAAAAAATTATTTAAAAAAAAAAAAAAAATGTTTTCAGTTTCTAGTTGCCATTTTTTCTCGTATGTAGAAATATCCATGGTCATCAGTAAATGGAGGGTCCATGTCTTCCTGGAGGAGCATTGCCTTGTTGGGGACAGACATGGAACATAGATTCTGTAGCACCAGCTTTAAGCAGGAAACTAAAACAAAGACAGCAACAATTATTAAGACAAATAGGACCAAACCATGCAAGATCTACCCAATGTACCCTTCCATCTCCAAGGTCAAAGCTCCAATCAAAATCTAAACCACTTAATTCCTTTTGTTTTTTTCATATACTCCTTCTATGTCATTGTGCCAACGTGTTGAACAGTAAGTCTGGCGCCCTTTATATAAACACAACATTGACCAGACATGAATACAAACACAAATATCACAAATATATGCCTTAAGTGAAGACCCCAAAAATGAGAAGCTTGTGTATTAAAGCAGAAACACTCAAAAATAAAATACAAAATAAAACCAAAGGCAGAATTCCATGTTATTTAACAATAGCCTTTAAAAAAATCACTGTAACCCCCAAAAATAACAAATGCTGTGAAGTAGTGTATTTGGTAATGTTATGGCAATCATAGGACAGCTGGACAAACACAGGATAACTCATTTGAAAGAGGACAACTCTCTTATGTCTATGTATTGTAGATAGCAACATAGGGGAAACCTCAACCCCACTGATGTTGTTCCATATATGCTTATGGCATCTGGCAGTGTGTGATGGCTGTTGCCACACAGTAATCATCTATGTTCGCCAACCTGGGCTTCTGATGTTAATCTCATCTAACTTTTTTTTATGGGGTCTCATAACCCCATTTAGGTAGTTAGATGATTGCCATAGACAAAATTGCAATCATCTATCTACCAGGTGCTTTTAAGGTGCTCTGGTCTTTAGAAGGGACTCTAACACCCCATAAAATGGCACTTCAACTGATCGCTGATGATATAAAACCTTCTGCTCAGATGTATGATACAAATTATCTCCCAGTACTGAAAGATCCCTAGTGAATATTCTAAAAAGGCAGATTTTGCTTTACTTCTCCAAGGGACTACCCTGTATTTTTGTATGTGAAGGAAGGACAAGCTCAGTGCAATATAGCATTGCATTACATGAGAGTTTTGCTGCATTTACTCTTTGTGCTTTGCATTTTTATATTACTTTACACTTCAGTTTATGTTTAATTACATTTCAACTTTGCACTTTCTATTATGTATTTTATTTTGTATTACAGTAGTAACAAAGTATGTATGGTAAATAAAAATTGTCCAAGGCTATTAAAGTAGTTGAATTACTGGCTGCAATTTGAACTTAAAAGGTTCAGGCAGAAAAATAATCCTTGTATATTTTATTTACAGTAGATCTTATGCAATTGTTTTTAATAACCAAAAAGCTCCACCACCACTCAAAAGTTAAGATGCTTATGAATGTAGCCATATACCAAGTAATAGCTGCAGAGATAAATTTCAATCACTTAGATTACGAGTTTTGCGTTAAGGTTTTAACGCTGAAAAAATGTCCATTTCAGTGTAAAAACAGTAACACAGCCATTACGAGTCGTGTCGGTATAGCTGTACCGCAAGCATTTTTAGCCTGTAATGCAACGTCATATCCTGCACTATAAAAAATTATGTTTTTGTGTGGTTTTTTCCATAGCACCGGTATTACAGGTTGTGCGGTGAGGCTAAAATGCTTGCGTTACAGACTATACTGACACAATCCATTCTGCCATCTGAAAGTAGTAGTTATGAATTTTGTGTAACAAAAATGTTTCACAAAACTCATAACTAAACTGTTACAAAGTACACTAACACCCATAAACTACCTATTAACCCCTAAACCGAGGCCCTCCCGCATTGCAAACACTATTTAAAACTTATTAACCCCTAATCTGCCTCCCGCCCCATCCCCGTCACTATAATAAAGTTATTAACCCCTATTCCGCCACTCCCCGACACCGACACCACTGACTAAACCTATTAAACCCCTAAACCACCAGCCCCCCACATTGCCACTACTAAATAAACCTATTAACCCCTAAACCGTCAGCCCCCCCACATTACCACTAATAAATTAAACTATTAACCCCTAAACCTATCACACCCTAACTTTAAATTAAAATTACAATATCACTATCTTAAAATAAATAAAAACTTACCTGTGAAATAAAAAAAAAACTAAGTTTAAACTAACAATTAACATAACATAACTATTATAATAAAATTAAAATAACAACCAATTAAAAAAAACTAAATTACACATTAAAAAAACACTGCTAAAAAATTCAAGAATTAAATCAGTCAATAGGAATGCAAGGGACGCCATTTTGAAAGGCTCCCTTGCATTGAAGATTTAGTGTATGGCGGTGACCGTATGAAGAGGATGCTCTGGGCCGGATGTCTTCAAGGATGGATCCGCTCTGCACCGTCGGGATGAAGATAGAAGATGCCGCCTGGATGGATGAAGACCTCGTCGCCTGGATGAAGACCTCGCCGCCTGGATGAAGTCTGCTCGCCGCCTGGATGTCCAGACTTCAGAAACTGTTAGTGGATCTTCGGGGGTTAGTGTTAGGTTTTTTTTAAAAAACTTTTTTGGTGTTTTTTTTAGATTAGGGTTTGGGCTTTATGTAAAAGAGCTGAATGTCCTTTTCAGGGCAATGTAAAAGAACTGAATGCCCTTAAGGCATTGCCCATACAAATGCCCTTTTCAGGACAATGGGTAGCTTAGGTTTTTTTATTTTGGGGGGGTTGGTTGGGTGGTGGGTTTTACTGTTGGGGGGTCTTTGTATTTTTTTCCAGGTAAAAGAGCTGATTTTATTTTAGGGTAAGGCCCTACAAAAGGCTCTTTTAAGGGTCTATTGGTAGTTTATTGTTGGCTAGGGTTTATTTTTATTTTGGTGGGCTTTATTATTTTTATACGGCTATTAGATTAGGTGTAATTGTTTTTATTTTTTATAATTTTTCGTAATTTAGTGTTTGTTATTTTTCGTAATTTAGTATTTTTTATTTCTTGTAATTTTAGACTTAAATTTTTTTAGTAGTGTTAGGTTTTTTTTAATGTATAATTTAGTTTTTTAATTTTAGTATAATAGTTTAGTATAATAGTTATGTTAGGTTAATTGTTAGTTTAAATTTCACAGGTACGTTTTAATTTATTTTAAGATAGGGATATTGTAATTTTAATATAAAGTTAGGGGGTTGTTATGTATAGGGGTTAATAGTTTAATTTTGTTTTTTATGATGTGGGAGCTGGCGGTTTAGGGGTTAATAACTTTATTATAGTGGTGACAATGTCAGGGAGCAACGGAATAGGAGTTAATAACTTTTATTAGTGGCGGCGATGTCAGGAGCGGCAGATTAGGGGTTAATAACTTTATTTAGGTGTTGACGATGTCGGGACGGCAGATTAGGGGTGTTTAGACTTGGGGTTTATGTTAGGTTTAAACTTAACTTTTTTTTCCCCATAGACATCAATGGGGTTGTGTTAAAGAATTTTTCATTCCGCACTTAAGGTTTTTTGATGTCTATGGGGAAAGCGTGCACGAGCATGTATTCTCAGCCCTTGGTTTTTGTGCGGTATAAAGCTTATTGTCACCATATCGCACGCACAAGGAGGCTTTTCAGAAACTTGTATTAGCAGCGCTATGGGGGGAGAAATAACGCAACTTTTGTTGAGTTCGTTTTGCACCCTCTATAGTGCAAAACTCGTAATCTAGGCGTATGGTAGCCAGTATCAAATCACCCAGATTCAATAAAAACTGTTCCTGAAACTAATATATTGTGGAAAAACAATAGTGCAGCAATGCTGCTCGAAAACTGTGCAGTTCAAAGAGTTTTTCCACCCACCCGTTGTCACTTATGTGAGTTGTGAGTTACTCTCTATTATAATAAAAAGAAGCAGCTTCTAACTCGTAAGTCTTCCCCTGTCAGAGTTCTACTCTGAAGGATACCAGCGCCACGAAAGGGCTTTCAAAATATTACAGAATAAAAGTTATTAAAAAAAATCCTCTACAAATAGTTCACCCTAACATATGCTAAAAATAAAACTGTTAAAGAAAAATAAAATAAAAAATAAGACGGCCTCATCAGGTTTGAAATAGAGAAAAATTATCGCGAAACAAAATACTTCCCAGGAGCAATTGAGTCTTTATGAATTCCACATACTGGGCCTAAGTAAAGAGAAAAAGCCTGACCACACCTGTAATGCTCCTGGGATATATTTCCCTATCAGACCAATCGTAGGCAGTAGTCTTCTTATCCCGGAGTCAAGTGGAAAGATAAGGAAATATCCCAGAACAAGTGTAACAGATATAAAATGAGGTAAACAGTACTCACAGTAGACAGGGATATCCTTCATGGCACCAAGGGAAAAGCAGAGAATGGTCTGAGACAAGCAGGGGTTAGCAATGAGCAGGCAGTCCGAAGATACACAGCAAATCAGGGGATAAGCAGGAGTGTAGTTAGTGGTAAGCAGGGTTCAGGCAACAAATAGACAGTCCAAAAGTATCTTCAGCAGTTCAGGGATTAAACAAGAGAGTTATCAGTGACCAGCGGGGTTTCAGGCAACAAATAGGCAATCCAAATGTATCTCAGCAGTTGTGGGGTTAGGCAAGAGAGTAGTCAGAGGCAAGCAGGTTTCAGGCAACAAGTAGGCAGTCCATATGTATCTCAGCAGTTCAGGGGTTAAGCGACAGAGTAGTCAGAGGCAAGCAGGTTTCAGGCAACAAATAGGCAGTCCAAATGTAACTCAGCATTTCAGGGGTTAAGGCAATAGCACCCAGAAAAGAGCAGATCTAACCTATACTTGGGCACAGATGAGAGTGAGAAAGGTACTTACATAGGCACATATTTGCGCCAAGAAGGGTACAGGTGAGATCCAGACCGGCATCAGGAACCAGCCGGAACGGAGCGTGACAACACCTCAACAATGCCCTGAATTCCCATGGCCACACCCCTGGTGATACCTATTGTGCTATCTAACTATAATAAAACAGACATTCAAATGCACTAATTGCATTTTAAGAAAACGAAAAAAAAATAATAACAACATTTGCCATTATTAATTTAGTTTCTTTCATTGATTTTTAATAGGTTAAATACTTACCTCTAGTGTGCTGGAGAGCCGCACTAACCCCGAACCTTCTTCTCAGAGCCCTGGGCCACGCTAGGCCCTTTAACACCACAAAGGTCCTATAACGCAAGCAGTGGGACCTGCCACACTAAGCCTCCTATTATTGTGGCCCGGTGCTCTGAGAAGAAGGATTGTGGTTAGTGCGGCTCTCCAGCATGCTAGAGGTAAGTATGATGCTATAGGTGAACTTTTTCACCTGTAGCAAAGGAGGCATTTGCATTTGTTACTAAAAACAAATATAAATGATCCACGACTAGTCAGTATTTGTTTAGTTTAAATCAGGACAAATACTGAATAGTGCAGCAGATGAATATTAAGGGAAATGTATTTCACTGAATATTTGTGGACGAACCAAATTTTTGGGCGCTACACAAGTCTAGCGTTAATCACTGCTCCGCGTGTGTTACGTGGAAACACTGAGGTAAAATCTATGCTCTGTGATTTTTAACATCAACCAAAAGGATGTAAAATACATTGTATGTACTACTGGCAGTCAAGGGTGTAAAATAATTTGTATGTTACTGTCATCCAAGCGGATACAATCACCTCTGCGTTATTAAAGGGACAGTACACTGTAAAATAGTTTTTATATTAATGTATTTTCAATGACTTGTTATACCAGCTGCAGAGTATACAATGTATGACAAATTGCATGCTGGTTTTGTGCTTTTAAACCACAGCCTATTACAATGGGCTGAGTTTCAGGTAATATCAGATCTCATTATGTTATCACTTTGTGTACACACACTTGCTTCCTTATCTTATATTTGTCTGGAAAACTAAAGCTCAATACATCAATTATCATTTATTACTTAATTATCCTGCATCCCACTGGGAATTTAATTTCTTATGCTGACTGTGATTACTTAGGCTATTCAATAGCTGAGACTCCACTTTTAAAATTTTCAGTATAAGTTAGGATACCACAAGCTATTTCAATGGCCAAAATAGGGGTGAAGGAGCTACTTGTAAACAATTTAATACACTCCAGCAGGTAAAATAGATAATTGGGAACAATTTAAATGGGATACAATTTTTGGGTGAACTGTCCCTTTAAGAATGTACATGGTGGAGCTTTGAGGTGGGACCATTGTGTGACACCCACCTCCCAGGTGCACCCAGTCACCTGCAGGATGTATTGTCCACAGTATTAGGGAAGGCAGCAGGCTATCCTAGTTATGTGTTTCAGCCTGCAATGCTCCCACAGACCCACTTTTTGTAGCTACAACTAAAAGCATTTGTGAATAGAAAATGTGATATAATTATATATGTGACAGCCATATACTGTAAATATAAAGGACACACTACCATAACAGCTTCAAGTGAATACAAATCCTTAATAGGTGTAAATTCCTACTGATTGTCAGTAAATTCATGTCTCAAATAAAGCAGAATAATTATAGTGAAGTGCTGTTAAATCAATTTCACAAGTGGTGCCAAATAGCTACTCACGTGGATCAGAGCTCAATAATAAACTGTATAATCTGTGTGAGCCTCATTTTTCTACTGTCAGACATACAGCATGTATTCAGAGGAGCTGGAAACTTATGACAAATTTATTTTTAAATACAACCTAAAACCCATGTAAATGCCAATAAATGTCACTAAGGACTTTGGCATCTTATTAAAAAACTTACACCTAGATTCAGAGTTTTGAGCGCTATAGGGAAATTAACTAACGCAACAAAAGTGGCGTTATTTAATCCCCTATAGCACTGCCATTACAAGTTTTTAAAAAGCAGGTTTGTGCGTGCGATATGGGGTTTTTAAGCTCCGAACCACACAAAAAACAAGCGCTGATTTGACATTAATGGGGAGAGTGGGTCAGAAAAAAGTCTAACACCTGCGATCGCGGAAAGAAAAGCTCCGTAATGCAGCCCCATTGATGTCTATGCTGAAAAAGAAAATAAGGTTTAAACCTAACACCCTAACATAAAACCCACGTCTAAACACCCCTAATTTGCCGTTCCCGACATCGCCGACACCTACCTACAGTTATTAACCCCTAATTTGCTGTTCCCGATATTGCCGCCACCTAAATAAAGGTATTAACCGAAAAAAAGAGTATAGGCAGCTGCTCAAAAGAGTGAACAAATGTGAGGGCTGGCAAAACAAGGTAAAAACAAATAACCTTTATTGAACCATTAAAAATGCTTAGGCAGTACAGGGCACACAAACTCCCTGACTAGTTTCGTGCTCCATTGAGCACTTAATCATAGGGTGAGTTTGCATTAGTGTTCATAGCCTATTTAAAGGCACAGAACACCTGAAAGAAATTGTGCATTAAAAACAAAAACAATGATAAAACAATGACAACATACCTAATTGCAAACACTATGGGTGTGGAAATGAAAAAAAGTAAAGTACTTCATCTATATTTACTTAAACTGAATTAGAGATATGCTTCATATTGAAGCTATTTATAATACCTATATTGGGACAAAAGGCTGAATAGCAAAAATTGAATAACATTGTCAATATGAATACCACTTAAAGGACAAAAAATTCCAATAAGAGGTACCCATACTAACCAACCAAGACAGAAACAAAGTTTAAAGCTAAAACCAAAAAACTAGAAAATGCCCATAAAGGGGATAAATACAAGAAAACCCCTTCTAGGGGATAAGTGAAATAACATGTCAAATAGATAAACCTAAATGTCCATATAGGGGATAGACAATTATAATAACCCATAAAGGGGATAGACATTGTGTTTGGCATCATAATGTGGGAATAAAGAAATAAATTCAACTAACCAAATTCACATTTCATTTCTCAACAAAATAACTCATGTCCCATTCTCTGTTTAGACCCAGGGGGGTTATAGTTCTTAATTTGTATATCCAATACAATTCTTGCTTAAGCAACAAACTACCCCTATCACCCCCTCTGGGTGGAAACATAACACGGTCTATAACCTGAACCTTCATATCAAAAATGTTAGTCATATGTACCAAATTAAAATGTCTGGCTATCGCTGATTCTTTAACATATTCTTTAGTGTCCCTAACATGTTCTCTAATTCTTGACCTAAGTTCCCTACTTGTTTGACCTGTGTATTGCAGGTTGCAAAGTTTGCACTCTAGGAGATAGACCACAAAAGTTGTTCTACAGTTAGCGTAGAATTTGTGTTTGAATTCTTCTCCTGTCTTGCTGCTCCTGAAACCATCACCCACATGTACAAAACCACAAGTTATGCATGAACCATGGCCACATTTATAAGTTCCTCTTCTCCTGATCCAATTGCTCCTATCTGGGTTATTGGAACGGATTAAACTTGGGGACAATTTAGATGCTAATGTAGGCGCTCTTCTCGGTACAAATTTTAATGAACCAATTATGGGTCTTAAAACATCATCATTTTCTAACAAATGAAGATTTCTCTTTAGTATGGAACAAACCTGATAGTATTCTTTAGAGTACTCGGTTGAGAATACTACAGTATCAGGTTTTATGATGTTATGTTTCCTCGTCCCTCTCATTAGTTCTTGCTGTGATTTTTGTCTCACCTCATTGAGAACCTCATTCAAGAGGTTTTCGGCATAACCCCTTGCTTTAAGGCGCTCAATGAGGGTTTTAGCTTGTGCATCAAAATGACTATCTGAGTTTGTGTTTCTTCGAAGTCTCATAAGTTGACCCCTGGGAATTGACCGTACCAAGTGTGGTGGATGAAGATTGAAGAGGCCGTCTGGATGCAGACTTCTCGCCACTTGGATGAGGATTTTGAAGCCGGGATGAAGATTGAAGAGACCACCTGGATGAATACTTCTCGCTGCCGGGATGAAGATCGTTCAAGTGGGACTTCAAAAACTGTAAGTGGATTGTCTTGGGGTTAGTGTTGTTTTTTTTAATGTTTTTTTTGGGTGGGTTTTATTTTTAGATTAGGGTTTGGGGAGTAAAAGAGCTAAATGCCCTTTTAAGGGCAATGCCCATTTAAATGCCCTTTTCAGGGCAATGGGTAGCTTAGGTTTTTTAGATAGTTTTTTTTTATTTTGTGGGTTTGGAGGGTGGGGGTTTGTAATGTTAGTGGGACTTTGTATTTTTTTTTCAGGTAAAAGAGCTGTTTAACTTGGGCTGGATAATATTTTTTGTAATGGTAGGTTTTTTATTTTTTGTAATGGTAGTTTTTTTTTATTTTTTGTGATTTTAGGTTTT
The DNA here is from genome assembly GCF_027579735.1 of Bombina bombina. NCBI lineage: Eukaryota > Metazoa > Chordata > Amphibia > Anura > Bombinatoridae > Bombina > Bombina bombina. Next base: position 109,817,420 of record NC_069505.1, on the reverse strand, counting down.
AGTGTAAGGTAGCTTAGGTTTTATTTAAAAAAGTAATTTTGTATTTATTTTAACTAGGTAGTTATTAAATAGTTAATAACTATTTACCAACTAGTTTACCTAGTTAAAATAAATACAAACTTACCTGTGAAATAAAAATAAAACCCAAGCTAGCTACAATATAACTATTAGTTATATTGTAGCTATCTTAGGTTTTATTTCACAGGTATGTATTTAGTTTTAAATAGGAATTATTTAGTAAATAATTGTAAGTTTAATTTAGATCTATTTTAATTATGTTATTGTTATGGGGTGTTAGGGTTATGGTTACGTTAGGGTTATGGTTAGGTTTAGGGGTTAATATAGTTTAATTTAGGTTGTTGCGATGTGGGGGGCTGGCGGTTTAGGGGTTAATAGGTTTATTTAGTTAATAATTGTAAGTTTAATTTTGCCATATTTAATTATGCTAAAGTTAGGGTTAGTGTTATGGTTACGTTAGGGTTAGGTTTAGGGGTTACTAGTTTAAATTAGTTTATTGCGATGTGGGGGGCTTTTGGTTTAGGGGTTAATCATTTAATTTATTATATTTCGTTGTGGGGGGCTTTTGGTTTAGGGGTTAATTGGTTTATTATAGTGGCGGCGGTGTAGGGCTAAATAACTTTAGTATAGTGGGGGCAATGTGCTCGGACGGCAGATTAGAGGTTAATAATATTAAAATAGTGTATGCGATGCGGGAGGGCAGCAGTGTAGGGGTTAATAACTTTAGTATAGTGGTGACGATGTCAGGGAGCGGCGGAATAGGGGTTAATAAATGTTATTAGTGGCGGCGATATCGGGAGCGGCAGATTAGGGGTTATTATATTTAATTTAGAGTTTGCTATGCGGGAGGGGCCTCAGTTTAGGGGTTAATAGGTAGTTTATGGGTGTTAGTGTACTTTTTAATACTTTAGTTATGAGTTTTATGTTACAGCTTTGTAGCGTAAAACTCATAACTACTGACTTTAGATGGCGTTAAGGATCTTGTCATTTTAGACTGTAACACGTTTTTTTTAGCCAGAACGCAAAACTCGTAATACCAGCGCAATGGGAATCACATAAAAAAACGTAATTTTTTCGAATGCGGTACTGACGTTGCGTTACAGGCTAAAAGGCTTGCGGTACACCTATACCGACAAGACTCGTAATGGCTTCGGTGATGTTTTAACAATGAAAATACCATATTTTCAGCATTAAAAGACGAATGCACAAACTTGTAATCTAGCTATTAGGCTTTTGCAGCAGATTACGAGTAGAGCACAAATTTGCCCATTTACAGGTGCACGTTAAATATCCGGCCATTACAAGTGGCTGGTTAATGCTTCTGCGATCTTGCGGTTTTACTTTGCACTTAGCGCAATTAGCTAGAGGCCAGACCTCTTGTTAAAAGTTAAAATATCCCCCAATTGCCCCCAAAATAAAGAGCACAGTGCATTTAAATGTAAAATAAATATGTGCATTTCTATAAAAAATAAATAAAAAAAATGCACAAAGCATAAGAGCTTATGGAAGCACGCTGGTATTACAGGGAGGAGGACAAATATCGAGCTTGAGTAAGAGCAATAATGAGCTCCACTCGTAATGTAGCCCATAATTGGCACAGGGATGGATTAGGATTGCAAGTCCAGTCATATCATTCCTTCAAATTGCATTTCTGTCAGTTTGAATAACCTGTATCTCTCATTGTGACTTGCCCATGATTGTGTCACCACTGGCCGACTTCTCTTAACTGTAAGTAAAGAACACTCAATAAAGAGGAGCAAAAAAGAAAGTAAAGGGACGTGATAGACAAATGTTGGATCACTTGAAAGTGATGCAGCATTTCTGTAAAAGCTGACTAGAAAATATTACATTTACACCTCTATGTAAAAAAGATCACAGTAAAGCAAATTGTGAACTCAGCACAGGTGAAACTGATTGGCTGTTCCACTATGCAGATGACAGTAAAAAGAGTATCTCAGGATCACAGAGTGTGTACTCTGTCTGCTTATGAAATATTGAGGTACAATACTTACTTTGTCCATAGAGACTTTCATGTGATGTTTACTTGTCAGCTTTTTACAGATATGCTGCAAAACTTTTATGTTATTTAGCAAATGAGTATAAGTTCTCTTTAAGTGAAGCTGTGAATCATTCCCAACCTAAATTAGCCCTAACTGCCACTATTCCACCCTACCAAACCACAATTAACCCTAACTGTTGCTGACCTAGCCTCCAAACTACAACTAATCCTAACTGATGCTGACTGACTCTCTAAACAACAATTTATTCTAACGTTTGGTATTTGGAGGCTCACCCTTACCTGAGCCTCCAAATTGCAATTAACCCTGATCATTAATCTGTACCAGCACAAATAAGTCATAGCCCTAACCTTGAATTACCATAATTGTTACTTTGTCCCACCTCAATCAATCCAAAGCATGACCTTGTACCAGCCCAATTAACACTGATTGTGGATATTCACAGGTCCAATTAAAAATAACTGTGACTAATAACCATTACACAGTACCAGCACAACTAACCCTAACTTTAAACCTGTAAAGTGCAATTAAACTTAACTGGGAACCTATAAAAACACAAAGAAGGTGCCTAATAATGCAGCAAGATGGATCTTAACACTACATACAGTACTATATTTAAATATTCACTCATAAATATATTTTATCACCAGGCGCGGTACAAGTCATATGAGCAAATTATCAGACCCTCAGCTGCCTGATTCTTGTCTCTCAAAACATTGGAAAAATTAGTGTACAAAAGTTTCTTCACTTGACCAACACCTCATCTCTGTGGGCTCGATTTATTAAGCAGCGGATGCTGCTTCAGAGACCATAGTTTTAGGCTCGTCTAAAACAAACGTTAAGAAGCAGCGCTGATCCTTAACTTGTCCGCCACCTTTTAGGTGGCAGATTGAAATCAGGAGCAAAATGCCAGGTTACCTTAGCCAAAGCTTCAAAATAACCAAACACTGGGCTGAGCATGCTCAGGGTTTTTATAGGGATTTTCTGTTCACAAGGACATCTTCTTCCTGGAAGTGGAGTGTCACCTAATTCCATAAATGAAGGCTTGTGTGAAAACGCCCTCCTGGCACATTCTTGCGGCAAATTTGAAGCAACAGAGATGGTGGCCAGAACTCCCACTCCAAAAGCATGGACAGCCGCAGCATGGCGTGGAGAATGGCGATGGTGAAGCTGGCACCTAGGAGCAGGTAAGGGACTTCCCCCTAGGCCCCGTGACAAGTTCTGTACAGCTGCTCAGCTATGGACACCAGTTTCATAAAGCTTCCACACACACAATTCCTGTGCTGATATTGCTTCTAGAGGTCATTTGTAATTCTGCAGTGAGTGATGCAACAAACCATTCTTATGCTCTACGCACTCAGAGGTCCTGCTCTGTTAGTTTGTGTGGCCTACCATTTTGTGACTGTGGTGTTTTTGCTCCTAGACACTTCCATTTCACATTAATAGCACATCCAGTTGACTAGGGTAGATCTTGTAGGGCAGAAATATAATGTGGCTTCCTATGAAAGTGCCACGTTTAAAGTCAGTAAGCTCTTCAGTTTACCCCATTAGCTGCCAATGTTTGTCTATGAAATGACATGGCAATGTACTGTATTTTATGCACCTGTTAACAATTGGTGTGGCTAAAACACCTGAACTCATTAATTAGTAGGGGTGTACACATAATTTGTATGTAATATAGGTACCATGAGTGATTGGGATCCTAGCTGCCGTCAGGAGTAACTGTTATTTGGTAAGCTGCATATGGTGAGCTCTTGCTAAATAATGGAGGTGTCAGTTTAATCAGGTTAAAAATGTATAGAAGCTCCATTATAGCAAACTACATAAGATCTAGGCCATTTTTTACATTATCATTAAGCAAATATTTTATAGCATGTTTTATATTTATTTAACTACAAAAGAACAACTATTTTTTTCTCACCTTTTCTCACCTAGAGTTATTTTTATACTTTTAATGCAAAAGTGAAAAGAAATATTGAAAAGGACTTCATGATAAGCATAGCAATAGTTACCATAGCAACAGTTTCCGTGTTTTAATTACTATTTTGTATCATGTTATGCCAACTTCTAAAGGATTTATGTAATCCGAAACACGAAAACAGTTTTGTAAACAAAATGGATTTTGAAAAATGGACTTATAGTTTATAAATACAAAGTTCCCATCCATGTATTTTAAAATATAAAACTCAGTGGGGTGGATTCTGGGGCTTTTCCAGTTGATGAATGTTCAGAAATAAGAATGACATTTCTAAGTCTGAACGAGATGTAGATAAAAATATCCAAAGGCTTCTTGAAACTGCAGATACAGTGTCCTTAATTCTTCTGAGTGACTTGAAAAGTAATACTACACAGCGTGAGATTTGCATTTCATTTCTCCTACACTAATGCATTAAATAAAATGTTAAAACAGTTTGGTGTTAAAGGGATATAAAATTATATTGTACTTTAGGACAAGATATTAAGCACATTTACTTCACATTTTTAAGGTTTTTAGTGACTCCCTACCTAAACTAAATTGCTTAGATGCAACCAAATTTGTATATACATTAAAAAATTATAGGAAGCCATGGTATAGATAGATAGATAGATAGATAGATAGATAGATAGACAGAGAGTTATTGACTCCCTATCTCAACTAAATTGCCTAGTTGCAACCAAATTTGTATATACATTCAAAGGTTATAGAAAGTCATGGCATAGATAGATAGATAGATAGATAGATAGATAGATAGATGATAGATAGATGATAGATAGATAGATAGATAGATAAAAAGACAGACAGATAGATAATAGATAGATAGATAAATAAAAAGACAGACAAATAGATAGATGATAGATAAATAGACGGATATGTAGATTGATAGATAGATAGATAGAAAGATAAATGGATATATAGATAGATAGACAGGCAGACAGACAGACAGACAGATAGATAGATGATAGATAGCTACTTTCCATAAGGTTTTTAGTGATTCCCTACCTAAACTAAATTGCCTAGTTGCAACTAAATTTGTATATACATTCAAAGGTTATAGGAAGCCATTGCATATATGTATATATATATATATATATATATATATATATATATATATATATAGATATAGATAGATAGATAGATAGATAGATAGATATTGACTCCCTATCTAAACTAAATTGCCTAGTTGCAACCAAATAACCATGGCATAGATAGATAGATAGATAGATAGATAGATAGATAGATAGATAGATAGACGGATATGTAGCTTGATAGATAGATAGATAGATAGATAGATAGATATATGATATATAGATAGATAAAAAGACAGACAGATAGATAATAGATAGATAGATAGATAGATAGATAGATAAAAAGACAGACAAATAGATAGATAGATGATAGATAGACGGATATGTAGATTGATAGATAGATTGATAGATAGATAGATAGATAGAAAGAAAGATAGATGGATATTTAGATAGATAGATAGATAGACAGACAGACAGATAGATAGATAGATAGATAGATAGATAGATAGATAGATAGACAGATGGATAGATAGATGATAGATAGCTACTTCACATTTTAAGGTTTTTAGTGACTCCCTACCTAAACTAAATTGCCAAGTTGCAACCAAATCTTTATATACATTCAAAGGTTATAAGAAGCCATGGCATAGATAGATAGATAGAAAGATATATAGATAGATAGAAAGATAGATATTGACTCCCTATCTAAACTAAATTGCCTAGTTGCAACCAAATTTGTATATACATTCAAAGGTTATAGAAAACCATGGCATAAATAGATAGATAGATGATAGATAGGTAGATAGATAGATAGATAGATAGATAGATAGATAAACGGATATGTAGAATGATAGATAGATAGATGATAGATTGATAGTAAGACAGATGGATATATAGATAGATAGATAGAAGGATATGTAGATTGATAGATAGATAGATGGATAGATGGATAGATAGATGATAGATAGATAGATAGATAGATAGATAGATAGATAGAGGAACAAAAACAAAATCTTCTCCAAATGAGTAAAACGGAAAAATATTTATTGATTCACCAACACATAACAGAGTAAGAGAAGTGATCTGACATGTTTGGGCTGAGTTTCCCGCCGTATTCATAGACCATAAATTACAAACACTCTGGGGCTCCTTAAATAGCCCAACCCCTACCGGTGCACAAGGAAATTTAACTCCTTAATTCCCTTTATATACAAATAATTGTTGAATATATGTCAGTACAAATATTGAATATATGTCAGTACAGAGCACATATATATGGCTTTTAGTAGTGGAACAACCACTGTGCATAATTAAATAGCAACTAATATGTACCTTTTTGAAAGTGTAAGCATACATTAAAAAAAAATGACATATATAAAAAACTGTACTAAACAAAAATAATAAGCTAAAAATTTAAATAATAAGGTTTACCAAAACAGACAACTGAATCTACTAACAGAAGATAAATAATACAATGTTGTCTAATGAAAATAACAGAACAGGTAAAAAGAAATCTACCAAGTAAATAGCGTTAATACCCTCATGTCAGATTAAGTATGCATTTTATATTTGCATATAATATTTAAAGTGAGGGCAGCCAAATTTACATCTGTTATATCAGTGTACATTCAGATGGTATTATATACAAGTTAGATCCAGAAAGATTGAAGACTATACAAAGAAGGAATATACCAACATTTGGATGGCTTTTATGTAAGACAGATGAGACATACTCTATATTGTAAATAGAGATACACTCTTAATTGATAAACGTCTAAATAAAAAAGGGCAAACATGAAGAGGGAATCCAGGTATCCTGAGTATTATATAATCATTCTTCTGGATATTCAGGTAGAGAACCAGTTATTCCCAGAAGTTAATGATATCGTTATCAGAATTTAATCCTTCTGGTGCCTGAGTTCTCAATCTGAAGATCCAGGAGAAGACCTCCTGTTTCCTCAAAATGTGTAGTCTATCCCCTCCTCTGATAGGATTTTTAAATATTTCAATGGCCATCCATACGAAGCTTTTGACATCTTGATTATGAACTGTGATGAAATGTTTTGCAAGGGCAGAACAAGGGATGTTGTTTTTATCTATAGTAGATGTTCCCTGATTCGGGTCTTGACATTCCTAGTAGTCATGCCCACATATTGTTCCCCACATAGGGAACATTCCACTAAATAAATGGCATATTCAGAGTTGCATTTTATGCAACCTTTTATGTAAAAAATTTCACCTGTGGTATGTGACCTGAATTTTTTTGAGACTTTTGCATGCTCGCAAGCTATGCATCTAGTACTACTGCATTTATAAAACCTATTAATGGTCTTTCTGTGGTTTTTCTTTTTAAGCATGCTTGGTGATAATAATCCACCTAAAGTCTTTTCTTTGGAGTAGACAGTTTTAAATCCAGTTCCTGCTACTGTTTTTCAGGGGTTTTTTAGGTTTGGGCTTAAGTAAGTCATCCCTGTTCATAGTCGCCACCTCTTTGTCAATCTTGGCTATTACATTTTTGGGATATTCTCTCTTGTACATTCTATTGCACATATCTGTCTTAGCCTTCTGAAAGTCTTTTTGATCAGAGTAGATAGATAGACAGACAGACAGACAGACAGACGGATAGATAGATGACAGATAAATAGATGATAGATGATAGATAGACTTGTTGGAGGTAAATATCAGTAAGAATGAAATCTAATCACATGAATGCCAGGTAGTCTAGTTATCGTTCCAAAGTATTTGTTAATTTGATTCCTATTAGTCAGATCAGTATCTATTGCTTGATATTTATCTGAATGATAAAGGCTGCAGATGAGCCTTTCTGATGCCGACAGGATCACAATCAGTCATTGCTTTTTGGAAGCACTTGTTACATTCTCATTTGCTGAAAAATGGCCAGAAATTCTTGTGCAATTCCGCTCCCTGCTCATTTGCAGCCAATCAGCTGCTAGCAGGGGCTGTCAATCATTCCAATCATATTGGATCGGGATGAATTCATTCTGCCACCGGGTGGAGAGGTTAAGTAACAGTGGTCTTACGACTGCTAATTCCTAACTTTCGTTTCAGGCGAGTCTGAAACCATGGGGCTTCGAAGCAGCATCCAGTGCTTAATAAATGGAGTCCTTACTTTCAACTCGTAATACGAGCGGTGAGCCCAATGAGCGCAAACCGTCACGATATAGCCCATATCGCTCAGGCACAAACTTTTGTGCTCCACTCGTAATCTAGCCCAAAGGGGTGTGAAATTGTTCAGCCTGTAAGGGGTTAGTATTGTAACAGTTTTTTTTTTTTATTTTTAATCTTTTATTTACACATTTAACATTGCAAAACTGAAGGCATATTTATTAAATATTTATTCCTTAGTTATTTTAATTCTTCTGTTCTTCAAAATGCAATTTTGTAAAGATCTGCAATTGAATGTTACTTGCTGTCAGATAGCATATTTGACATATTATAGCAATTAAAAAAAAAGCTAATTTTAACTTGTCAGTAGGAAACTTTTAAAAATGCTGTTTGAGTCAAACTGAATAAACCACAAGAGACAAGATAGCATAATTCCCAAATTTGTGTAAAATATTGATCCTGGAGACTTTCTGCAGTTCAACATTAAGCAAATACATTATTATTCATTTGAGTTAGAATTTAAAGAATATTTGGTGAATTTTCTTTAATGCATCACATCCATTGCAAAAAGTTAATGTAATTATAGCAAGATCATTTTACATTTATTTAAATGTAGACTTTTCTTCAGACCTTGCTCGAAACCTTCTCTCCCTAAGTAGGTTGTTTTCTTTACATACTGCTGCTTTGCAGTAAGAAATACATTTATAAATTAAAGGAATATTAAAAAGCATGAGATTGTAATATAAGGGGATCGCAAAAATATTTATTTATTGTAACAATTATACTGTAATTGCACGCTAACACCTTTAAAATTAAATCAATATTACACCTAGTCTTGTGCTCATATTACAAGTTGAAAGTAAAAAAAATTACAGCCTCAGACTCTCTAACATCTGGAGATCGGATAATATGTTCTTACTAAGGCCCTGATATTCAAAAAGTCTTCAACTTGGAAAGAAACTGTAGTTCAGACTTCACAAAGGTTGAACTCACTGAATTTTCAAAAGAAAAAATGCAGAACTCTCTAGCACTGCAAGCTCTCATTTAGGTATGTGAGGCAGAGATATCACTGCATGATATGAGAGTTTTGCTACACTTACACTTTGTGCATTGTATTTTATATTACTATACATTTAAGATTGAGCGGGCACAGAGATATGAGGTCTCTGGTGTTAGAAAAAAAACAGAATTTATGCTTACCTGATAAATTACTTTCTCCAACGGTGTGTCCGGTCCACGGCGTCATCCTTACTTGTGGGATATTCTCTTCCCCAACAGGAAATGGCAAAGAGTCCCAGCAAAGCTGGTCACATGATCCCTCCTAGGCTCCGCCCACCCCAGTCATTCGACCGACGGACAGGAGGAAATATATATAGGAGAAACCATATGGTACCGTGGTGACTGTAGTTAGAGAAAATAATTCATCAGACCTGATTAAAAAACCAGGGCGGGCCGTGGACTGGACACACCGTTGGAGAAAGTAATTTATCAGGTAAGCATAAATTCTGTTTTCTCCAACATTGGTGTGTCCGGTCCACGGCGTCATCCTTACTTGTGGGAACCAATACCAAAGTTTTAGGACACGGATGAAGGGAGGGAGCAAATCAGGTCACCTAAACGGAAGGCACCACAGCTTGCAAAACCTTTCTCCCAAAAATAGCCTCCGAAGAAGCAAAAGTATCAAATTTGTAAAATTTGGCAAAAGTGTGCAGTGAAGACCAAGTCGCTGCCTTACATATCTGGTCAACAGAAGCCTCGTTCTTGAAGGCCCATGTGGAAGCCACAGCCCTAGTGGAGTGAGCTGTGATTCTTTCAGGAGGCTGCCGTCCAGCAGTCTCATAAGCCAATCGGATAATGCTTTTAAGCCAAAAGGAAAGAGAGGTAGAAGTCGCTTTTAGACCTCTCCTTTTACCAGAATAAACAACAAACAAGGAAGATGTTTGTCTGAAATCTTTAGTAGCCTCTAAATAGAACTTTAGAGCACGGACAACATCCAAATTGTGTAACAAACGTTCCTTCTTTGAAACTGGATTCGGACACAAAGAAGGTACAACTATCTCCTGGTTAATATTTTTGTTAGAAACAACTTTAGGAAGAAAACCAGGCTTAGTACGCAAAACCACCTTATCTGCATGGAACACCAGATAAGGAGGAGAACACTGCAGAGCAGATAACTCTGAAACTCTTCTAGCAGAAGAAATTGCAACCAAAAACAAAACTTTCCAAGATAGTAACTTAATATCTATGGAATGTAAGGGTTCAAACGGAACCCCTTGAAGAACTGAAAGAACTAGATTTAGACTCCAGGGAGGAGTCAAAGGTCTGTAAACAGGCTTGATCCTAACCAGAGCCTGAACAAAAGCTTGAACATCTGGCACAGCTGCCAGTCTTTTGTGTAGTAAGACCGATAAAGCAGAGATCTGTCCCTTTAGAGAACTTGCAGATAAGCCTTTCTCCAAACCTTCTTGAAGAAAGGAGAGAATCTTAGGAATTTTTATCTTATTCCATGGGAATCCTTTGGATTCACACCAACAGATATATTTTTTCCATATTTTATGGTAAATTTTTCTAGTTACAGGTTTTCTGGCCTGAACCAGAGTATCTATCACCGAATCTGAAAACCCACGCTTTGATAGAATCAAGCGTTCAATCTCCAAGCCGTCAGTTGGAGGGAGACCAGATTTGGGTGTTTGAATGGACCTTGAACAAGAAGGTCCTGTCTCAAAGGTAGCTTCCATGGTGGAGCCGATGACATATTCACCAGGTCTGCATACCAAGTACCTATCCTGTGGAAGGGCGTGGCCCTTTCCCCCAGTGATGTCTGAAATAATCTCTTTCAAATCAGGTCCAAATAAAGTTTTACCTTTGAAAGGAATGTTAAGCAATTTTGTCTTGGGTGACACATCCGCTGACCAAGACTTTAGCCAAAGCGCTCTGCGCGCCACGATAGCAAACCCTGAATTTTTCGCCGCTAATTTTGCTAATTGCAAAGCGGCATCTAAAATAAAAGAGTTAGCCAATTTAAGTGCGTGAACTCTGTCCATAACCTCCTCATATGGAGTTTCTCTACTGAGCGACTTTTCTAGTTCCTCGAACCAGAACCACGCTGCCGTAGTGACAGGAACAATGCATGAAATTGGTTGTAGAAGGTAGCCTTGCTGTACAAAAATCTTTTTAAGCAAACCTTCCAATTTTTTATCCATAGGATCTTTGAAAGCACAACTATCTTCGATAGGAATAGTAGTGCATTTGTTTAGAGTAGAAACTGCCCCCTCGACCTTGGGGACTGTCTGCCATAAGTCCTTTCTGGTGTCGACCATAGGAAATAATTTCTTAAATATAGGGGGAGGAACAAAAGGTATGCCGGGCTTTTCCCACTCTTTATTTACTATGTCTGCCACCCGCTTGGGTATAGGAAAAGCGTCGGGGGGCACCGGAACCTCTAGGAACCTGTCCATCTTGCATAATTTCTCTGGAATGACCAAATTGTCACAATCATCCAGAGTAGATAACACCTCCTTAAGCAGTACGCGGAGATGTTCTAATTTAAATGTCACAACATCAGGTTCAGCTTGATGAGAAATTTTTCCTGAATCTGAAATTTCTCCCTCAGACAAAACCTCCCTCATGGCCCCTTCAGATTGGTGTGAGGGTATGACAGAACAATTATCATCAGCGTCCTCTTGCTCTTCAGTGTTTAAAACAGAGCAATCGCGCTTTCTCTGATAAGTAGGCATTTTGGATAAAAGATTTGCTATGGAGTTATCCATTACAGCCGTTAATTGTTGCATGGTAATAAGTATTGGCGCACTAGATGTACTAGGGGCCTCCTGCATGGGCAAAACTGGTGTAGACACAGTAGGAGATGATGTACTATCATGTTTACTCCCCTCATTTGAGGAATCATCTTGGGCAATATCATTATTTGTGGCAGTACTGTCCTTACTTTGTTTGGACGCTATGGCACAATTATCACATAAATTTAAATGGGGAGACACATTGGCTTTCATACATATAGAACATAGCTTATCTGAAGGTACAGACATGTTAAACAGGCTTAAACTTGTCAACAAAGCACAAAAAACGTTTTAAAATAAAACCGTTACTGTCACTTTAAATTTCAAACAGAAAACACTTTATTACTGAATATGTGAAAAAGTATGAAGGAATTGTTCAAAAATTACCAAAATTTCGCCACAGTGTCTTAAAGCCTTAAAAGTATTGCACACCAAATTTCAGAGCTTTAACCCTTAAAATAACGGAACCGGAGCCGTTTTTCAATTTAACCCCTATACAGTCCCAGATATAGTCTTTGCTAAGACCCAACCAAGCCCTGAGGGGAATACGATACCAAATGACGCCTTCTAAAAGCTTTTTCAGAGATTCTTAGATCCTCACACATGCATCTGCATGCCCTGCTCTCAAAAAACCTGGCGCGAAAATGAGGCTCAGTCTATGACTAGAAAGGCCCCCTGACTGAAAAAGGTGTCCAATACAGTGCCTGCCATTTTATAAACGTTCCCCAAGATTATAAATGCCAATTATTAGCCTAAATCTGAATAATATGCACAAATAAAGCAATCGATTTAGCCCATAAAAATGTCTACCAGTTTTTTAGCCCATAATAAGCCCTTTATTCTGTTTGTTTTTGACTAAGAAAATGGGCTTACCGGTCCCCATGAGGGGAAATGACAGCCTTCCAGCATTACACAGTCTTGTTAGAAATATGGCTAGTCATACCTTAAGCAGAAAAGTCTGCTAACTGTTTCCCCCAACTGAAGTTACTTCATCTCAACAGTCCTATGTGGAAACAGCAACCATTTTAGTTACTGTCTGCTAAAATCATCTTCCTCTTACAAACAGAAATCTTCATCCTTTTCTGTTTCAGAGTAAATAGTACATACCAGCACTATTTTAAAATAACAAACACTTGATAGAAGAATAAAAACTACATTTAAACACCAAAAAACTCTTAACCATCTCCGTGGAGATGTTGCCTGTGCAACGGCAAAGAGAATGACTGGGGTGGGCGGAGCCTAGGAGGGATCATGTGACCAGCTTTGCTGGGACTCTTTGCCATTTCCTGTTGGGGAAGAGAATATCCCACAAGTAAGGATGACGCCGTGGACCGGACACACCAATGTTGGAGAAAAGGCATTCAAAGGGCTTTAACATAGGAATACACACATTCTCATGTATATGCATGTATATGTATATATATGTGTATACATATGTATTTATATGTGTGCACATATGCATGTTCTTCACTTATAGGATAATGTCCTTTTTATTGTAAATACATATTTCTGTATATATCTATATATACTTATACCTGTATATCTATTCCTTTAGATATATAGGTATAGTTATGTATTTTACAAAAACAGTATCATATATATATATATATATATATATATATATCTTTATTTAATAATAAAAAGTACATTATTTTCTATGTGAAGAACATAGGAATGTAAAATAATCATAACGCACATCGGGGTTCACAATTTAGGACTAACACGGACTGGTTACTGCACATAAATAATTGCTATATTCAATATGTGTTATTGAAATAATAAAAAAAAAAAAATAACAATGAAAATTATTAAAAATTATTAAACATATAGTAAAATGTATAGATATATTCTATAGATTATTTAGGATATTTTACAGTATGTATAATAATTTTAAATCATTTTTATGAAATTTTAAAAAATATTTTATATTTAATATTTTAATAAGGTGCATTGAAGAAAGCTATTCTTCATGTGCGCTAACCCATACATGTTAGTCCTAAATTGCGAACCCCAATGCGCGTTACACAAATTTTACGTTCCTATGTTCTTCACATAGACCTAGATTTGGAGTTTGGCGTTAGCCATGAAAACCAGCATTAGAGGCTCCTAACGCTGGTTTTAGGCTACCGCCGGTATTTGGAGTCACTCAAAATAGGGTCTAACGCTCACTTTTCAGCCGCGACTTTTCCATACCGCAGATCCCCTTACGTCAATTGCGTATCCTATCTTTTCAATGGGATTTTTCTAACTCCGGTATTTAGAGTCGTTTCTGAAGTGAGCGTTAGACATCTAACGACAAAACTCCAGCCGCAGGAAAAAGTCAGTAGTTAAGAGCTTTCTGGGCTAACACCGGTTTCTAAAGCTCTTAACTACTGTACTCTAAAGTACACTAACACCCATAAACTACCTATGTACCCCTAAACCGAGGTCCCCCCACATCGCCGACACTCGAATAAATTTTTTTAACCCCTAATCTGCCGACCGCCACTTACGTTATCCTTATGTACCCCTAATCTGCTCCCCCTAACACCGCCGACCCCTGTATTATATTTATTAACCCCTAATCTGCCCCCCTCAACGTCGCCTCCATCTGCCTACACTTATTAACCCCTAATCTGCCGACCGCAAAGCGCCGCCACCTACGTTATCCTTATGTACCCCTAATCTGCTGCCCCTAACACTGCCGACCCCTATATTATATTTATTAACCCCTAATCTGCCCCCCACAACGTTGCCTCCACCTGCCTACACTTATTAACCCCTAATCTGCCGAGCGGACCTGAGCGCTACTATAATAAAGTTATTAACCCCTAATCCGCATCACTAACCCTATAATAAATAGTATTAACCCCTAATCTGCCCTCCCTAACATCGCCGACACCTAACTTCAATTATTAACCCCTAATCTGCCGACCGAAGCTCACCGCTACTCTAATAAATGTATTAACTCCTAAAGCTAAGTCTAACCCTAACACTAACACCCCCCTAAGTTAAATATAATTTTAATCTAACGAAATTAATTAACTCTTATTAAATAAATTATTCCTATTTAAAGATAAATACTTACCTGTAAAATAAATCCTAATATAGCTACAATATAAATTATAATTATATTATAGCTATTTTAGGATTAATATTTATTTTACAGGTAACTTTGTATTTATTTTAACCAGGTACAATAGCTATTAAATAGTTAAGAACTATTTAATAGCTAAAATAGTTAAAATAATTACAAAATTACCTGTAAAATAAATACTAACCTAAGTTACAATTAAACCTAACACTACACTATCAATAAATTAATTAAATAAACTACCTACAATTACCTACAATTAACCTAACACTACACTATCAATAAATTAATTAAATACAATTCCTACAAATAAATACAATTAAATAAACTAGCTAGACTAGTACAAAAAATAAAAAAGAACTAAGTTACAAAAAATAAAAAAATATTTACAAACATAAGAAAAATATTACAACAATTTTAAACTAATTACACCTACTCTAAGCCCCCTAATAAAACAACAAAGCCCCCCAAAATAAAAAATGCCCTACCCTATTCTAAATTAATAAAGTTAAAAGCTTTTTTACCTTACCAGCCCTGAACAGGGCCCTTTGCGGGGCATGCCCCAAGAAGTTCAGCTCTTTTGCCTGTAAAAAAAAACATACAATACCCCCCCCCCAACATTACAACCCACCACCCACATACCCCTAATCTAACCCAAACCCCCCTTAAATAAACCTAACACTAAGCCCCTGAAGATCATCCTACCTTGTCTTCACCTCACCAGGTATCACCGATCCGTCCTGGCTCCAAAATCTTCATCCAACCCAAGCGGGGGTTGGCGATCCATCATCCGGTGGCTGAAGAGGTCCAGAAGAGGCTCCAAAGTCTTCATCTTATCCGGGAAGAAGAGGCAATCTGGACCGGCAACCATCTTGATCCAAGCGGCATCTTCTATCTTCATCCGATGACGAATGGCTCCATTCTGAAGACCTCCACCGCGGACCCATCTTCTTCCGGCGACGTCCAACTGAAGAATGACGGTTTCTTTAAGGGATGTCATTCAAGATGGCGTCCCTCGAATTCCGATTGGCTGATAGGATTCCTATCAGCCAATAGAATGCGAGCTCAATCGGAATTCGAGGGACGCCATCTTGGATGACGTCCCTTAAAGGAACCGTCCTTCTTCAGTTGGACGTCGCCGGAAGAAGATGGGTCCGCGGTGGAGGTCTTCAGGATGGAGCCGGTCGTCATCGGATGAAGATAGAAGATGCCGCTTGGATCAAGATGGTTGCCGGTCCGGATCGCCTCTTCTTCCCGGATAGGATGAAGACTTTGGAGCCTCTTCTGGACCTCTTCAGCCACCGGATGATGGATCGCCAAACCCCGCTTGGGTTGGATGAAGATTTTGGAGCCAGGACGGATCGGTGATACCTGGTGAGGTGAAGACAAGGTAGGATGATCTTCAGGGGCTTAGTGTTAGGTTTATTTAAGGGGGGTTTGGGTTAGATTAGGGGTATGTGGGTGGTGGGTTGTAATGTTGGGGGGGGGGTATTGTATGTTTTTTTTTACAGGCAAAAGAGCTGAACTTCTTGGGGCATGCCCCGCAAAGGGCCTTGTTCAGGGCTGGTAAGGTAAAAGAGCTTTTAACTTTAGTAATTTAGAATAGGGTAGGGCATTTTTTTATTTTGGGGGGCTTTGTTGTTTTATTAGGGGGCTTAGAGTAGGTGTAATTAGTTTAAAATTGTTGTAATATTTTTCTTATGTTTGTAAATATTTTTTTATTTTTTGCAACTTAGTTCTTTTTTATTTTTTGTACTTTAGCTAGTTTATTTAATTGTATTTATTTGTAGGAATTGTATTTAATTAATTTATTGATAGTGTAGTGTTAGGTTAATTGTAGGTAATTGTAGGTAGTTTAATTAATTTATTGATAGTGTAGTGTTAGGTTTAATTGTAACTTAGGTTAGGATTTATTTTACAGGTAATTTTGTAATTATTTTAACTATTTTAGCTATTAAATAGTTCTTAACTATTTAATAGCTATTGTACCTGGTTAAAATAAATACAAAGTTACCTGTAAAATAAATATTAATCCTAAAATAGCTATAATATAATTATAATTTATATTGTAGCTATATTAGGATTTATTTTACAGGTAAGTATTTATCTTTAAATAGGAATAATTTATTTAATAAGAGTTAATTAATTTCGTTAGATTAAAATTATATTTAACTTAGGGGGGTGTTAGTGTTAGGGTTAGACTTAGCTTTAGGAGTTAATACATTTATTAGAGTAGCGGTGAGCTTCGGTCGGCAGATTAGGGGTTAATAATTGAAGTTAGGTGTCGGCGATGTTAGGGAGGGCAGATTAGGGGTTAATACTATTTATTATAGGGTTAGTGATGCGGATTAGGGGTTAATAACTTTATTATAGTAGCGCTCAGGTCCGCTCGGCAGATTAGGGGTTAATAAGTGTAGGCAGGTGGAGGCAACGTTGTGGGGGGCAGATTAGGGGTTAATAAATATAATATAGGGGTCGGCAGTGTTAGGGGCAGCAGATTAGGGGTACATAAGGATAACGTAGGTGGCGGCGCTTTGCGGTCGGCAGATTAGGGGTTAATAAGTGTAGGCAGATGGAGGCGACGTTGAGGGGGGCATAATATAATTATAATTTATATTGTAGCTATATTAGGATTTATTTTACAGGTAAGTATTTATCTTTAAATAGGAATAATTTATTTAATAAGAGTTAATTAATTTCGTTAGATTAAAATTATATTTAACTTAGGGGGGTGTTAGTGTTAGGGTTAGACTTAGCTTTAGGGGTTAATCCATTTATTAGAATAGCAGTGAGCTCCGGTCGGCAGATTAGGGGTCAATAATTGAAGTTAGGTGTCGGCGATGTTAGGGAGGGCAGATTAGGGGTTAATACTATTTATTATAGGGTTAGTGAGGCGGATTAGGGGTTAATAACTTTATTATAATAGCAGTGCGGTCCGCTCGGCAGATTAGGGGTTAATAAGTGTAGGCAGGTGGAGGCGACGTTGAGGGGGGCAGATTAGGGGTTAATAAATATAATATAGGGGTCGGCGGTGTTAGGGGCAGCATATTAGGGGTACATAGGGATAATGTAAGTAGCGGCGGTTTACGGAGCGGCAGATTAGGGGTTAAAAATAAAATGCAGGTGTCAGCGATAGCGGGGACGGCAGATTAGGGTTTAATAAGTGTAAGGTTAGGGGTGTTTAGACTCGGGGTACATGTTAGAGTGTTAGGTGCAGACGTAGGAAGTGTTTCCCCATAGCAAACAATGGGGCTGCGTTAAGAGCTGAATGCGGCTTTTTTGCAGGTGTTAGGTTTTTTTTCAGCTCAAACAGCCCCATTGTTTCCTATGGGGGAATCGTGCACGAGCACGTTTTTGAGGCTGGCCGCGTCCATAAGCAACTCTGGTATTGAGAGTTGAAGCTGCGTTAAAAATGCTCTACGCTCCTTTTTTGGAGCCTAACACAGCCTTTATGTGGACTCTCAATACCAGAGTTATTTTTATGGTGCAGCCAGAAAAAAGCCGGCGTTAGTTTTTCGGGTCGTTACCGACAAAACTCCAAATCTAGCCGATAGAAAATAATGTACTTTTTTTTTTGTAAACTTTTCTTTATTGAAAAAAAAAATGCATTTACATATAGAGGCCAATTTATCAAGCCGTCAACCGCAAATACGCTGGAATTCCGCAGCGTAATTGTGGCTAGCTTGATTTGACTTATTTATCAAAGCCTACAGACCGGCAAAAGTTAAAATTTGTGACGTAACATATGAACCGCCGGTCTCAGTCCGACACAGATCGATGCTTACGTCATTACAGATGTTTCAAATACAAATTCGGCACTATCTGACAACTTTTGCAAGTTATCAAACTTCTAACAGGTACACTCGCCACTATTCGGGCCCAGCATACCTGGTTTTCAATCCGCCACCCTGGAGGCCGCGGATGCCATAGGAATCAATGGGAGTCTGAAAGCAGTGAAAGCTTATGTTCGATGCTGCCAGATATCCCATTGATTTCTATGGTAGAATAAAAGTTACGTTTACACCTAACACCCTAACATAAGCCCCGAGTCTAAACACCGCTTATATGCCACCCCCGATATCGCTGCCACCTACATAATGTTATTAGCCCCTATTCCGCTACTTCCTGACTCCACCGCAACTAAATAAAGTTATTAACCCCTATACCGCTGCTCCCCGGACCCCGCCGCAACTAAATAAATGTATTAACCCCTAAACCCCTGGCCTCCCACATCACTACCACTTACTAAACCTATTAACCCTTAAACCGCCAGCCCCCCACATCACCATAAACTAAATTAAGCTATTAACCCCTAAACTTAACAACCCACTAACTTTACATTAAATATTAACTCATCCCTATCTTATAATAAATTTAAACTTACCTTTAGAATTAAAATAAACTATATTAAACTACTAATTAACCTACCCTAACTATTATACTAAAAATACATTAAACTATATTAAATTATATTAAACTATTCATTAACCTACCCTATTATACTAAAATTACATTAAACTAAAAATTAAATTAACTATATTACATATTTAAACACCTAACCCTACTCAAATTATTTAAATCTACTATAAAGAATTACTAAGTTACAAAAAAATAACAACTAAGTTACACAAAAGAAAAAACACTAAGTTACACAAAAGAAAAAACACTAAGTTACACAAAATAAAAAATAAATTATCAAATATTTAAACTAATTACACCTAATCTAATAGCCCTATTAAAATAAAAAAGCACCCCAAAATAAAAAAAAAACCTAGCCTACAATAAACTACCAATGACCCTTAAAAGGGCCTTTTGCTGGGCATTGCCCCAAAGAAATTAGCTCTTTTACCTGTAAGTAAAAATACAAATACCCCTCAACAGTAAAACCCACCACCCACACAACCAACCCCCCAAATAAAAACTTATCTAAAAAACCTAATCTCCCCATTGCCCTGAAAAGGGCATTTGGATGGGCATTGCCCTTAAAAGGGCATTTAGCTCTTTTTCAGCCCAAACCTCTAATCTAAAATTAAAACCCACCCAATAAACCCTTAAAAAAACTAACACTGACTCCCGAAGATCCACTTACAGTTTTTTTTTTTCTAAATATTTTTTTTATTGAGGTTATGCGACAATACAAAAAACATCATACATTGATAAGCGTGCAACAGTAAATGCACTTCAGTCATTTGTGAATAAACATTGTCGACCATAAAAAGACAATAGAGATCAAAAACAACAAAAATTGCAACAATGTCTGACAGCAAATTAGTTTCTCAAACCCCTAGATTTTTATATATATTAGCAAAACTGGCTGACTAGTGAGAAGGCCTCTCATGGACCCATTAGCTACGTAGAAATGGAATAATATACGATAGTCAGATCTGCTGCCGCTGAAGTAGCTTATAGTAAAAATATTATGGGTGGGGGAGGAATTTCAGCGGGCAAGCGCCGCTTATTAAATAGGGGGGAGGAGTGGAGGGGTGGCCATATTGGAAAGTCTCTTGTGAAAAAATGGTTAAATATCAGGTCTGATTATCTAAGGGGCAGTTATAGGGCAAAATATCAGTGAGAATTCTATGGCATTGATATGCTTAATATTTACAGGGACTTAAATGACAACAGTCTATGTGGAATTTTAGGGCAGTCATGTAAGTTTATATAAGACTAGAGGCATATACTGGATTGAACTATCATTGTTAACCATTGTATTTATATTGTATGTACTGTATATCCTTAGGTAGCAGTCCCCCGCATGTAAAGCATGAATTCAGGCGAGTGGCAAAAATACTTGACAAATAGATATAAGCTATAAATAAGAAGTTCAAGTAAGCAGAAACAATTTACAAAAATAGTCAACTATGGTTATGTAATGCTCTGAAGGTAGCGGTCCTAACATGCCAAAGTGGCAAACAAAGAGCTCTATTAAAATAAATATCCATTATAGCATGGGTAAGGGGAGAGTCCTATTGACATGTTATGAAAAATATACAAAAACCATCTGCCTGCATTTAAATGAGAGACTAACTATACCTTATATTAAGAATAGGATTACATAAGAGCTTCCTAGGAACTAAAGATATGGGTAATATACAATAGCAGTATAATATGTGCTTGATGATATATGTAGCCTGACAGCGAATCTAAAACTCCATAGTACAGTTATCAGGTTAATACATTGCATAATGTCATACTTCCTGAATCATAACATTATGGAACAGAGATATTGACTAACACCCTTGAATAAAATACTAAAAGAGCAGCTGCATTACTTGGCATATATGGAGAGAGGTTAGGTCAGTTAACAATTTTATGTCACAGTTTTATGGGCTTAGGCATCTATTCAAGCTCAGTCCTAACCAATGCAATATCTATAGAACCCCATATTTATCTATCTTAGGCATAAGGTCTCCTCATCTGCAAAAGCGGAGCTAGCAACTTGCACCATAACTGTGTGAGTAGGTAACTGCAGAAGCTACATCATATGTAAATAGTAAACTATTTCCAGACTAAAATGCTGGTCATAGAATTAAAGCTTTACCTTGGGTAAGTTCGTATAGACATCCTCACAGGGGAGTTCCTTCCTATACTAGACATACATCCTTGAACTAAGATCTCTAGCTAAGCTCCAGGCACTGGGTTTTTAGACATTAGGCAATCTATGGGGCAAAATAGTGTGGAGTGCGGTTCGGGATGAACCCCCGTTGACCTGAGAGAGCATAAAATTACCATAGTGCGGGATTGGATAAATATATACTCAAAAGTGTGCCTTCACCTTTAATTTTCTCTACTTAGTATTGAAAGCAATGTGCATTAGCCTTACCGTGTCCACTAGCACACGCTATGCTGCTGTACAAATAGGGGAGCAATAATGACACAGAAACAAGTGGCTACCAGGGGGTATCACCGGATTTCAGCCTATATATTAAAGCTATTAAGGTTTTAAACTAAATTAGATGGATATAAGGGGACTTGGACAATATATATTCTGGCATTAAAAATTATCTGTGGCTATATTGGAAGATCTAGGATAACTACTGAATAAGTGAAAAGAGTGAGAGGCTAATAATGGGTTTACTACGTACAGATATATAATAAGGAGATTTCCCTAGATATAGTGTGACAGCAATGTCATGAGGAAAGTATGAGTCTCTAACAAACAGGCTTATAAGGAGCTATCACTTAAACATAGGTCTATTATAATATGGATTGCTCTTATATAATTATGGAATTGATACAACAATACTAAATTTAAGATGCAGACAGATGTGCTAAGAATACAAACATTAGTGTACAACAGGTGAATATATGGTAAAAAATAAAATGGGGTATTTATCCATACCCATATTGTTATAGCAGGCTAAGAAAATAAAAAGAGAAAGGAAAAACCGACATACTACCTACTATGCAAACATTAAAACAGATTATTAGACTATGCCCAATGTTCCGATTAGATAGTACTTAGCTCAAAGTCCTTCTTAAATACAGGCAGAGGGATTACATCACACAGTTCCCAACAGTCAATGCCGGTTATTATCAAAAGAAGTATAGCCATTACTTTAGCCAATGCCTAAGGCATATATTACTCCAGACACCAGTAGTCGCCCCAAGGAGGGGGGCATCTGAAACTGAATGCTTGGGCTCATAATAGTACCTCCGCAACATAAGTCAGGCCATCGGTAATTTACCACCCAGTACTGGGGCACTGAGCACAAGGTGAGTATGCGACACTGTTTGTTCGCTACTGCTTCTTTAGGAATATCCGCATTAGTATGCAGCTCCATGTCTCCCACCTCCACCGACACTTACATAGTGCTTCTAAGGCTTGGGATTCTTGTCCATCGCAGTGCAGGACCGCTCGAAGTGTAGATCCTACCTGATGTCTGTAGTTCCGGATTGCAGAGTGTCTGTGGCATACTTGGATTAGTACAGATCCGCAGGGACCCCATCATGTCTGGGTTAGTAGAAGTAAGGACTGCAGACACCTCTGAGCCTTCAGGAGCTGTGGAGAGCAGAGTAGTGGTGTAGTCAAATACCCCTTTGCTAACAGAAGCAGGGAAAAAGCGCTGGCCCTCCGGTGTCATAAGAAACGGTTTGGGGTCTAATAAGTGCCATAACTCCCCATACTGTGGCATCTGTTCCGGATCTACTGTGGTTCTGATTGCGGCTGCTATATGAGTAACCCTCGGTTGAACGTAGCAATTTGGTGATGTGTCACCCATATCATCATTATGACTGTGAGTCAGCGGTAGCTGGTGAGGCAATATTGAGAAGTCCTCCTGTAAAAATTATTTCCCCGCAGCTCCGGAACTCTCACCACTATATGCACCACTAGCCGCTCCCGTGAGTGCTGACTTCAGAGTATCTGATATGTCCAAAAAGCAGTGTTCCATCTGCCGATCTAGATCCCGTAGTAGGGCAAGCAGAAGTTCTGGAGTTTCCTCCATTTAAGAAGCAGATGAAGTTTCTACACTGAGGAGACTTAAACTAGTAGATATGAGGATAGGCCTGATTATATCGCTACACATGGTGAAGTAGCTCTCTCCGATGATAGTTAGAAAATGGAGTTAAACACAGAATCTGACTCCAACAGAGCATATATGTGTTATAAATTAGTTAGCGTACTTACTCATGAGTTCGATTCATCCTTATCCTGAAAATAAGTATTTTGTGCAGCTATAGCCTAAGAGCTCAGGAGATATGCGACCGGCTCCTTCAGCTGTTGGCTCCGCCCCCCCCCCCCCACTTACAGTTTTTGAAGACCGGACATCCATCCTCAACGAAGCAGCAGAAGTCCTCACCGAAGCCGGCAGAAGTCTTTATCCAAGCGGGCCGAAGTCTTCATCCAAGCCGGCAGAAGTCTTCATCCAGACGGCATCTTCTATCTTCATTCATCCAGCGCTTAGAATCAGCCAATAGAATGCAAGCTCAATCCAATTGGCTGTTTGGATCAGCCAATAGGATGAAAGCTCAATCCTATTGGCTGATTGCAACAGCAAATAGGATTTTTTCCACCTTAATTCCTATTGGCTCATAAAATTCTATCAGCCAATTGGAATGTAAGGGACACCATCTTGGATAACGTCATTTAAAGGGAAACGTCATTCTTCAGTAGACGTTGGAAGAAGAGGATGCTCCACTCCGAATGTCTTGAAGATGGAGCCGCTCCGCGCCGGATGGATGAAGATAGAAGATACCGTCTGGATGAAGACTTCTGCCGGCTTGGATGAAGACTTCGGCCCGCTTTGGTGAAGACTTCTGCCGGCTTCGCTGAGGACTTCTGCTGCTTCGTTGAGGATGGATGTCCGGTCTTCAAAAACTGTAAGTGGATATTCGGGGGTTAGTGTTAGGTTTATTGGGTGGGTTTTAATTTTAGATTAGAAGTTGGGGCTGAAAAAGAGCCTGTCTAAAAAACCTAAGACCCCAATTGCCCTGAAAAGGGCATTTGGATGGGCATTGCCCTTAAAAGGGCATTTAGCTCTTTTTCAGCCCAAACCCTAAGCTAAAAATAAAACCCACTCAATAAACCCTTAAAAAACCTAACACTAACCCCAGAAGAACTTACAGTTTTTGAAGACCTGACATCCATCCTCAACGAAGCGGCAGAAGTCCTCAGCGAAGCCGGCAGAAGTCTTCATCCAAGTAGCACGGAGCGGCTCCATCTTCAAGACATCCGGCGCAGAGCATCCTCTTCTTCTGACGGCTAACGAAGAATTAAGTTTCCTATAAGGGACATCATCCAAGATGGCGTCCCTTGAATTCTGATTGGCTGATAGAATTCTATCAGTCAATCGAATTAAAGGTGAAAAATTCCTATTGGCTGATGCAATCAGCCAATAGGATTGAGCTTCAATTCTATTGGCTGATCACATCAGTCAATAGTATTGAGCTTGCATTCTATTGGTTGATTGGAATTCTATCAGCCAATCGGAATTCAAGGGACACCATCTTGGATGACGTCCCTTAAAGGAACCTTCATTCTTCGTTAGCCGTCGGAAGAAGAGGATGCTCCGCGCTGAATGTCTTGAAGATGGAGCCGCTCCGCGCTGGATGGATGAAGACTTCTGCCGGCTTCGCTGAGGACTTCTGTCGCTTCATTGAGGATGGATGTCCGGTCTTCAAAAACTGTAAGTAGATTTTTGGGGGTTAGTGTTAGGTTTTTTTAAGGGTTTATTGAGTGGGTTTTAATTTTAGATTAGGAGTTTGGGCTGAAAAAGAGCTAAATGCCCTTTTAAGGACAATGCCCATCCAAATGCCCTTTTCAGGGAAATGGGGAGATTAGGTTTTTTAGATAGGTTTTTACTTGGGGGGTTGGTTGTGTGGGTGGTGGGTTTACTGTTGGGGGGGTATTTGTATTTTTATTTACAGGTAAAAGAGCTGATTTCTTTGGGGCAATGCCTCGCAAAAAGCCCTTTTAAGGGCCATTGGTAGCTTATTGTAGGCTAGGGGCTTTTTATTTTGGGGGGACATTTTTATTTTCATAGGGCTATTAGATTAGGTGTAATTAGTTTAAATATTTGATAATTTAATTTTTATTTTGTGTAACTTTTTTTTTTTTATAATCTTTATTAATATCCAAAAAGAAGAAAAACAAATATAACAGAAAAGAAAAGAAAAAAAAAAAAACAGTAATCAACATATACAACAAATTTCCCCAAAAAAACAAAGGAAGACTCTAGATCAATCAAATAACATTTTTCCACATTGATCCTTTCCCCTCTCCCTATCCCCCTATCCTGCATTGTCTACTTTTACAGCTATTAACTATCCATGTGGTTCCAAAACAAATAAAACAGAGAAGAAGAAAAAAAAAAAGAGAAAAGAAAAAACTCTCTCACAACTTTCCCACACTCCACTCCCCTCTCCCCCCCCCCGACACCCCCGAATCTCCTATTCCATCTCTTCAGGTTATCTTTAAATTAATAATTTGTTCTATATAGAGTACAGTACTCTCACTTTGACAACAAACAAATTCTCTTCAGATCCTAAGAAAGCAATTTCCTCTTACCCCACTTAATTTAGACTCAAAAGAGTGGGGGGAAAAATCCTAAAAAAATATTACTAGGAACATGCTACAAGCCTCCCAACATTAGTGACCCGGAGGAAACTCAACTACTTATCCAAATAGGTAAGGCTGCTAATAACAGTGCTGTAATTATGGGAGATTTTAACTACCCTGATATAAACTGGGCCAATGAAACTAGTAATTCAGCTAAGGGGGATAGATTTTTAAATGTTCTCAGGGATAACTTCTTGTCACAATTAATAGAGGAGCCAACTAGGAGTAAAGCTATATTGGATTTAGTGCTATCAAACAATACAGATATAATATCAAACATAGAAGTTAAAGAACATTTGGGTAACAGTGATCATAACATGGTCACATTTGAAATCTCTTTTCATATGCAGTGTTTTAAAGGCTTAACTAAGGCCTAGATTTAGAGTTCGGCGGTAGCCGTCAAAACCAGCGTTAGAGGCTCCTAACGCTGGTTTTGGCCGCCCGCTGGTATTTGGAGTCAGTGATTAAAGGGTCTAACGCTCACTTTACAGCCGCGACTTTTCCATACCGCAGATCCCCCTACGCCATTTGCGTAGCCTATCTTTTCAATGGGATCTTCCTAACGCCGGTATTTAGAGTAGTTTCTGCAGTGAGCGTTAGAGCTCTAACGACAAGATTCCAGCCGCCTGAAAATAGCAGGAGTTAAGAGCTTTCTGGCTAACGCCGGTTTATAAAGCTCTTAACTACTGTACCCTAAAGTACACTAACACCCATAAACTACCTATGTACCCCTAAACCGAGGTCCCCCCACATCGCCGCCACTCGATTAAAATTTTTAACCCCTAATCTGCCGACCGCCACCTACGTTATACTTATGTACCCCTAATCTGCTGCCCCTAACACCGCCGACCCCTGTATTATATCTATTAACCCCTAACTTGCCCCCCACAACGTCGCCGCAAGCTACTTAAAATAATTAACCCCTAATCTTCCGACCGCAAATCGCCGCCACCTACGTTATCCCTATGTACCCCTAATCTGCTACCCCTAACATCGCCGACCCCTATGTTATATTTATTAACCCCTAATCTGCCCCCCTCAACGTCGCCGACACCTACCTACACTTATTAACCCCTAATCTGCCGAGCGGACCTGAGCGCTACTATAATAAAGTTATTAACCCCTAATCCGCCTCACTAACCCTATCATAAATAGTATTAACCCCTAATCTGCCCTCCCTAACATCGCCGACACCTACCTTCAATTATTAACCCCTAATCTGCCGACCGGAGCTCACCGCTATTCTAATAAATGTATTAACCCCTAAAGCTAAGTCTAACCCTAACACTAACACCCCCCTAAGTTAAATATAATTTTTATCTAACGAAATAAATTAACTCTTATTAAATAAATTATTCCTATTTAAAGCTAAATACTTACCTGTAAAATAAATCCTAATATAGCTACAATATAAATTATAATTATATTATAGCTATTTTAGGATTAATATTTATTTTACAGGCAACTTTGTAATTATTTTAACCAGGTACAATAGCTATTAAATAGTTAAGAACTATTTAATAGTTACCTAGTTAAAATAATAACAAATTTACCTGTAAAATAAATCCTAACCTAAGATATAATTAAACCTAACACTAGACTATCAATAAAATAATTAAATAAACTACCTACAATTACCTACAATTAACCTAACACTACACTATCAATAAATTAATTAAACACAATTGCTACAAATAAATACAATTAAATAAACTATCTAAAGTACAAAAAATAAAAAAGAACTAAGTTACAGAAAATAATAAAATATTTACAAACATAAGAAAAATATTACAACAATTTTAAACTAATTACACCTACTCTAAGACCCCTAATAAAATAACAAAGCCCCCCAAAATAAAAAATTCCCTACCCTATTCTAAAATACAAATATTACAAGCTCTTTTACCTTACCAGCCCTGAACAGGGCCCTTTGCGGGGCATGCCCCAAGAATTTCAGCTCTTTTGCCTGTAAAAAAAAACATACAATACCCCCCCCCCAACATTACAACCCACCACCCACATACCCCTAATCTAACCCAAACCCCCCTTAAATAAACCTAACACTACCCCCCTGATGATCTTCCTACCTTGTCTTCACCATGCCAGGTTCACCGATCCGTCCTGGCTCCAAGATCTTCATCCAACCCAAGCGGGGGCTAGACATCCACTGAAGAAGTCCAGAAGAGGGTCCAAAGTCTTCCTCCTATCCGGCAAGAAGAGGACATCCGGACCGGCAAACATCTTCTCCAAGCGGCATCTTCTATCTTCTTCCATCCGATGACGACCGGCTCCATCTTGAAGACCTCCAGCGCGGATCCATCCTCTTCTTCCGACGACTAGACGACGAATGACGGTTCCTTTAAGGGACGTCATCCAAGATGGCGTCCCTCGAATTCCGATTGGCTGATAGGATTCTATCAGCCAATCGGAATTAAGGTAGGAATTTTCTGATTGGCTGATGGAATCAGCCAATCAGAATCAAGTTCAATCCGATTGGCTGATCCAATCAGCCAATCAGATTGAGCTCGCATTCTATTGGCTGTTCCGATCAGCCAATAGAATGCGAGCTCAATCTGATTGGCTGATTGGATCAGCCAATCGGATTGAACTATATTCTGATTGGCTGATTCCATCAGCCAATCAGAAAATTCCTACCTTAATTCCGATTGGCTGATAGAATCCTATCAGCCAATCGGAATTCGAGGGACGCCATCTTGGATGACGTCCCTTAAAGGAACCGTCATTCGTCGTCTAGTCGTCGGAAGAAGAGGATGGATCCGCGCTGGAGGTCTTCAAGATGGAGCCGGTCGTCATCGGATGGAAGAAGATAGAAGATGCCGCTTGGAGAAGATGTTTGCCGGTCCGGATGTCCTCTTCTTGCCGGATAGGAGGAAGACTTTGGACCCTCTTCTGGACTTCTTCAGTGGATGTCTAGCCCCCGCTTGGGTTGGATGAAGATCTTGGAGCCAGGACGGATCGGTGAACCTGGCATGGTGAAGACAAGGTAGGAAGATCATCAGGGGGGTAGTGTTAGGTTTATTTAAGGGGGGTTTGGGTTAGATTAGGGGTATGTGGGTGGTGGGTTGTAATGTTGGGGGGGGGGTATTGTATGTTTTTTTTTACAGGCAAAAGAGCTGCAATTCTTGGGGCATGCCCCGCAAAGGGCCCTGTTCAGGGCTGGTAAGGTAAAAGAGCTTGTAATATTTGTATTTTAGAATAGGGTAGGGAATTTTTTATTTTGGGGGGCTTTGTTATTTTATTAGGGGGCTTAGAGTAGGTGTAATTAGTTTAAAATTGTTGTAATATTTTTCTTATGTTTGTAAATATTTTATTATTTTCTGTAACTTAGTTCTTTTTTATTTTTTGTACTTTAGATAGTTTATTTAATTGTATTTATTTGTAGCAATTGTGTTTAATTAATTTATTGATAGTGTAGTGTTAGGTTAATTGTAGGTAATTGTAGGTAGTTTATTTAATTATTTTATTGATAGGGTAGTGTTAGGTTTAATTATATCTTAGGTTAGGATTTATTTTACAGGTAAATTTGTTATTATTTTAACTAGGTAACTATTAAATAGTTCTTAACTATTTAATAGCTATTGTACCTGGTTAAAATAATTACAAAGTTGCCTGTAAAATAAATATTAATCCTAAAATAGCTATAATATAATTATAATTTATATTGTAGCTATATTAGGATGTATTTTACAGGTAAGTATTTAGCTTTAAATAGGAATAAGTTATTTAATAAGAGTTAATTTATTTCGTTAGATAAAAATTATATTTAACTTAGGGGGGTGTTAGTGTTAGGGTTAGACTTAGCTTTAGGGGTTAATACATTTATTAGAATAGCGGTGAGCTCCGGTCGGCAGATTAGGGGTTAATAATTGAAGGTAGGTGTCGGCGATGTTAGGGAGGGCAGATTAGGGGTTAATACTATTTATGATAGGGTTAGTGAGGCGGATTAGGGGTTAATAACTTTATTATAGTAGCGCTCAGGTCCGCTCGGCAGATTAGGGGTTAATAAGTGTAGGCAGGTGTCGGCGACGTTGTGGGGGGCAGATTAGGGGTTAATAAATATAACATAGGGGTCGGCGATGTTAGGGCAGCAGATTAGGGGTACATAGGGATAATGTAGGTGGCGGCGGTTTACGGAGCGGCAGATTAGGGGTTAAAAGTGTAATGCAGGGGTCAGCGATAGCGGGGGCGGCAGATTAGGGGTTAATAAGTGTAAGGTTAGGGGTGTTTAGACTCGGGGTACATGTTAGGGTGTTAGGTGCAGACGTAGGAAGTGTTTCCCCATAGGAAACAATGGGGCTGCGTTAAGAGCTGAACGCTGCTTTTTTGCAGGTGTTAGGTTTTTTTTCAGCTCAAACAGCCCCATTGTTTCCTATGGGGATATCGTGCACGAGCACGTTTTTGATGCCGGCCGCGTCCGTAAGCAACTCTGGTATCGAGAGTTGCATTTGCGGTAAAAATGCTCTACGCTCCTTTTTTGGAGCCTAACGCAGCATTTGTTTGAACTCTCGATACCAGAGTTAAATTTATGGTGCGGCCAGAAAAAAACCCGCGGAGCGTTAACAGCCCTTTTACCGCCGAACTCCAAATCTAGGCCTAGGACTTTTAATTTCAAGAAAGCAAAATTCAACGATTTAAGGAAATCATTAAATAATATAAATTGGGACAATGTATTTTCTAATAAAAATACAGAGGATAAATGGATAATATTTAAAAATTTGTTAAATAAATATACATATCAATACATACCATATGGTTATAAAAATAAAAATAAAAAAACTAAGCCGTTATGGCTAAATAAAAATGTGTTAAAAGAAATTAGGAAAAAACGTAGGGCATTTAAATTATTAAAAGAAAATAGTACAGACTCAGCATACAATATTTATAAGGAATGTAACAAAGCATGCAAAAAAGCAATCAAATTAGCCAAAATTGAAAATGAAAAATTAATTGCCAAGGATTCTAAGTCTAACCCTAAAAGGTTCTTTAAGTACATAAATAGCAAAAAGTCTAAGAAGGATAATATAGGTACATTAAAATGTGTGGAGGGTAGCATGATAAATAATGACAGGGAGAAGGCTGAGGTACTAAACCAGTTTTTTTCTTCAGTATACACAAGAGAGGAACCATTGAATGATACTTTGGAACAGAATAGAACATGCCAGTCCATACCACTAACTGGGTTTTGTTTAGAGGATATCAGGAAAAAACTAAAAAATATTAAGGTAAATAAAACTCCAGGCCCAGATGGAATACACCCAAGGGTGTTAAGTGAACTTAGCACTGTTATAGACAAACCTTTACTCTTAATTTTTCAAGACTCATTATCCTCAGGCATGGTACCCCAGGATTGGCGTAAAGCTGATGTGGTGCCACTCTTCAAAAAGGGAAGCAGGGATGATCCAGGAAGCTATAGACCAGTTAGTCTGACATCAATAGTGGGGAAGATATTTGAAGGGATTATAAGGGATTATATTGATGAGCATATTCGTGTAAACAAGATTATGAGTTCTAATCAGCATGGCTTTAGGAGAAATAGATCATGTCAAACTAATCTAATTAGATTCTACGAGGAAGTAAGTTAAAATATAGATAAAGGGGAATCAGTTGATGTGATATACTTAGATTTTGCAAAGGAATTTGATACAGTGCCACATGAGAGATTAATGCACAAAATTAAGGGACTGGGAATAGCTGAAAATGTTAGCTCATGGATAAATAACTGGATAAAAGATAGGGAGCAACGAGTAGCAGTAAATGGATCATACTCAGATTGGACAAAGGTAATCAGTGGCATCCCCCAGGGATCAGTACTGGGCCCTGTTCTTTTTAATATTTTTATAAATGACTTGGAGCAAGGATTAAATAGCGACATCTCTATTTTTGCAGATGATACTAAGTTAAGTAAGGTCATTAGGTCAGAGCAGGATGAACTCTCTTTGCAAAGGGATTTGCTAAAATTAGAACTATGGGCAAGTGAATGGAAAATGAGATTTAATACGGAAAAATGTAAGGTTCTACATTTTGGAAGTAAAAATAAGCAGGCTATGTATTTTTTAAATGGGACAAGACTTAGCCAAACACAGGAGGAAAGGGATTTGGGAGTAGTAATAGATAACAAGCTAAAGATGAGTGCACAATGCAGGGCAGCAGCTTCAAAGGCTAATAAGATACTAGCATGTATTAAAAGAGGCATTGATTCAAGGGAGGAAAGCATAATTCTGTCATTATATAAAGCCCTGGTAAGACCTCACCTTGAGTTTGGAGTGCAGTTCTGGGGACCGATTGCTAAAAAAGATATTGCAGAACTAGAAAAAGTTCAGAGAAGGGCCACAAAGCTAATAAGGGGATTGGAGAAATTAACCTATGAGGAGAGGCTAGCCAAACTGGGTCTGTTCTCTTTAGAAAAAAGGCGCTTGAGAGGTGACATGATTACTTTATATAAATATATTCAAGGCCCATATACAGAGATGGCAGAAGCTCTTTTTATTCCAAGAAAATTGGTTCTGACAAGAGGTCATAATTTAAGGTTGGAGGAAAGGAGATTTAATCTCCTGCAACGGAAACGTTTTTTCACTGTAAGAGCAATAAAATTGTGGAACTCATTACCAAAGGAGGTAGTGAATGCCAATACCATAGATACATTTAAAAATAGTCTGGATAAATTTCTGTATATAAACAAAATTCATGGATATGATTGCTAGTATTAAATGGGTCACATTTTAATGGGGTTATTTAAGCTTAACTGGAGCTTTTTGTAAGTATTTTAGATTTGTATAGGTTGAACTCGATGGACTTCAGTCTTTTTTCAACCTTATCTACTATGTTACTATGTAAAAGCTGCTTTAATCATTGAGTCAATCAGAAGATTTTTTACTTCCGTCATAGAGGGGATTTTAGAAGTGATCCAATGCTTAAAAATAAGTGACCTAACGATTATTATTACCGTATGTACAAAATTTGCTATTTTCCCCCAAGAGTTATGTCCTACCAAAAAAAAATAGAATCTTTTTCCAAACAGATCCTCAATTTCCCCACCGAAGAAAGATAATACTCTAACCTCGCCCAAAATTGTCTAAGCTTGGGGCAGTCCCATAACAAATGACCCAGATTAGGATCCTGGAAAGAACATTTAGGGCATACATTGATCACTTCTTTGTTCCATTTCGCCACTCTACTTGGGGTTAAATAATCCCTCTGGATTAACCTAAAATGTGATTCTCTATAGTAAGAAGCCGAAAAAAGTCTTTGAGTAAATTTAAGACTATTCATAAGTGATCTATATACATCTACTGAGTCCGTTATTCTATTCCACTGTTTAACTATCTCCTGTGTCACATCCTTTTCTTCTAAGGATAGAAGGAATCTATATAAAGCTGACAGTAACCTTTTCTCTGGTAACTTAACATTGACAAGAGGATGATCCTCCCATATTTGGGGAAAGGTCTTAACAAGACCAGAAATATAACTTTTGATTTGTAAGAAGTAAAAAATGTGGTTTCTCTAGATACTTGGAAACTTTTTTTTGGAAATTTTCAAATGTATATAATTTGTGATGTTTATAGTCATAAAAATCACTAACAATCAAAGGATTAACTGGTGACCATTTTTCATTAATAGTTGTCATGTTACCCAACGGAAATCGAGCATTGCCTTTTATTGGTAGCCATTTAGAAGTAGTCTGCACTAATCCCAAATGTTTAGATAACTTCCTCCAGCACAGCAGTATATCCCTGAATAAAGGATGATCAAGAATACCCCTACTCAATTCCTTATTAGTAGCAAATAGAACAAAATTCAAGGAAAAAGAAGAACAGACCTGTCTTTCTAAAGACTCTTCTGAGTATTTAAAGGAGCGTTTTAGCCAATCTACCGGAAAGCACAAAATAGCAGCCTGGTTATACCCTTCTAGATTTGATAACGCTAGTCCTCCTTTACAATAAGGTTGGTATAGCTTAACTAACTTAAGTCTAGGTTTCCTTCCACTCCAAAGATAGTATCTTAATGCTTGGTTAAAGCGCCAAAGATCACTCTTCTCTATCAAGAAGGGGAGCATCCTCAATGTATAGAGAATTTTAGGAATAATAAACATCTTAAACAAGGCCACTTTACCGGTCAGGGAGACTGGAAGTGTCGCCCAAGATTTCATCTTCTCTTCAGTGTCTCTTAAAGCCGTACAAATATTCTCCCTATACCAATTCACCGATTTAGCAGAAATCTTCAGCCCTAAATAACTCAGAGTTTTAGTTTCCATAAATTGATAAACTTGGGGTTCATCTGTATTCTGTTTTAACCATAAGATCTTAGATTTTGCAAGGTTGATCTTATATCCCGACACTTTACTATACTGATCCAATAAGTTCACAATCTCCTCAGTCTGTTATTTTGGGTTAACTACATACAATAGAAGGTCATCCGCAAATAATGCAGTTTTAAATATCTCTTTTCCTATGTTAATTCCAGTCAGCAAATTCATTAGTCTAATAGCTAAGGGCTCAATTATAAGATCAAACAGTAGAGGCGACATGGGGCACCCCTGTCTGGTGCCTCTTGTCAGGGAAAAAACATCAGAAATCCCATTATTAATCAAGATTGAAGCTTTAATATCTGAATAGATATTAATCACAAAATCTCTGAACTGCCCCACAATCCCAAACATGCCCAAAACCTGAAAAAGGAAGGGCCACTCCACTCTGTCAAAGGCCTTCTCTGCATCCAAAGATAGCAGGAAGGCCTGCGGCAGAGCTGAGCAGCCCCCCTCATAATGGCAGATTACATGTAGAATTTTCCTTATATTAAACTCCGAGGCCCTACCCATAATAAAACCCGCCTGATCCTGTTGGATTACCTTAGGGAGTATTAACTTCAACCTATCAGCCAGAATTTTCATTAAAATTTTGTAATCCAACCCAAGCAAGGAAATGAGTCTATACGAAGCAATATCTGAAGGATCCTTGTTGCTTTTAGGAATTAAAATAATATTCGCTCTTTTGAAATATTCTGAAGTTTTAAGAATTGATCCAAAATAAGCATTATAAAGACCACCAAAACCGGACCGATCTCAGTCCATAACATCTGATAGAACTCAAGAGGTAAATTATCTGGCCCTGGGGTTTTCCCCCTGGCCATCAAACTAATTGTTTTCTGAATCTCCTTTTCTGATATTGGTTCAGACACTCACGATCTACTTCTAAGATTTGAGGAATATCGGTTTTATCCAAAAATTCCATAATTTTTCCCTGAAACAGGACCCTGAGACTTATAAAGGTCTCTATAAAAACTCTGAAATAATTGTGCAATTTTCTCTTGCCCAGTATACATTATACCCTTTACTTTCAAGGCTGCAACTGGTTTCCTCCTAGTTTGTCTCTTAAAAGTTGCAGCCAGTACTTTACCGGCCTTGTTACCAAATTTTGAAAATCTAGCAGCACTTTTATAGAGAAGCTCCTGTGCCTCTCCCACCAGATAAGTCTCTCTATCTTTCCTAGTGGAGAAATAGGTTTCAGTGTTGACTTTGTTAGGATTTTTTAAATACAAAGTATATGCCTCCCTTACTTTCTCGGATAACTCCTTCTCTTTCCTTACTTTCTCCTTCTTTAACCTCGCTACATAAGTATTAATTTCCGCTTTTATGTAGACTTTAGCAGTCTCCCAAAATAATTGTATATTTTCTCTGCAGTGGCTATTAAATGTCTTAAACTCCTCCCAAGTATTAGAAAGAAATTTTTTAAATTTGACCGAGTCTCTTAAATACGTAGGGAAGAAAAAAGAATTATAGGTAAAGTTTAACTTTGATTTAAGAGATAAAATTACCAGGGCATGATCTGATAACACAAAATCGTATATATTGCATTTCTCAACTTTAATAACTAAAGATTCAGAAATAAGGAACAAATCCAGTCTTGAAAGGGTATTATGTGATTTTGAACAGCAAGTATATTCCAGATTACTAGGGTTCAGGAGTCTCCATATGTCCACCACATTTAGGGCCTCAAACAATAATTTAAAAATCTTTTTCTCGAATTTAAGAATTCGGAGTCAAATTGAAGTCACCTCATAGTAACAACTTAGCCTTAGGAAATTTACATACAATTTTAATTAGTGACTTCCAAAACCTTTCATCTAAGTTATTGGAGCCATAGATATTAACCAATAAATATTCCTCCTTCTGTATATTGAGCCTAATAATTAAATACCTCCCTTCCTTATCTTTTAAGACCCTGAGAATTTTATAGTAAAGTTTTGTGTGGAGCAGAATCATTACCCCTCTAGATGATTTGTTATAGGATGAGAAAAAAGACTCCCCCAGCCATTTTGCTTTGATCTTACTATGCTCTTTATCTGACAAGTGTGTTTCCTGAAGGCAAGCTATATCAAAATTACTTCTACCTAAGTAGTTTAAGACTGCTTTTCTTTTAACTGGAGAGTGGATCCCCCCTACGTTCCAGGTTAATACCTTTACCATGTTTTAACTACCTTAGTTAAAGGAGGGAGAACTAAGTGCTGAAGAGAGAGAAGAGAGGGAAGAGGGAGGAGGGAGAGGGAGCATAAAAAAAAACAAAAAAAACACAAACTTATAATAAAAAACTTTGTATGATATTAACCAAAATTGGCCAAATTTTTTAAACTTATGAATAATTTCAATAGATACATGTAATTCACACAATACAATCTAATAGCAGCAATTACCTCCTCCAAAATTAGCATAATCCACTCAGTGCAATTGTGTTTAACCCCAAATTCCAAGAAAAAAAAAAAACCCATTGCATAAAATACAAAAAATAAAATAAAATTAATAACACTACCTATTTCCTAACTACCTGTATACATAATGTCCATCTGTTCAGAGAAGAAAAAAAGTGCAAAATTCAAGCAATAGAATTATAGCAATGGCTAGCTGCTCTTTGCTTAAACACATAATACAATTGAGAAAAAAAAAAACTTATTTTTTCTGTTCTTTCCTTTTTCATTTCCCCTTAAAATTTCCAATTTAAAAAGGAAATACATGGATACATGTATATCTGCTTTCTACAGTTAAACACAACAAAAAATAGACAATGCTTTTTACCAAAGAACTTAAACCTAAGGGGGAACTTAGGTTAAGAAGGGACAGGGGACTCTCATTAAACAAATTAACTTTTTGATTCATTTTCTAAAAAATTATGAGCAGCATCAGGAGAATCAAAATAGAAAAAGTCAGACCCAGATTTAATCTTCAATTTGGCTGGGTATAGAAGAGAAAAAAACCTATTTTCAGACACTAGACGAGTACAGACTGATGAGAACTACTTCCTTTTCAACAATGTTTCCATCGAGAAGTCCTGGAAAAGTAGAATTTTTTCTCCTTGAAATTGTAAAGACATCTTTTTCCTATAAGCCCATAAGATCTCATATTTCCCTTGAAAGTTCAGGAACTTAGCAATCACAGGCCTTGGTCTCCTCTCCTTCAGCGTATTCTCCTCTCTCTCATTTCCCAGCCTATGTACTCTTTCAATTATAAAGATATTGCTCTCAGGATTTAGGCCTAACAACTCAGGAAGTGAGTGCTCCACAAATTTCTTGAGATCTTGGAATTTCAAGGCTTCTGGTTCTCCAATGAGCCGCAAATTACTTCTTCTTGACCTGTTTTCCATATCATCCATTTTATTGATTAGTACTGCATTCTGTTTTTGGAGTGCTTCTATTTGATGCTGTATAGTATTCTGAGTGTCTTCACAATTGGAGATTCTTTGTTCAACCTCTCTTAACCTTTCTGCTTGAGATTTTAATTCTTCCAAAATTGTGTCCACTCTTTTATAGAATTCCTCTATCTTAGGACTAATTAGGTCTGCTACCAAGGCTGCAATTTCACCAGCATTTAAGACATTAGTGGCTTCAGAGTTCCTTACTTACACCATAGATCTATTTGGGGAGATAGCAGTAGTGGATTTATTATTTTTCCTCTCCAGTTGCTTTAATTTAGGTGACATTTTAGGATGAGTAAGAAATGTATCCATGTATAGCAACTTTCAGCTCTGTACAAAACTTAAGCCTTATTGTACTATTGCAGTACAACTTACACCTTAGGTGAAGAAAAGTTTTTCAACTGAATGCCCATATAGGAGATAAATATAAAAACAAGATAGAAGGTATAAAAAGAATCTTGTATCCACCCTGCTATGGTGTATTAGTGGCAAGTTGCGAGATTTGTAAGGTGCACCAGCTATTTCCTCTGTTCTTTCAATGGCCCCTCCATAGCATTAATCACTGGCCCCAACTTTGTATAATTCAATTTTTATATGTCTCAGTCTTGAGCCAGTATACCAATCAAACAAAGTAGGCCAGGAACTACATAGCAACTATGCAAGACACCCTAATTAGTGTATATGGCATCCATCAAAATAATTACAGTCCCAAACAGCCTTACGGTTGAAGAAATGCAGTACAAAGTCAGCAAAATTAAAGTGCAGAAATTGGCAGTTTTCCTACCTTCTGTTGTTGTTTCACAGTTATTCACAGTTATTCTCCTTCCTTGTGGGGGATGAAGACCTCTATTGAGGCACAGCTATGACACAGGGCATACACCTCCTACCTCCAGATACCCCAGTGTCCAGCAGTCGTCGGTAGCCTCCTTACCCAGCAGAAGCTCCTAGACCCTTCTTGTGTTGCTGCTCCTGCAGCCTGCACGATGTCTCGTGCTTTAGCGTAAACCTCCTCCTGCTTCCACCGAACAGGTGGTGCTGGTTGAACTGCACCTGTCTCCCTGTAGTACAGGGGTTCTCCTTTCGGCTGTACAAGCTGGAACCGGCTCCTTAGGAATTCAGCCGTGGCAGACGCGGTCGCCTCTGTGCCGCTTCAGTTGTCTCCCCTGCACTGAATTCGCGCCTCTCGTGCTGCACGATGATGTAGCTGCCGCCACTCCCCCATCCAGCAAAGTCGTCCCTGAGGTTTCTAGTTACACCTCTGCTCCCTCCCCTGCTTTTCTATTGACTATTTTGTGTAACTTAGTGTTTTTTATTTTGTGTAACTTAGTTGTTTTTTTTGTAACTTAGTAATTTTTAATGAATCCACAGAAGAAGGCAGCACCTTGCAGTATAACTGTGTATAACAGTGTGTTTTAGCTTTGTATGATTAAGGGTGTTCCACCCGAAACGTCACTGTTTTATTCCAGCATGTGGAAATAAAGATATATTTTTATACTGCAAGGTGCTGTCTTCTTCTGTGGATTCATTGTGACTAAAGGGATTACAGCACCCTTTTGGACAGTGGAGCTGAGCTACAAACTGTTCTAGTACTACTATTAGTAATTTTTAATAGTAGATTTAAATAACTTGAGTAGGGTTAGGTGTTTAAATATGTAATATAGTTAATTTTTAGTTTAATGTAATTTTAGTATAATAGGGTAGGTTAATGAATATTTTAATATAGTTTAATGTAATTTAATGTAAGTTTAGTATAATAGGGTAGATTAATGAATAATTTAATATAGTTTAACGTAATTTTAGTATAATAGTTAGGGTAGATTCATTAATAGTTTAATATAGTTTAATGTAATTTTAGTATAATAGTTTAATATAGTTTAAAGGGACAGTATACTATAAGATAGTTTTTCCCTTAATGTGTTTCCAATTAGTTTTTGTACCAGCTGCAGAGTATAAAATGTATGTGTCGTGGGTTGAACTTGTTGGTATTATCAGATCTCATTACTTTATCACATTTTGAAAATATACCTGCTTCTTTATCTCATATCACTCCATATACCAATCACCAATACTTGGAGAGAACAATTGAAAATTAACTTTTTATTACCTTATCTCTTCTATAACCCACTGGGAGTGTAATTTATTCTGCTTGATGTGTTTACACAGCTTGGCATCAAGGCCAAAAACCACAGGCTAAATAAACTATTTCAAATGCCAATGTAAGGACAATGGAAATACGTTATAAACAATTTAATACACTCCAGCAGGTAAAGTGGATCATTGTGAACAAATTAAAGGGGAGAACATTTTTGAATAAGCTGTCCCTTTCATGTAATTTTAGTATAACAGTTAGGGTAGGTTAATTAGTAGTTTAATATAGTTTATTTTAATTCTAAAGGTAAGTTTAAATTTATTATAAGATAGGGATGAGTTAATATTTAATGTAAAGTTAGCGGATTGTCTAGCCTTCCTCCCCTCTGGACATATTTTCCTTTTTGCTGGAAGTAACCTAGATAAGGGTTGCTGTTGTGAGATCCACCACAACTATAGGATATCTTGACGGGGATCCCCTGGTACAGCCAGCTGGTTTGCTGTTAAATACCAGCCTGCCCCTACAGGCACAAGAGAGTGCCTTCACGTTTGTGAGTATCCTGTATCTCATCTTGCTTGGATTTTGTCAGTTTTGATTGATCTACACATGTGGCGCCTCTGGTTCTGTTTTCCTTGCAGTTAACCATTCTTTGAAGATACACCATCGTTTGGGTGAAGACCGAGAGCTGCCTTATCTATCTATTTCTGGACTTATTTGGACTTCATTTGAACTTTTCCATTTGACCATTTGATACGTCTGTATATACATATTTTAACCATTTTTTATATATTTTTTATTATTATTATTTTTTAATGTTTTATTATTATTGCTTTTAATAATTTTTAGATTTATAATTTTATTTACATATATGGTATAACCAGGGGCACATTGATTGTATTACCATTCTAGTGGTATACTCTGCCCATCATCATTATTCTACCTCTAGTTATTAGCGCCTCCTATAGGGGATTTGTGGTATTACATCAGTATCACAAATATCCCTGATAATATACATGGCAAACAAAACAGGGGAAAAACCCTGACATCGAAATACAAAAAATATTTATTTCAGTACTAATGCCTAAACAGCAGGAAGTCCATATGCACTAAACATTAACAATAAATATAAATGTAAACAATTTTAAATTGTTGTACAGAAAGAGAAAGAAAAATATAAAAAAAAGGGTAGTCAAACATAATGATAAAAATAAGGAGGTATCAAGAGTGAAGGATATTGCCTATTCATGGGAGCAAAATCAAGAAAAATATCAAGACAGCAAGAAAGGATTCATATATATCGCCGGCATATAATTTTCAAAAGAGACATGTGGGTTGTATAGTTCTGTTATCATCTAATATTTGGACGAGATTCCCAGAAGAATACCATATTATAATAAAAATCAAGATTATCTATTGTAAGATAATGGTATCTCTCTTGAGAGAGTAAGGTTGGTGTGAAACTGATCCAGTCACATATTTAAAGTTGGTGTCGTATCTTTTTTCCAAAGTCTGGGGATTATTTGCCATGCGCTGTTTAAGGCAATTTGCAGTACAGCAATATGGACCTTAGAGTGTTGTTTAGGGATTGAGTAAATAGGAAAAGGGATGGTTTAGGCGAGAGGTTACAACTAAGCATATTGTTTATAAAGGTACATATGTCTTGCCAATATTGGGTAAATTTGGGGCATTCCCACCATATATGATAAGGTGTACCTTTTCCCTTACAACCCCTCCAGCATCTATCTGATACATCTTTAAAAATATGTTTCAGTTTTTGGGGGGGTTAGGTACCACCTCAACATAAATTTGTAATTGGTCTCTAGCAATGACGTTGAGTGTGCAGATTTAGCCATAGTGGAGAATACTTTGTGCTATTCTTTAATTCTTATTATACATGGTAATTCTCGATGCCAGGCAGTTATGTATTTAGGTAGATCTGAGTATTTATGTGTGGTCAGAGTTGTGTAGAATAGCGAAATCCCATGCCTGTTTGGCGTTTCCGAGGAGCCAAGTTTTTCAAATGTTGTTTGTGGCCTACATAGTTTTTGCTCTGCCCCTATGGGTACAAAAAAATGGTTTAGTTGAGCATATCTATACAAGTCGGTAAAGTGTCCTGTTAGATGAAATTGCAACCTGTCTTGAGGAAGGAGTCTTGAGTCATCTAGAATCAAGTGAATAGGTTTAAGGTCGTGTAGGTTATGTGCTTTGTGTTGAATCAAAGGAAGACCTTCTGGGAATTCCGGGTTGCCTAGTATTGATGTTAAAGGAGAAGGTACTGAGGATATTGTCAGGAATTTGCCAGTTAGTAAGTTCCAAGTTGCAAATGTTTTGTGGATTATAGGGTAGTCAATTAAGTGTGTAGGGCAATTTGGTGGAAGTATCCAAAAAAGTCCACCTAGTTGTGGGTGGTCTATGATATCATGATCGAGTTTTATCCAAGACTTACAATCTTTAGTTTTAAGGGCTCTAGCTAGCATTTTGCCAGGTTTATTACCTTCAATTAAGTATTTTTGTTTTAGAAAATTGGCTTGTGATTGCGCCTTTTCTGACAAAAAAGTATTTATCTATTTTCATGTTTGCGTTAATTGAAGTTCAATATTTGCATCTGAGGGGTGAAGTTTATGGAGATTGTCCAAGCTACTTAGTTTATCAGAAAGGTTGGAGTATTTTCGTCTTTGGATTTGTAGCTTGTGGACTTTGGATTTAATGAATTATCCTCTAATAAAGGCTTTATGTGCTTCCCACACAGTACAGGGGTTCACCTCCACTGTGTTTTCTCAAAAAAATTAGTGAGGATGGTTTCTAGTTTTTGAATGGTTGTGGGGTCTTGTAATAAAGTGTCGTCTAGTTGCCAGAGAAAAGGTTTTAATGGTGCAGTGGGCCATAGAAAACTGCTACGTACTGAAGAATGGTCTGACCATATTGTTGGTGTTATTTTGGAATCTGTCATCGTTCAGGGATGTGGG
Source organism: Bombina bombina (assembly GCF_027579735.1). Lineage (NCBI taxonomy): Eukaryota > Metazoa > Chordata > Amphibia > Anura > Bombinatoridae > Bombina > Bombina bombina. Next base: position 109,774,566 of record NC_069505.1, on the reverse strand, counting down.
AAGCTAAGGGGGGACCCTATTCTGAAAATATATATAAAAAGATACAATTAATGTATTTAAAAAAAACAAAAAACCTTAAACTTCATACCGGCAGACTATCTACCAGTACCTAAGATGGTGGTCAGGAGTGTGGGTCTGGGGGAGAGAGAGATGTTTGGAGGGATCAGGGAGGTGAGAAGTATCACGTGGGAAGGTAATCCCTGCATTACGAATACTATTACTGTTACCAAGTAACCTATTAACCCCATCACTGCCAGACATTTCAGAAGATTGGTGCACAGTAGTGGCCTTCTAATTGCAAAAAATGATTGGCAAAGCCATTCATGTCTGCTATTTCTGAACAAAAGGGACCACAGAGAACCTTTAACAACCATTTGTCTTATGTCTGCAGTAGTTGTGTGTAAATAATTTCAGTGACAAACTCAAACGTTGTGAAAAAGTTAACAATTTGTTTAACATGATCATATTTGGCAGCAAAACAGTGGGTATAAAATATACCAAAATTGGCATAGATCAATTATTTATGCTTATATACAGTGATAAGATAATACGAATTGTTTTCCCTGCAAGATCAGCACATTTTGGCCCACTTTTGGATTTGTGTGTTAAATCTGCTAGATGGAGGCTTTTTGCGTGCATCGGGTTGTGCTCGTCTTACAAGTCGAAAGTAAAACGTTTATGACCGTGTTAACTTCTTCTCCCATAGAAGTCAATGGAGAGTGAAAAATACCTTAACACACATACCCGCGTGCTAACCCGACAGAATATATTCAAGAGCGCTAAACGCAACTAGACATATTATTATTTCACATTCCAATGTTCTCCACATAGCAGAATATGTTCTATTTACACTTAAATACATATTTCTATATAAATCTGTATATATCTATACAAATATCTCTATTTGTATAAGCAAGAATAATTTCATGTACAAAAATCAACCTATATGAGCAATTTCACGTACATTTTATGCAACTGGTATAAGAAGTCATTGGAAACATTTTAAGGGGAAACCTGTCCATTTAACACAATGGGTTCCCATTATCATCCTGTGTCAGACAGGGGTGCATGTATTTGACTCTGTCAGCTCAGCTTCTCCTCTAGTGGGCAGCAATTCGCTACCCACATTTACCATTGCACTCCTGTGCACTCACATGCAACCCCACCCCGTGCCCGTGCACAGCCAATCATGGGAGGGCAGGAGCTGTCAATCTCCCCGGTCGGACGAGATTGGAGAGATTGAAATTCTCCACCTAAGAGGTGGAGAACAAGGCAGGGAAACTCACTGCTTGATAAATCCTGACAGCAGGTTCGCTTGTGCAAACCTGCCGTCAAAGGGGGGGAGAAGGGCTTAATAAATCGAGCCCAATGTAGTTCTATCAAGATGTATACAAAAACACACATGGGCAGATCTATTATACATTTCCCTGTTTTTGGTCATTTGAGGACATGCTTTTAACATATAGGGGCTGATTTATCAAGTTCTGTATGGAGCTTGATGCCCCTTGTTTCCGGCGAGCCTTCATGCTTGCCGGAAACAGAAGTTATAAAGTAGTGGTCTAAAGACCGCTGCTCTATAAATTGTCCGCCTGCTCTGAAGCCATGGACAGAAATCAACCCGATTGAATACGATCGGTTTAATAGACACCCCCTGCTAGCGGCCGCGAATCTGCAGGGGACAGCATTGCACCAGCAGTTCACAAGAACTGCTTGTGCAATGATTTATCAATGTGCGGCGGACATGATACGCTACATAAATCTACCCCTTAGACCATGTTACAAATCTTAATAGAATAACATGACTTGTAAATTCCATTTTCATTTAGTTTTGCTAATTTTATGTAAATGTGCCTGATAGATTCTAATGTAGACCTGGTATAATTTTTTACTAGCTCATCAACAAACTACTGATAATTCAAATGAGGTAAAGCCTAAAATATTTAAACCGCGTTATGGAATATACCAGTTAAAAGTTATAGAGATTCAATTTTGTTTAACTTTATATCAACCTATTGACTCACATAAAGAATAAGATTTAAAGTAACCAGAAATTCCCAATATCCAGAAGCTCTCAGTTAGAGATAAAGTTTTAGAGCAAGCATGTCATGTATTATGCACAATCCCAATTTCAATCTGCATATGTATAGGATTATTTGCATACAAAGTAAGCAATTTAACTAAGAATGGAAGTCATTTGCATATACATAGTTATCCAAAAGAGTGGCCCTCTAGGAAATGATTATAAAACTCCAAAATGTTCTCTATTCCCCTGTGCCCTCTTTATATGATACTTCTCAAGTATTTTAATCATTTATTTCTAATTGCCTCATGTATAAAAGAGATTACATTCTTAGATTGGGCGAAAAGAGCAAACTCTTTGAATTAATATAGCTGCATTTTCTACGCAAATATCTATTTCTCCTTATCAAATGCACCTACTAAATGGCTCTTTTAGGTACTTTTCAGCATCATTATATTTACCCACTATTGCAAAAAAGATGAGCCAACAGCTGTTTTACATTGGGGTAAGGTCTTACTACTTAGATATTTTCTATGGAATGCGTGGAGAAGCTATGGCACAAGTCTACAAGTTGGCACTCGTAAAAAATGCCCTGGAATTCCACCTCTGGGCTACTTGGTTTCATTGGCTCCAGTTGTAAAGTTTAAAGTACCATAAAAGTGCAAAAAGAAAACCCTCCAGTATGTTTGAAAATTTTATTATTGCAACATTGCAATCATGATTAAACACATTGTTAATGTCAGCTCCAAAGAGCAATGCTCTACTGGGAGCTAGCTGAACACAACTGGTGATCCAAGGAGAAGAGACAAATGCCGGTAGCCATCAATCACTAGCTAGGATACCAAAAGAACAAAGTACATTAGAATAAGTTACATTACAATAGAATCACAATTAAAAGTGACTTAAAAATAAAGGGATTTTCTACACCTTAATAAGCTTTTCTCAATTCCAGCTGCATAATATAGAAAGGGGCACAGGAGGTTATTTGCAGTTTAATCTAAAGTTTTGACTAAGTATAGAGATAAGCTCTCCCTGCAAGCTTAGCCCTCTTAGGGCAAGATTACAAGTCAGTCACGCGGTATGTCTTTTCCAGACGCGATATGGTCTTTTCGCAAGCAATTTTCATGGCCCTGTAGTTAACAATTTTCAGCAACAAAAAAGTTTCACAAAACACTTTCAAAATAAATACATTGCAAAGTACAGTTACACTCATATTAACACTGACTAACAAAAATTATTTAAAAAAAATATTGCACACAAAAGTTATAAGGGCTCAAGGATATGTGATCTCGGGTGTCAGAAAAAAAAGGCAGGCAAATGGCTTTAACATTGAGAGACATACATATACTTGTCTAAAGATGATTATGTATGTATAATGTATTTATATGTGTATATATGTATTTACAGTCATCTATACACATATAAAAACATTAATATATATGTACACATATATTAAAGGGCATTATATCCTTTTGTCATTAAGCAGATAAAAACATGATAGAACATATTTATGCAATATTCATATTTAATAAAGATTTTAACTATGTATTTACTGTAAATACTTTACATTTGTTAATGCGAATATGCAATGTTGTATGCGTGATGGGTGTTTGTTTTTTTTCTCTCCATTGGCTTCTATGGAGAATGCGAAAATGAGATGGAGTTTGCACATACTCTCGGGTGTTAGGTTGTATAGGGGAATACATGCTCGCGCACGTGAAAACGCAAGTTTATGCACGGTATTCAGGTTAACACAAGCGCAAAATAAGTTATTCTGCAACTTGTAATACCTGCGCAACCCCAAATGCACAAAAACATTAACGAAGTGGTGTTTTCGCAATTGTGAAAAACAGATTTGCCGTGCAACTTGTAATCTTGCCCTTAATTTGGTTGACGTTTCAATTAGCAGAGACAGCTATTTCATATACAAAACATATTTAAAGGAGCAATTTACTATAGTTTTTAATTCATGCAGCTGTAAACACAATCTGTTTCACTACATCTAAAAAATGTAATTAGTGCTTTTGGTCTGTGCACAAAAGCAATGTTCTTTGTAAAAGGTGTTAAAATAATGTTAAAATAAAACCTAAGCAGAATATTTTGTGGTTTCTGAAGTCCTTTATAAGCAGTCCACAAATAATTTATCAGAGTTTTTTCTTTGGTTAATATTTCCAGCATTTAAGGGACAGTCAACACCAGATTTTTTGTTGTTTAAAAAGATAGATAATCCCTTTATTACCCATTCCCCTGTTTTGCATAACCAACACAGTTATAATAATATACTTTTTGCCTCTGTGATTACCTTGTATCTAAGGGGGATATTTATCAAGCTGTCAACTGCAAATGCGCTGGAATTCCGCAGTATAATTGTTGCGAGCTTGATCCGACCTAGTTATCAAAGCCTACAGACCGGCAAAAATTGAGATCTGTGACGTAACATACGATCCGCCGGTCTCAATACGACACAGATCGATGCTTACGTCATTACAGATGTTCAGAATACACATTCGGCTCTATTTGACACTTTTTCAAAGTTATCAAATAGTTAACAGGTATGTTTGCGGCTATTCCAGCCCAGCGTATCTGGTCTTCAATCCGCCAGACTGGAGGCTGCGGATGCCATAGGAATCAATGGGAGTCTGAAAGCAGCAAAAGCTTATGTTCGATGCTACCAGATATTGATTTCTATGGTTGAAAACAAGTAATGTTTACACCTAACACCCTAACATAAGCCCTGAATCTAAACATCCTTAATCTGCCGCCCCGACATTGCCGCAACCTAAATAAAATGTATTAACCCCTATTCCGCCGCTCCCCGACCCCACCGCAACCTAAATAATAGTATTAACCCCTATCGCGCCGCTCCCGGACCCCGCCGCCACTAAATAAATGTATTAACCCCTAAACCTCTGGCCTCCCACATCACTACCACTAACTAAACCTATTAACCCCTAAACCACCAGCCCCCCACATCGCCATAAACTAAATTAAGCTATTAACCCCTAAACCTAACAAGCCGCTAACTTTAAATGACCTCATTCCTATCTTAAAATAAATTTAAACTTACCTGTAGAATTAAAATAAAATATTTTAAAACTATTAATTAACCTACCCTAACTATTATACTACACTTAAAATTAAACTACCAATTACATTAACTAAATTACATATTAAAAAAACCCTAACCCTACTCAAATTATTTAAATCTACTATTTAACCTTATTAAAAATTACTAAATTACAAAAAAATAAATAAATGCTAAGTTACAAAAAATAAAAAACACTAAATTACAAAGAAAAACCCCCAAATAGGATGAGAGCTCAATCCTATTGGCTGATTGGAACAGCTAATAGGATGAGAACTGCTCAAATCCTATTGGCTGATTGGAACAGCCAATAGGATGAGATCTGCTCAAATTCTATTGGCTGATTGGAACAGCCAATAGGATTTTATCAACTCTAATCCTATTGGCTGATTGGAACCTTTTAGCCAATAGGAATTCAAGGGACGCCATCTTGGATGACGTCACTTGCATTCAAGTACTAGTTTATGGTGACGGCCGTATTGAAGAGGAGCTCCACGCCGGATGTCTTCAGGATGTACCCGCTCCGCGCCGGATGGATGATGATAGAAGATGCCATCTGGATGAAGACTTCTCCGGCTGGATGTAGATGGATTGTCGGGGGTTAGTGTTAGGTTTATTTAAGGGTTTTTTGGGTAGGTTTTATTTTTAGAGTAGGGTCTGGGCAGTAAAAGTGCTAAATGCCCTTTTAAGGGCAATGCCCATACAAATGCCCTTTTCAGGGCAATGGGGAGCTTAGATTATATTATATAGGGTTTTTATTTGGGGGAGTTGGTTGAGGGGGTGGTGGGTTTTACTGTTAGGGTGTTTGTATTTTTTACAGGTAAAAGAGCTGACTTCTTTGGGTCAATGCCCCCCAAAAGGCCCTTTTAAGGGCCATTGGTAGTTTATTGTAGGCTAGGGGTTTTTTTTATTTGGGGGGGGCTTTTTATTGTGATAGGGCTATTAGATTAGGTGTAATTCTTTTTTATTTTTGATAATGTGGTTTGTTTGTTTTCGGTATTTAGTGTTTTTTATTTTTTGTAACTTAGCGTTTATTTTTATGTAATTTAGTAATTTTTAATAAGGTTAAATAGTAGATTTAAATCATTTGAGTAGGGTTAGGGTTTTTTAATATGGAATTTAGTTAATTTAATTGGTAGTTTAATTTAAGTGTAGTATAATAGGGTAGGTTAATTCATAGTTTAAAAATAGTTTATTTTATTTCTACAGGTAAGTTTAAATTATTTTAAGATAGGGATGTGGTTTAGGGGTTAATAGCTTAATTTAGTTTATGGTGATGTGGGGGGCTGGTGGTTTAGGGGTTAATAGGTTTAGTTAGTGGTAGTGATGTGGGAGGCCAAATGTTTAGGGGTTAATAACTTTATTTAGTGGCGGCGGTATCCGGGAGTGGCAGGATAAAGGTTAATACATTTATTTAGGTGGTGGCGGTGTCGTAGAGTGGCGGGATGGGGGTTAATAACTTTATTTAGTGGCGGCGGGGTCCGGGAACAGCGGGATAGGGGTTAACACATTTATTTAGGTGGCAGCAGTGTCTGGGGTTGTGGGATAGGGGTTAATAACTTTATTTAGTGGTGGCAGGGTCCGGGAGCAGCGGGATAGGGGTTACTATTTTGGTGGTGGCGGGGTCCGGGAGCGGCAAGATAGGGGTTAACATTTTAGTATAGTGGCAGCGTTTAGTGACAGGGTATAAATAAAGTTGGTAAAAAGTTGAATAGACGCGAGATCGATGACTATTAGTTAACAACAGTCCGAAGATCATCGCCCCGCACTTGGTGCGCATCTTTTTGACAGCTTTTTTTATAAATATGGAGAGCGTATTCAGGTCCGCGGCCGCGATGTTAGGCGATGTTAGGGTATTGGTTCCTGTCAAATTCAACAAAGTTGATGGCTTGATAAATATCCCCCTGAGCCTCTGCAAACTGCCCCCTTATTTCAGTTCTTTTGACAGACTTGTATTTTAGCCAATCAGTGCTCACTCCTAGGTAACTTAATGTGCATGAGCTCAATGTTATTGATATGAAACACATAAACTAACTCCCTCTTGTGGTGAAAAACTATCAAAATGCATTCAGATAAGAGGTGGCCTTCAAGGTCTAAAAAATTATCATATAAACCTCCTCGGTTTAGCTTTTAACTAAGAATACCAAGGGAACAAAGCAAAATTGGTGATAAAAGTAAATTGGAAAGTTGTTTAAAATTACATTCCCTATCTGAATCACAAAAGGTTTTTTTGGACTTAACTGTCCCTTTAATGTGATTATTGCTTGAGTACAAGGATTAACCATGGACATGTAAATGGAGTGTGAGTGTCCACTTTTGTGCGCCATTGAAGTTTTAACAAAGGCGGTTACAATATTCGTTTTAACATCCATCTTGTATTACAGGTTCTAATGGTAAAAATATAGCAGCCTCACAATCTTGTGCTTCTTGTGGTGACAATTGTGCTCCAATTATAATCTAGGCCCTATTTTGTTCAGATGGAATCCTGGATTACCATTACTCAATTAGGAATTATATGATTTAGCAACATACAAGAATTAGTGTTAGATTAGAAACTGGATTGTGATCACTTTACTAAAAGTGGACAAAATTCTGATAAGTCTACTATGGCTACAAGTTATTTATCATTTTACAATTAAACAATTGCTTATTATAACAACATGTAGATACCCTAAATATTTATTTTAGGCGTATCAGTCACACCCACTGCTAACAGGTTCATAAAACCCAGCAGATAGACATGAAATCTCCGTAGACAAAGCATTGTCAGTACTAGTCATACTGAAGGGCTCAGTGACTTTAAATGTAGCACTGTCATAGGATGACACATTTTCCACAAGTCAACTCATAAACTTATTTCACCCTCCATAGCGCTGCCATTACAAGTTTTTGAAAGCCGCTTTGTGCATGCGATATGGTGACGATAAGCTCCATACCGCACAAAATCCAAGTGCTGCTTTGACATGCTCAAGCACGCTTTTCCCATAGACAATAATGGGAAGAGAGTGTTAGAAAAAAACCTAACACTTGAAGTGCGGAATGAAAAGCTCCGTAACGCAACCCCATTGATGTCGATGGGGAAACACCCTAACATAAACCCCAAGTCTAAACATCCCTAATCTGCCTCCCCCAACATCGCCGACACCTAAATAAAGTTATTAACCCCTAATCTGCCGCTCCCGACATTGCCGACACTGAAATAAATTTATTAACCCATAATCTGCCGCTCCCGATATCGCCGCCACTATAATAAAGTTATTAACCCCTATTTTGCCGCACACCAATATCGCCCACACTATAATAAAGTTATTAACCCCTATTCCCCCGCACCCCAACATCGCCCACACTTTAATAAAGTTATTAACCCCTATTCCGCTGCTCCCTGACATCGCGGACACTAAATAAAGTTATTAACCCCTAAACCTCTGGCCTGCCACATTACTGCCACTAAATAAACCTATTAACCACTAAACCAACAGCCCCCACATCTCAAAAAAATAAATTTAACCATTAACCCCTAAATCTAACAACCCCTAACTTTAAATTAAAATTACAAGATCTTATCTTAAGATAAATAAAAACTTACCAGGGAAATTAAAAAAAAACTAAGTTTAAACTAACAATTAACCTAACAAAACTATTATACTAAATTAAAATAACTACAAATTAAGTAAAATCAATTACACATTTAAAACAAACAAACACCACTACTAGAAAAAATGAAATCTACAATTACGAAAAATACACAATACTTAATTACAAAAAATAAAAAACACTAAATTACGAAAAATAACAAACTAAATTATCCAAAATAAAAACAATTACACCTAATCTAATAGCCCTATAAAAAGCCCCCCCCCCCAACCCCCCCCCCCCAGCATACAATAAACTACCAATAGCCCTTAAAAGGGTCTTTTGTAGGGCATTGCCCTAAAGAAATCAGCTATTTTACCAGAAAAAATACAAAGACCCCCCAACAGTAAAAACAACCACCCAACCAACCCCCCAAAATAAAAAAACCTAACTCTAACAAAAACCTAAGCTACCCATTGCCATGAAAAGGGCATTTGTATGGGCATTGCCCTTAAAAGGGCATTCAGCTCTTTTCCATTGCCCTGAAAAGGGTATTTAGCTCTTTTAAGAACGCCAAAGCCTAATCTAAAAAATAAAAACACCCTAAAAAAGTAAAAAAAAAACCTAACACTAACCCCCGATGATCCACTTACAGTTTCTGAAGTCCGGACATCTAGGCGGCGAGAAGTCTTCATCCAGGCGGCAAGGTCTTCCTCCATCCAGGTGGCGTCTTCTATCTTTATCCAGACGGCATCTTCTATATACATCCCAGCGGCCCGGAGCAGGTCCATCCTGAAGACATCCATCACGAAGCATCCTCTTCATACGGTCGCTGCTGTACACTGATTCTTCAATGCAAGGGAGCCTTTTCAAAATAGCGTCCCTTGCATTCCTATTGGCTGATTTGATATTTGAAATTCAAATCAGCCAATAGGATGAGAGCTACTGAAATCCTATTGGCTGTTTAAATCAGCCAATAGGATGAGAGCTACTGAAATTCTATTGGCTGATTTGAATAGCCAATATAATTTCAGTAGTTCTCATCCTATTGGCTGATTTGAACAGCCAATAGGATTTCAGTAGCTCTCATCCTATTAGTTGATTTGAATTTCAAAAATCAAATCAGCCAATAGGGATGCAAGGTACGCAATTTTGAAAAGGCTCCCTTGCATTGAAGAATCAGTGTACGGCGGAGACCGTATGAAGAGGATGCTTGCGCCTGATGTCTTCAGGATGGACCCGCTCCGCACCGCCGTGATGAAGATAGAAGATGCCACCTGGATGAAGATAGAAGACGCCACCTGGATGGATGAAGACCTCGCCGTCTGGATGTCCGGACTTTAGAAACTGTTAGTGGATCTTCGGGGGTTAGTGTTTTTTTTTACTTTTTTCTGTTTTTTTTGTTTTTTTTAAATTAGGGTTTGGGCTTTATGTAAAAGAGCTAAATGCCCTTTTCAGAGCAAGAAAAAGAGCTGAATGCCCTTTTAAGGGCAATGGGTAGCTTAGGTTTTTGTTACAGTTAGGTTTTTCATTTTAGGGGGTTGGTTGGGTGGGGGGTTTTACTGTTGGGCGGGTCTTTGTATTTTTTCAGGTAAAAGAGCTGATTTCTTAAGGGCAATGCCTTACAAAAGGCCCTTTTAAGGGCCATTGGTAGTTTATTGTAGGCTAGAGGTTTTTTTTATTTTGGGGGGCATTTTTTTTTTAACAGCTATTAGATTAGGTGTAATTGTTTTTATTTTGGATAATTTCGTTTGTTATTTTTCATAATTTAGTGGGGGTTTTTTTTGTAATTTAGTATTTTTTATTTTTTGTAATTGTAGATGTACTTTTTTTTAGTAGTGTTAGTTTTTTTTTAATGTGTAATTTAATTTATTTAATTGATAGTTATTTTAATTTTAGTATAATAGTAATTTTAGTTTAATATATAGTTTAAAAAGTTTTTATTTATTTTAAGATAGGGATCTTGTAATTTTAATTTAAAGTTAGGGGGTTGTTAGGTTTAAGGGTTAATAGTTTAATTTAGTTTTTTGCAATGTGGGGGGCTGCCGGTTTAGAGGTTAATAGGTTTATGTAGTTGTGGTGATGTGGGAGGCCAAAGGTTTAGGGGTTAATAACTTAGCCTCACCGCATTTTTTTTGAGTGCAGGACTGATGTTGCGTTACAGGCTAAAATGCTTGCGGTACAGCTATAGCGGCATGACTCATAATGGCATTTTTTACTCTGAAATTGCCATTTTTCAGCGTTAAAACCGAGTGCTAAACTTGTAATATAGGTGAAAGTGAGGTCCATGAAGACATGGTTTGATAAGTTTGGTGTGAAGGAACTCACCTGCACAGGGTCCTGACCTCAACCTCATTAAACACCTTTGGGATGAATTGTAATGCCATTCTTGTGGAAAGCCTTCCCAGCAGTGTCACTGCTGTTACAGCCACAAAGGGATTGGCATCTTCATATTAAAATCTATGGTTTTGGAACTGGATGTCCAACAAGATCATATACTGTAAGTGTTATGATCAGGGGCCCACATACTTTTGATTATATAGTGTACGTAAAAGGATAAATATATTAAAAGATCCCATTACAGAATTGCAAAAAAATATGTGACACTGCACATTATATTTTCTGCATCTTCAATTCCAACTATCTATATTAATCCAGAATTTAGCAGTTACTAAAATGTGGGGAGAACTTGGCCTTGTACAGCGAGGGAAAAAATAATTTGACCCCCTGCTGTTTTTGTACGTTTGCCCACTGACAAAAAATGATCAGTCTATAATTTTAATGGTAGGTTTATTTAAACAGTGAGAGACAGCATAAGAACAAAAAAATCCTGAAAACGCATGTAAAAAAAGTTATAAATTGATTTGCATTTTAATGAGGGAAATAAGTATTTGATCCCCTACCAAAAAGCAAAATTTCTGGCCTCCAGGTGTCCTTAATACAGGTTACGAGCTGAGATTAGGAGCACTCTCTTATAGGGAGTGATCGTAATCTCAGCTTGTTACCTGTATAAAAGACACCTGTCCACAGAAGCAATCAATCAATCAGATTCCAAACTCTCCACCATGGCCAAGACCAAAGAGCTGTTCAAGGATGTCAGGGACAAGATTGAAGACCTACACAAGGCTAGAATGGGCTACAAGACCATTGCCAAGCAGCTTGGTGATAAGGTGACAACAGTTGGTGTGATTATTCGCAAATGGAAGAAACACAAAATAACTGTCAATCTCCTTCGGTCTAGGGGTTCCATGAAAGATCTGACCTCATGGAGTTTCAATGATCATGAGAACAGTGAAGACTCAGCACAGAACTACACTCTGGAGGATCTTGTCAATTATCTCAAGGCAGCTGGAACCATAGTCACCAAGAAACAATTGGTAACACACTAAGTCATAAAGGAATGAAATCATGCAGCACCCGCAAGGTCCCCCTGCTCAAGAAAGCACATGTACAGGCCCATTTGAAGTTTGTCAATGAACATCTGTATGATTCAGAGGAGACGGGGTAAAGTATTGTGGTCAGATGAGACCAGAATCAAGCTCTTTGGCATTGACTCCACTTGCTGTGTTTGAAGGAGGTGGAATGCTGCCTATGACCCTAAGAACACCATCCCCACTGTCAAACATGGAGGTGGAAACATTATTATTTGGGGGTGTTTTTCTGCTAAGGGGACAGGACAACTTCGCCTCATCAAAGGGATGATGGACGGGGCCATGTACCATCAAATCTTTGGTGAGAACCTCCTTCCCTCAGCCAGGGAATTGAAAATGGGTAGTGGATGGGTATTCCAGCATGACAATGACCCAAAACACATGGCCAAGGCAACAAAGGAGTGGATCAAGAAGAAGCACATTGAGGTCCTGGAGTCTCCATCCCTTAATCCCATAGAAAATCTGTGAAGGGAGCTGAGGGTTCGAGTTGCCAAACATCAGCCTCAAAACCTTAATGACCTGGAGAGGATCTGCAAAGAGGAGTGGGACAAAATCCCTCCTGAGATGTGTGCAAATCTGGTGTCCAACTAAAAGAAACATCTGACCTCTGTGATTGCCAACAAGGGTTTTTCCACCAAGTACTAAATCATGTTTTGCAAAGGGGTCAAATACTTTTTTCACTCATTAAAATGCAAAAATCAATTCATAACTTTGTTGAAATGCATTTTTCTTAATTTTTTGTTGTTATTCTGTCTCTCACTGTTCAAATAAACCTACAAAATTATAGAATGATCATTTCTTTTTCAGTGGGCAAACATACAAAATCAGCAGGGGATCAAATATTTTTTTCCCTCACTGTATGTACACTAGTTGTTCGATAAAGAGAATCGATCTGTTAACATTTGAAAAATTAAACCATTTTTTTAATAACAAATAGACTTTTTTTTTTTTTTAAATTGCAAGTTAGACATTATTGTAGCAAATTAATTAATTTATATGGAATAAGATAGGATTGGTTGCCACTTACAAAATCATTATTTCAATTTAAGCAAGGAATAGTTACAATATCGAATCTATACAAAATTAGAACAAAATACATTGAGATAAACATGTATATAATATACAGAATTTTGCGTAACTATACAAATAAATAATAATTATTATAATAATAATAATAAATCAGAGTTGGAAATATATAGAATTTTATAATGTAAATAAATAGACAAGTATGCCAATTATCATAAAGATGTTAATGTTAGCAACCAAGAAAGATCAATATGAAAATCTTATTTAACACTGGAAGTTATTTTAAAGTGGAAATAATGTAGCTTATTTAAAGTCAATATACTTCCTTGGATTTGGTAACATAGAACAAGTTATTGGCTTAGATACATTTTTACTAAACGGGTCTCCCTTTAAATTTATCATATATTTTGTTTATTAAAAGGAAAATATTTTGGCTTCTACACAAGGTTAATTAATATGATCTTTTACTGGGTAGAAAATTAATATTTAAAAGAAATGTAAATCTTAAAAACAAACAAACAATTAATTAAATGATAAAAATTTAAAAGTAAAGCTTTAATGATAAAGACAGAGCATGTAATTTTTCAGACAATTTTAAATTCACTTCTGTTATCAGAAGTGCTTTGTTCTCTTGGTATCCTTTGTTTTAAAGTATATATGCATATTTGCAGAAGTAATGCACTACTAGGAGCTAACTGGCAATTGGTATCCACACTCAGGTGTTTCTTGTCATTGGCTCACCACATGTGTTCAGCTAGCTCCCAGTAGGGCTTTGTTTGTCTGGAGCAATTTTAACTATGTGCTTTCATCTCTTTGCAGGATGTTGATTACAATCTTTCTGATTTTCTTTCTTGATATTGAAGAAACAGGAGCAATATTTTGTTCCATTAACAAAGTAATCACAATGGGGTAGATTTACCATTGTGCGGAAGGACATGATCCGCTGTAGCGATCATGTCCACCACACATCCGCCACGAATACGCTGTCGGCAATTTTTTTTAAAGTGCTCCCCACTGCTCCCTAATGCGCCCGGGCCACTGACCGTTCTGCCTGCCCCTAGAAACGGCCCTGTAAATATTAATAAAAAGTTATAATAGGCACTCAGTGCTTTTAGAAGATAGACAACACACTGCCAAAAAAACCCCACACACAGTATGATATTGGGCAAAATTAGTTACATGGACATTTAACTCAGAAACATTATATCATGCCCATAAATTAACACTAAGGGCTACATTACAAGAGGATTTGTAATTACCACTCCTGCTCACACGCTAACTCAGCTCGACTTCTGCTCTTTGCTCACGTCGAGTATCAGGTGTATTACTAGTCGAAAGTAAATGTTTTTTCCTTGCTTTATATCCTGACGTGCTCAAAGAGCGGAAGTTAGAATATCACGACCACATAAACATACTTTCCAATAGACTTCAAAGGAGGAAGTAAAGTGGAAATAAACTAACAACCATGCTCGCGTTCTAACCCGAATTGTCATAAGCTTCCTACTCTAATAACCCATAACCTTCCGCATAGCTCACTGCAAAATCCCCTCTACTCTGTTAACCCCTAAACTGCTGCATAGCCCACCATGAAACCCCACTACACTATTAACCCCTAAGTTGCCACAACCACACATTGCAAAATACCCCACTAATATCCAAACCCCCTAACCAGCTAACCACCCTAACCTAGCACACCCTAAATTACCCCAAACAAAAACTAACCTAACCTGTAAAAAATAAAAGACCTAACCTTACCTTAAAAATACAAATCTAACCTTTCCTGAATGGCCCTTTATATTAAAGTGAAGGTCGATTTTGATGAATTAGTGCCCAGTTTTTAATAAACCTATTAAAAACAAGGGCACTTTAATTCATCAAAATTGACATTTCAGTACTTCCTCCGCTCGTCACAAGCCGTCTTTGCGGGTCCAAAATGACGAATCTGGCTTCCTCCAATCACAGCGTTGCATCAGGCCAAGATTCCCCTGGAGGGGGAGCTGTGATTGGAGGAAGCTTGATTCGTCATTTCTGAAGTCTGCAGAGGCTTCAGACAGCCAGGGGAATCGCTGGAGCTGCTGCAAGGATTAAAAGGTAAGTTTTTGAAGAAAACAGTGAAATGTCAATTTTGATGAATTAAAGTGCCCTTGTTTTTAATAGGATTATTAAAAACCGGGCACTAATTCATCAAAATCAACCTTCACTTTAAGATCCCAAGAACTTTAATGATTCAGATAGAGCATGCAATTTGAAACAACTTTCCAATTATTTATATTATCTAATTTTCTTACTTTTCTTTGTATCATTTGTTGAAAAGCATACTTACATAGTCTCAGGAGTGGCACTACTGGGAGATAGCTTCTGATTGGTGCCTGCACATATATGCCTCTTGTCAATGGCTTGGTATGGTTATGACATTGTACCTGCAATAAAACTGGACTTTTTAATTCACAATGTCAGCTTATTCCTTTCTTTGTTAATGTAAAGTACTTGTTACATCTAAGTTTCAGCTAATAATAAATTTAATTTCAGTAGAGGGCCATGGTCAAGGTGATACCGACTGTGTTGAAGAATTATTTTTTATCATTGTTTAGTATTGTGGTCCTTCCAAAACTAAAAATATTTTCAGACCTTACAGTTTGCATCCTTGAAGACTATTTACTATGGTGCGAGCGGACATGATCCGATAAAGCGGATCATGTCCGCTGCACATCCATAAATGCCGACAGCATACGTTCTCGGCATTTATTATTGCACCAGCAGTTCTGTGTATGTACTGTAAAGTTTTCACATTCTAATGTTCTTCACATAGGGGAAAATGTTCTACATATTTTGAAATAAATATTCCCATATATATCTGTATACAGTATATCTATACCTATATATAATTATATAGATATATAGGTATAGATATATATATTTTACCAAAATATCATCAGAGATATATAGAAATAATTACTTGAGAAAACGTAGTCAGGTTTGCGCTCAAGTAAGGATGTTTTTTTTGCCCCACTTTTCACGCTGCATTGAATTCTATGGACTGGGGTCCTATGACCGTACAGGGTTAGTTTTTATTTTCACAACTGGTGGTACACTTTAAATAACACTGTCCCTTTAATTTCAACCAAAAAATAGCAATAAAGAAAGTTAAATCTTATTGCAGAACTAACTAAACATGGACAGGTACACAAACACCTGCCTAGTTCCCTCAGTAATGCCAGTTGAAATCACTTTACCAAAAAATATTTTTACAGTTCAGAAGTAACTGCACAATTTCTCTGCTTGTAAGGAGAGAGAGGTTTTCAACCAGTCTGCGGCTCAGATTTTCTCTCCCTTCTCTGTCTGCTCTGTTTTGTGAGCTGCTTTTAATGACTGACCATTCCCTTCCCTAATTAGCCTAATTTACCCTATATAACGTCCCTTCTGTCACAGTATCAGTTATTACTTGGTGCAACTCTATCATCATCAAAAATGGCTGGTGCTGTTGTGTGCATGGGTTGCGCCATCTTGTTTTTCTGGTATGATCAAGTGCAGATTGTTGGCCCAATATCTGCCCAATATCTGTTACCAATATCAAGTGCCTTTGGCTGTTGGATTCATTTTTTTGTTGATATTTAGTTGATAACTTGAGGTCAAATGATGTCAGATTTATTATAATCAATCTTGACCATGTATCCTAAGGGTGAGTAATACACATATTAACACATATCGCGCTTGCGTTAGCACAATCTTGTGTTCCACTCGTAATCGGGTCCTTTATTTTTAAATAAATAAGTAAACAGTTAAACAGTGAACTGAGCATGAATTTAAATGACAAAAGTCTATAAATCCTGCAAAAATGATGTCTGAAAGGAGGTTTCTGAAAAAGTAGAACAGCTCTGTCAAATTCTCTCAGTCCAAATAAAATTTCATGGTTAGAGCCACTGGAAAGCCACACAATTGTTTTTTTTATAATGTCTTGGAAAGACCATGAACCTTGGCTGAGAGCAGGTAAAATAACCGTGGTTACTAATCAGATGTTTATTTCACCTGTGCTCTAGTTCAGATATCCTCAAAATGTGGCCTTTAGGAAGGTCTGAGGACAGGTCTGAAAACCAGTGCTCTAAAGCAAACAACCTTTCAATTAGACCAAAGGTGCCCACATTTTTAATTGCGGCCCAGACACTAATGAGTTTATTTTAAGGCATATAACACCTTAAAATAAAATGAGATTATGATTAAATTCTTAGTTAAAACATACATAGGAAATGAATTACCTTTAATACATTTAATTTAAAATTAATTTAAAACTGTATACTATTGAAGCTTTTAAAATTTGGTAAAAATATAGAGGCTTAGTTACCTTATGAGAAATGCTTTTTTGATAACAAATTACTGTTGTCTGTTTTTTGGAAGACCAGATGTAGTCTATGGACTCAGTGACCCTGGATTAGACATAAAGAAAACAAATAATAAAGTCTAAGTGGTTGCATTAATTAATTCTTTATTGTTCTCTTTGAACTTTCAACAGTTATATGTTCCAGGAGAATGTGAACGAAGGTCACTGGCAACTGTTAAATGGTGAGTTATTAGATTTTTCTGATTTTATATCCTTTTGATACATTTTTTTTTTAACCTTCACCCTGTAAAACCAAAGCAAAACCTTGTAATAAAATACACTGACACGGTCATCTCTGAACAGTGAAACATTTAGAAATATAAAAAAAAAATAGTATATTGGGATCAAATATTGCTACCTCTAAACGTTACTTAACCTTTTGAGTGCTAAGCACTTTCCCACCTGGGTGCTAAGCTTTTTTAAGTTTTTTTTTTTTTTTTTTAAATTAACTTTTTTACTGTTGGGAAGGTTAGGTGATTACCTTTCCAACAATGGGTCTTGGGGGTCTGTAGCTGCTTAGATGCCTGAGATACAGGCTTCTAAGCAGCATGCCCCCTGCTCCTATACTTAACATTGTTAAGTATAAATAAAGTTGCGCGGTGACGTCATCACGTCATTGCGTGTGACATCACCACGCATAACGTGAAGCCCCGGCGATGCCTGTCACTATGCAGGCCCGATCACCGGGGTAGGAGTGGGTGGGAGCCCCCAGATCTCCCTCAAGGTGGGAGAGTGCTAGCGACGGCTCTGAGCCGTTGTTAGCACCAGGGTGGGAAGCTCTGCGACGGCTCAGAGCTGTCGTTGGCACTCAAGGGGTGTAAGGGATATGAAACCCAAAAATGTTCTTTTGTGATTCAGAGGATAACACTTTAAAAAAAGTTTCCAGTTTACTTCTATTATCAAATTTGCTTAGATACCATGGGAACTAATTTTCCAATTAACTAAATTGGAAACTTTTTTTCAAAGTGTTATCCACTGTCTGAATTACAAAAGAACATTTTTGGGTTTCATATCCCTTACACCCCTTGAGTGCTAACGACGGCTCTGAGCTGTCGCAGAGTTTCCCACCCTGGTGCTAACGACGGCTCAGAGCCGTCGCTAGCACTCTCCCACCTTGAAGGAGATCTGGGGGCTCCCACCCCTTTTATGTGTTGAAGAGATACCTAGGTATCTGGAGCACTACATAGCAGGAAATAGTGCTGTCATCTAGTGCTCTTGTAAATGGATAACATTCTTGCAAAACTGCTGCCGTATAGTGCTCCAGAATTGGGCCGGCTCCTATGCATACATACCTGCTTTTCAACAAAAGACACACAGAGAATAAAAAACAAGTAATAATAAAAGTAAATGAGAAAGTTGTTTAAAATGTCATGCTTTATCTGAACCATGAAAGAAATGTGTGGGCTTCTTGTTACTTTATTATGTTAAGGCTTTTAAAGAACTGTTTTTGCAGAATATTCTAAAGCTCTCTACTATAATGATTTTTTTTTTTTTTGCTTAGCTTACGTTTATTTAAAAGGAACATTGAAAATTGGCAGTGACAAAACAGAATCCATTAGTGAAATCACCTTTTATGTGGGCCTGTAGAATGAGTTTGTTATGCTTTAATCACAAACTTAAAGTCTTCTCAGCCTGTTTGGAGCCAGAATATGTTTTCTGTTTGAGTCTTGTATGATCTTTGACATTTGGAGGAAATACATAGGCTAAGCCAGTTTCCTTGGAATCATAACTGCACCAAATACAAATAATTGAGGTTTCCAGCTCATTGAAATGTAGGTGCTTTCAGTCTTCTTTTGAACAATTTTCAGGAAAATATTCTCTGCAATGTCCATTCTCGTAAAAGGGCAGCAAACAAAAATTTAGCTTTTCCTACATTTCCTAGAGAGGCCAAAAAGCAAACCAAGATTTCCAAAATGCGGCAAATTCCCTAAACTAGCTAATGATTTGCAGCATTTTGAGGAAAATCATAGGTTAAAGAATTAGCTTTTTGGCTCCTCTAGGGAGTGTGGGGCAAGCACATTTGTTTTACACATTGGGGCCGGTTTATTAATGTCTGGCGGACATGATACGCTGTAACGTATCAAGTCCGCCAGACATCGCTGAATGCCGACAGCATACGCTTTCGGCATTTAACATTGCACAAGCAGTTCTAGTAAACTGCTTGTGCAATGTAGGCCCCTGCAGATTTGCGGCCAATCGGCCGCTAGCAGAAGGTGTCAATCAACCCGATCGTATACAATTGGGTTGATTGATGTCTGCAGCCTCAGAGCAGGTCGGACCGGTTATGGAGCAGTTGTCTTAAGACCGCTGCTTCATAACTGCTGTTTCCGGTGAGCCTGAAGGTTCCTGCGGAAACAGGGGCATCAGGGGCCATTTTGCCCTTGAAACATCGGCCCATGATGCAGAGGTGTTGGTAGCTTAAATGAGGGACCCAATTCATAATTTGTTTGTGAAATCATTGAATGTAAACTTGGATGATAGGCTGATAGTGTATTTCTTTTCTAAGCCATTCTAATATAGATCTGATGTTTCAGTGAGTACAAATAATCAGATACACCAGAAAAACATAATTAAACACACAAACTGTAATAGAGAAATTTAGGGTTTTTTTTGGTGAAGAGTTTTATAGATCTTTACAGAGGCAAAAAGTAAAATTATTCAATATTAATAATGACTAACTAAGGTGCTTGACTGCAGGTTGTTTCACTTAAAGGGGCAGTAAAGTTAAAATGTAACTTTAGTGATTCTGATAGAACATGCGATTTTAGACATCTATGCAATTTACTTTTATTATCAAATTTATAGAATGATAGAAGCAAATTGAAAAATTATTTAAAACTATGGGGCCAATTTATCATGGCCCAAATTGGGCCAAATAACCCTGTTTCCGCGCGAGCCTTAAGGCTCGCTGGAAACAGAAGTTAAAGTGAAGCTCGATTTTGATGAATTAGTGTCCGGTTTTAAATAAACCTATTAAAAACAAGGACACTTTAATTCATCAAAATTGACATTTCACTGTTTTCTTCAAAAACTTACCTTTTAATTCTGAATGCCGCTTCAGCGATTCCCCGGCCGTCGGAAGCCTCTGCAGACGTCAGAAATGACGAATCAGGCTTCCTCCAATCACAGCTTCCCCCCGGGGGAATCTTGGCCTGATGCAACGCTGTGATTGGAGGAAGCCGGATTCATCATTTTTATTAAAAACCGGGCACTAATTCATCAAACTGGACCTTCACTTTAAGAAGCAGCCGTCTTAAGACTGCTGCTCCTTAACTCGTACTCCACATCGGAGGCGGCAAACAGCAATCAGCCCGATCACATAAGATCGGGTTGATTAACACCCCCTGCTAGCGGCCGATTGGTCGCGATTCTGCAGGGGATGGCTTTGCACAAGCAGTTCACCAGAACTGCTTGTGCAATGTCAAATACTGACAGTGTATGCTGTCTGCATTCAGCGATATCGTGCAGACTTGATCGACCCATATATGTTCTACCTGAGTCATGAAAGAAAAAATATTGCATTTCATATCCCTTTATAGGGACAAAAAATGCAACCCCCCCCCTAGAGAATGTTTTAATGTGTTAGAGCATTATACTATTGTACATTTTCAGGACAAAATGGGTTTTCAGGAAGTCAAGGATGAAAAATTTAAAAATCTGTTAAAAATTTTTTCTGATTTTTAAGAAATATCACTGCTGACTTTTTATTGTGCTAGAAATGCAAGAAATAAACTTTGGGATAAGTAGCTTATTGTTTTTTTTTCTAATAGATTTAAAATGCTGCACAAAGCCACGCAAAGTACTTTGTATAGAAATTCTGACATATTGCAATTTGTGCTCTCGATTGACAACTGTTTTATTCAAGTGCTTTAATCCCCCCCCCCATACAAATAACCTGCAGATTTGCTCAAGAAAGTATCTAGAAAACTAACTCAACACAAAGATAACTTTTTTTTTAAAAACGGAAGGGGCTAAAGTCATCTGCAATGCACAATTTAAAACAATGCATCACATTAATATATATTAATATATTAATACTAAGGGCGTCCTAATAATTGTGCACAACAGGGGCGAAACTACAGGGGGTGCAGAGGTCGCAATTGCAACTGGGCCCCCAATGGTGGGGGCCTAGCTTAAAAAAAAAAAAATCTTGTTTTTTTGTTGTTTTGTTTTGCAATAAAAAACGTTGACCTGCCACTGCCTGCACTGATATCATGTGAGTGTGACATGATGCTTCACTAGTGTCTCTGACTACAGGGGTTAGTGTTTCTGTTTTACCCATTGGTGTTTATGTGTGTGTGTGTGTGTGTATTTATGCATGTATGTGTGTGTGTGTATGTATGTGACTGTGTGTGTATTTATGCATATATGTGCGTGTGTGTATGTATGTGACTGTGTGTGTATTTATGCATATATGTGCGTGTGTGTATGTATGTGACTGTGTGTGTATTTATGCATATATATGCGTGTGTGTATGTATGTATGTGACTGTGTGTGTATTTATGCATATATGTGCGTGTGTGTATGTATGTATGTGACTGTGTGTGTATTTATGCATATATGTGCGTGTATGTATGTATGTGACTGTGTGTGTATTTATGCATATATGTGCGTGTATGTATGTATGTGACTGTGTGTGTATTTATACATGTATGTGTGTGTGTATGTATGTATGTCACTGTGTGTGTATTTATGCATATATGTGCGTGTGTGTATGTATGTATGTGACTGTGTGTGTATTTATGCATATATGTGCGTGTGTGTATGTATGTATGTGACTGTGTGTGTATTTATGCATATATGTGCGTGTATGTATGTATGTGACTGTGTGTGTATTTATGCATATATGTGCGTGTATGTATGTATGTGACTGTGTGTGTATTTATGCATGTATGTGTGTGTGTATGTATGTATGTCACTGTGTGTGTATTTATGCATATATGTGTGTGTGTATGTATGTATGTCACTGTGTGTGTATTTATGCATGTATGTGTGTGTGTGTGTGTATGTATGTATGTCACTGTGTGTGTATTTATGCATATATGTGTGTATGTGTGTGTGTATGTTTGTGGAACCAGCAAATTACAGACCTTGTTACTACAGACTGGGGGCGGGGGGTAAACAGTGTCACTATACAGTACCACTATATACAGTACGGGGGGTGCTGGACCATGTCACAGACTACTGTGGTCACTTTATAAAGTACTGGGGCGGGTAGGGTCAGGCCAGCCATCTCACTGGCAGATTACAGACTGTGTCACTAACTCACTATATACAGTACTGGTGGGTTAAACAGTGTCACTATATACAGTAATAGGGGGTCAGACCATCTCACAGACTGTGGGCACAAGGTACCTCCTTTTGCAGACATGTAATCCGATTCACATGTGTTACATGTAGAAGAAAAAAAAGATATGTATTAAATTCACTTTTTTATTGGGGGGGGCGGGTGTGGGGGCCGTTCTTAGATTCTTGCACCTGGGCCCTGTGGTTTCTAGTTACGCCTCTGGTGCACAGCAAAGACTGAATAGCCCTAGAATAACTATTGATCATAAATTAACGCTTTTCCTGCTGGGCCATTTTCATACCCCATTTGCTACAGATATTTTTAGCCGTCTACAATTTAACTTTTTTTAATGTGAGGTAAACACTCACGTTATACCTCAATTTTTTTCAGCAGCTCAATCATTTCTAGAAAATAACTTTAGTTTGCAGTAATATAATATGAGACAACAAACAAAAGTATATGCTTGTGTCTTTGGATGTGGTGTACATATTAAAATTGCAGCATGGGAGTCAATATTTTCTAAATATTTCAAACACTCATTTTATTGTACCACATCTTCACAAAACAGCAAAATATATGATTTTCTACTTTATGGTTCAATTAAACTTAACAATTGAAAATCAGAATAGAGAACAATTATTATCTTTGACACTATTCACCATCTTGCAATGTATGCAGAAAGTGAGTAGGTGTAAAATATCTAACCAGAAAAATATTACACTCATTTAAAATGACACAAAATTCTGAATTACTAGAGGGGGAATTTAACCATTTTGAAACTGTTTGCATGCGCCTATCCCTGTCCCTCTCCAAAAATCAAAATATTTAAAAACTAAAAAAAACCTCATAAAATAGCGGGGGGTGGAGGGGGGAATTTCCGGGCGGCGGCTATGCTTGGGCGCAATATTTTGAGCTGCTCCAGTTATCCTACTAATTCCAGCTAAAATCTCAATTTAAGAACTCCATCTGAACTTCAATTTGATAACATTTTGATCTACGGAGGATTCCCTTTCAAGAGATACTCATATTTTTAGGATCACTGCCTGCTCTCAGAATCAGGAGCATTACTCTGAAGTTTAGGCCTCAATACAACCCCCCAGTGATTTCCCCCGTGGACTTCACTGTCGAGCAGTGCCTTCTGTGAGCTGATTAATACCCACATACCTTCATAAAGTCTACTATAGAGGCTTAAAATGGAGAATACTGCATGTATTTTAAAATAAATAAGTTGCTTGCTTGATGCCTATCAGACCATATTTGAGGAGAAGTTACAGATGGCGTCTAACCCATTTGGCAATTACACCTTTGAGGGATCTCCCCAACAGGAGTTTGTATGCGCAGAAGGGGAGAATGATGGAGTGTCTTATCTCCAGTGCATATAACCAGATACTGGACTTACCCGGAGAGACCGCAAACTTCCTGCATTAGATCTTGAAATCAGGGATGGTGGAGTCACACATGAAATTGGTGTAGATCTCGGAGAGAAACCTTCAGCTTATGAGGAGACCCATAGCTGCCTTACCGCTAGGGAACAGTTGGCCCCTGCAGAGAGTCCAGAGAATATCGTACCAGCACATATGGGGACGCGGGTGAATTCCCTGCCAAACTGCAGATGGATATTATCTTGCATGGATATGGGGCCACGCAGACTTTGCGAGATTTCGTCGCTGATTTTTTGGTTTCTCTGCATCCACTTTCCTCCCCCATACATATGGGAATGCTGAAAATATGCCGGGACTCAGGTGATGTTCAACCATCTCCCCAACTGCCTGGCCTTGAGCTGGACACAAACCGACCCGGCCTCTGAAGTTGCCTTGTTCCCATTCAAATCGCTCCCACTCTACCAGGTACTGGGCTGCCTGAATGATATTCCACACAAGAGATCTGTTCAGAATGACCGCATTGGAGTGGGCTAGTGAACTCATGTACTCTTTTCTCTTAACCTAGATTGATTATCTTAGCCCCCATTAAGGATAGCCATTTGATTGCAAAAGTAAGAGTACTAATTGACTTACTTCATTAGCTATGCATTAGAGTATGTCATGGATGATGGGCATGAATGTATAACTATAAACCACTTAACAGTTATATTATTATATTGTTATCATTATATGCTTATGTACCCTACCTGCTTGCCCATTTTGTGTGATTATGTGGCTTTTTCTTTTTGGGCTAATTCAAGAAGCAATTGCTTACTGCTATTTACTTTAATCACTATTAATGACAGCCTAAGGTTAGATGATCTAGAGATGCCCTGAATTTAATTTAACTACCTAACTCTTCATACAAGTGTTAATACTTATGTATCACTGTAAAGACATACATCATCTCCCCTCTTAAGTCTGTGACATAAAGCTAGCCATTTGCTTTTAGCCATAAATAAACATTTCCGAAACTGCAGTATCTCACTTGCTAAAAACTGGATATGCCTGATTTCCCTATTTATATAGAGCCTTATCCAATATGATATCCCTTTCTGGAAAACAGAATGTAATAATATTGATATGGTAGAGCATATCTGAGCTGCATTATTTTTCTACTCGCCTTATTGTATGCAACAGAAATTGGAAGCCCATCTCTTCTCATCATTTGTTAGGTAACCTTGGCTCACTTCATAAGTGTCTATATTTACCTCACCGCCAGCAACTGGCAAATATTTGTGTTAATGGCATGTATCCAATAGATGACATTATTTTATAGTTTTCACATAGTGCATGACATAACTACATCATGAGTGACTTAATATCAAACTAGCTTGCCTCCGTAACTATATACCATAACACACAGGTCTAAGAGTGGCCCATTATTATCTTAGGGGGCTCATACCACTATAAAAATGGAGATTTCACATATAATGGCCTTAACTTTGTTGGATTCATATGCAGGTAGATAACCATGCTAGTGCGCAGCTATGATCTATGCCTTATTTTGTTTTAATATATATGAAGATCACATGATGTTTATCTAAGATAATTTGATACAAGCTGTTATCTATGCATATTTTCCCAGGAAATGGATTATTGACTAGCAACTACTACTGTTATATCCTGCATTGTCCTGTACCCATAGTGTTACTAACGAAATACTGTAATTTCTGGATTTGTATCCACTTTGTTCGCTTGCTATTTAAGTGCAAGGCCATGTTATGTTTGATGTTGCTTCTTAAAAAAAAAAAAATTAAGGGAGCGGAGCAAGCCTGAAGCGGAGTGGTCACAGGATCCCAGGGCTCCATAGAATTAAGTACTAAACGGCATTAAAAAATATAGCACTACATCTCAGTTACGGATACTGGAGTAGGAAAAGGTTGCGAGATCTGAGAGGAGCTGGAAAGGAGTAAACTAAACCTTTTGAGGACTGGGAAAGGTCACTCCTGAGGGCTCTGCGGTTTTCTGTGAGTTGCGGGCGACATCTTAGCAATCACGCCAGACGACCTGAAGTACTATACCCTTTTCATACGAATAAAATAAGCAGCATATCGGTGGAATATTAGAGGGACAAGCACCCCTGCAGATAACGGACTTCAATCTGTAAGCCAGTTGACCGTTTTACCAGTGTTCAGGCACGCGCACATGGCCGCAAATATATAGCTGTGCAACACAACTTTTCTGAGTGCCATTCACCCGTAGCAAGCTATATTATAAAGACTTAGGGCACATCTTTTATTCTCCTTTTCCCCAAACAACATCCCCGAAGGGAAATAACACTGAGGGGCCTAATTATCATAGTGCGAGCGGACATGATCCTATATTGCGGATCATGTCCGCTGCACATCGATAAATGCCGACACGCTCTCTGCATTTATCATTGCACCAGCAATATTCTCGGCCAATCAGCGCTAGCAGGGGGTGTCAATCAACCCGATCGTATTCTGCTCCATAACTCGTTCGCCTGCTCTAAGGCAGCAGAGAGAAATCAACCCAATCCTATATGATCGGGTTGATTGACACCCCCTACTAGCGGCCAATTGGCTGCAAATCTGCAAGTGGCGGGATTGCACCAGCAGATCACAAGAAATGCTGGTGTAATGATAAATGTTGACAGCGTATGCTGTCGGCATTTATCAATGTGCCGCAGACATGATACGCTAAATCGTATCATGTCCGCTCACAGTATGATAAATCTACTCCTCAATCTTCAAATTTCAAAAAAGAGAAATAATATTTACCTTGAACAGGCAGCTTCACAAGAAAGCATAGAACCAGAGGGTTCAGCTCAGTCAGACACAGAACAAACTGACACATTGGCCTCTAGTTATCAACGTGTCTACTTACCTGCCTTCGCCGGCCGAATACGCTGGCCTAAGCTCACCTCACATCGCCGCCGCAGACCTGAATATGTGCGCCAAAGTTATCAAAAAAGCTGTCAAAAAGCTGTGCACCAAGTACGGGGAGATGAGCAGCGGACTGTGATTGTTATCACTCATCTGATCTCGCTGCTCTTCGGCATTTTTACAGCTTTATTGATAAGCTGTCACTAAGCACCCACACTAAACTACACTGTTCTACCCCCTACATCGGCGCCCCCGGAGCCCCCCGCAACTAAATAAAGTTATTAACCCCTAAACCGCCGCTCCTAGACCCCGCCGCAACTATAATAAATGTATTAACCCCTAAACCGCCGCTCCCGGACCCCGCCGCCACCTACATAATACCTATTTACCCCTATCCTGCCCCCCTATACCGCCGCTACCTATAATAAATTTATTAAACCCTATCCTGCGGATCCCGTACCCCGCCGCAACTAAATAAATTGTTTAACCCCTAAACCACCGCTCCCGGACCCCGCCGCCACCTATATTAAACTTATTAACTCCTAATCTGCCCCCCTACACCGTCGCCACCTATAATAAATTTATCAACCCTTATCCTGCCCCCCTATACCGCCGTAACCTATAATAAAATTATTAACCCCTAAACCTAAGTCTAACCCTAACCCCCCTAACTTTAATATTAATTAAATACATCTAAATAAATTTACTATTATTAACTAAATTATTCCTAGTTAAAACTAAATACTTACCTATAAAATAAACCCTAATATAGCTACAATGTAATTAATAACTATATTGTAGCTATTTTAGGATTTATTTTATTTTACAGGCAAATATAAATTTATTTTAACTAGGTAGAATAGCTATTAAATAGTTATTAACTATTTAATAGCTACCTAGATAAAATAAAGTCAAATTTACACCTAACACTACACTATCATTAAATAAATTATTCCTATTTAAAAATAAATACTTACCTGTAAAATAAACCCTAAGATAGCTACAATGTAATTAATAATTACATTGTAGCTATTTTAGGATTTATATTTATTTTACAGGTAACTTTGTATTTATTTTAACTAGGTAGAATAGTTATTAAATAGTTATTAACTATTTAATAACTACCTAGCTAAAAGAAATACAAATTTACCTGTAAAATAAATCCTAACCTAAGTTACAATTAAACCTAACACTACACCATCATTAAATAAATTAAACAAATTAACTACAAATACCTACAATTAAATACAATTAAATAAACTAACTAAAGTACAAAAAATTAAAAAAAATAAGTTACAAAAAATAAAAAAAATTACAAGATTTTTAATCTAATTACACCTAATCTAAGCCCCCTAATAAAATAACAAAGACCCCCAAAATAAAAAAATGCCCTACCCTATTCTAAATTACAAAAGTTAACAGCTCTATTACCTTACCAGCCCTTAAAAGGGCCTTTTGCGGGGCATGCCCCAAAGTAATCAGCTCTTTCGCATTTAAAAAAAATACAACCCCCCAACATTAAAACCCACCACCCATATACCCCTACTCTAATCCACCCAAACTCCCCTTAAAAAAAACTAACACTAAGCCCCTGAAGATCTCCCTACCTTGAGTCGTCTTCAGCCAGCCGACCACCGATGGAACAGAAGAGGACATCCGCAGCGGCCGAAGTCATCATCCAAGGGGTGCTGAAGATGTCTTCCATCTGATAGAAGTCTTCATCCATGAACTTGAATCTGATTGGCTGATTGCATCAGCCAATCAGATTTTTCCTACCTTAATTTCGATTGGCTGATAGAATCCTATCAGCCAATCAGAATTCGAGGGACGCCATCTTGGAAGACGTCACTTAAAGGAATATCCATTCATCGGGCAGGCGTCGTTGGAAGAGGATAGCTCTGCATCGGCTCGTTTGAAGAAGGCTCCGCTCCGGATGGATGAAGATTGAAGACGCCGCATGGATGAAGACTTCTATCGGATGGAAGACCTCTTCAGTGCCCCTTGGATGATGACTTCGGCCGCTGCGGATGTCCTCTTCTGTTCCATCGGTGGTCGGCTGGCTGAAGACGACTCAAGGTAGGGAGATCTTCAGGGGGTTAGTGTTAGGTTTTTTTAATGGGGGTTTGGGTGGTTTAGAGTAGGGGTATGTGGGTGGTGGGTTTTAATGTTGGGGGGGTTGTATTTTTTTAAAATGCAAAAGAGCTGATTACTTTGGGGCATGCCCCGCAAAAGGCCCTTTTAAGGGCTGGTAAGCTAATAGAGCTGCTAACTTTTGTAATTTAGAATAGGGTAGGGCATTTTTTTATTTTGGGGGTCTTTGTTATTTTATTAGGGGGCTTAGATTAGGTGAAATTAGATTAAAAATCTTGTAATATATTTTTATTTTTTGTAACTAATTTTTTTTTATTTGTTGTACTTTAGTTAGTTTATTTAATTGTATTTAATTGTAGGTATTTGTAGTTAATTAATTTAATTTATTTAATGATAGTGTAGTCTTAGGTTTAATTGTAACTTAGGTTAGGATTTATTTTACAGGTAAATTTGTATTTATTTTAGCTAGGTAGTTATTAAATAGTTAATAACTATTTAATAACTATTCTACCTAGTTAAAATAAATACAAAGTTACCTGTAAAATAAATATAAAATCCTAAAATAGCTACAATGTAATTATTAATTACATTGTAGCTATCTTAGGGTTTATTTTACAGGTAAGTATTTATTTTTAAATAGGAATCATTTATTTAATGATAGTGTAGTGTTAGATGTAATTGTAACTTAGGTTAGTTTTTATTTTACAGGTAAATTTGACTTTATTTTATCTAGGTAGCTATTAAATAGTTAATAACTATTTAATAGCTTTTGTACCTAGTTAAAATAAATTTAAATTTGCCTGTAAAATAAAAATAAATCTTAAAATAGCTACAATATAATTATTAGTTAGATTGTAGCTATATTAGGGTTTATTTTAAAGGTAAGTATTTAGTTTTAAGTAGGATTAATTTAGTTAATAAGAATAATATTTATTTAGATGTATTTAATTAATATTTAAGTTAGGGGGTGTTAGGGTTAGACTTAGGTTTAGGGGTTAATAATTTTATTATAGTGGCGGCGGTGTAGGGGGGGCAAGATAGGGGTTAATAAATTTATTATAGGTGGTGGCGGTGTAGGGGGGGCAGGATAGGGGTTAATAGGTATTATGTAGGTGGCGGCGGGGTCCTGGAGCGGCGGTTTAGGGTTTAACATATTTATTATAGTTGCGGCGGGGTCCGGGAGTGGCGGTTTAGGGGTTAACATATTTATTATAGTTGCGGCGGGGTCCGGGAGTGGCGGTTTAGAGGTTAACATATTTATTATAGTTGCAGTGGGCTCCGGGAGCGGCGGTTTAGGGGTTAATAAGTTTATTAGAGTGGCGGTGGGCTCCCGGAGCGGCGGTTTAGGGGTTAATAAGTTTATTAGAGTGGCGGTGGGCTCCCGGAGCGGCGGTTTAGGGGTTAATAAGTTTATTAGAGTGGTGGTGGGCTCCGGGAGCGGCGGTTTAGGGGGTAATACATTTATTTAGTTGCGGCGGTGTAGGGGGGGCAGATTAGGGGTGTTTAGACTTGGGGTACATGTTAGGATGTTAGGTGTACACACTTCCCATAGGAATCAATGGGATGTCGGGCAGCAGCGAACATGAGCTTTCGCTATGGTCAGACTCCCATTGATTCCTATGGGATCCGCCACCTCCAGGGCGGAAGATTGAAAACCAGGTACGCTGGCCCGGAATAGTGGCGAGCGTACCTGGTAGTAGTTTGATAACTACCAAAAGTAGTCAGATTGTGCCGAACTTGCGTTCGGAACATCTGAAGTGACGTAAGAATCGATCTGTCCGGCGGATCGAAGCTTACGTCACTAAATTCTACTTTTGCCGGGCTGTAGTGCTTGATAACTAAGGTGAATCAGCCTCGCCACAAATACGCTGCGGAATTCCAGCGTATTTGAGGTTGACGGCTTGATAACTAGAGGCCATTCTCTCATGAAGCATTACTCAAACAAATTAAGCTGTTATTTCAAGAAGAATTAAAGTCAGCATTATCGGAATTTAAGCAGGACATTACTGAAATTGGTACTAGATCTGCTCTCCTGGAAGAAAAAGTAGATGATCTTACTGCAGACATTCCTACACTACAAGAATCTATTGCAGAACAACAAACCCATATTGCCAGACTGGATACACAGTTTGGAATATCTGGAAAATAGATCCAGAAGAAGAAGAACTTAAGGATAAGAAATCTCCCTGATACATATACCAACCTATCCACTACTCTGCATTCAATCTGAAAACAACTATCCCCTGACACAGAGGACCATATGTTACTAATGGACAGGGTGCATGGGACACTCACCAAACCTCCCATACCTAATAGCAGCAAGGCATCAACAAAGAGTTTGAGGGACATAAAATATCACTCTTTGCAGATCCGTCACCTATTACCCTTAAAAGGAGGAGGGAATTCAAACCAGTTGTCTCTACCCTACTACAGCACCACATCAAATACAAATGGAATTTACCATTCAAGCTCACCTTTGTCCATAATGGAGTTACCTACTATTGCACTACAGTTTAAGAAGGGAATGATGTATTGCAAAAATTTATCTACTATCGTTCCCTGAAGAAGAATTTTTAAAGAAGCTAGACCCAGGTTGGAAAAGAAAAATCAGCCAAACTATCTTCCACTAAAAAGACTTCCAGTCATCAAGAAGCT
Source organism: Bombina bombina (assembly GCF_027579735.1). NCBI lineage: Eukaryota > Metazoa > Chordata > Amphibia > Anura > Bombinatoridae > Bombina > Bombina bombina. The sequence continues at coordinate 109,742,753 of NC_069505.1, read as the reverse complement.
CCTAATGAAACAGAGACATGATCCAGTAATTTTACATAACTCCTGATTTTCTCTGACTGAGAACTCTCACCTGGATCCCTGGCATAGTAAGCCCTATATGAGTATCTGATTATTTCAGAACGTTTTCTTTTTTTTTTTTTCTTTTTTTACGGATTACACTATGTTATATTAAGTCTTTATCTGATTGTTAAAGTTATAGTTAGGTATTTGTTCTTCTCTTTATATTTTAATGGGAGCAACATAAAGATTTGTAATAAGAAAGAGTAAGAGAAAACCGTTGCACCTCTAGACCACAAGTAAGGAAAAGAAGAACAGTTAAAATAGACTCCTTTTCTAAGATATTGAGTTTCCTTTTCTCATAATGCTCGAAAGTTACTTTTTTCTAGATTCAGATTTTGGTTAATAGCCAAGTTGCGTTTGCACTGACTATACTGTTTATTATTGTTCTGGTTATTAATATGGGGGATATTTATCAAAGCGTCAATCTCGATGCATTTGCCGGCATCAATACGCTGGCCAGACATCGCTGCCGCGGATCCACTTACGATGCCCTTATTTATAAAAAAAAAAAAACCTTTAAAAACACACGCATCAAGTACGGAGCGATGAGCATCGGACTATTGTCAACTAACAGTCATCGATGTTGTGGTTATTCTGTTTTTTTCCAACTTTATTTATACAATTTCATTACTGTCCATGAACAAGCACATTTCTCTAAAGCTAATCTTTTATTTTTCATCAGTTAATGTCCAAGAAATAGCGAGATTTATACCTCAACAAACAATATCTCATAGAAAGTTATTTTTATATTTATTTGTTATATGATACTTTCACATAAATTAATGTGTATTTGTATTTCTAGAATTCATGATATGCTTTTATCTCATGTTTTTTTTTTATAAATGAATATTAATGCTAGAATTTGTACATATATCTTTGCACATACTTGTGTATATATATATATATATATATATATATATATATATATATATATATATATATATATATATATGTGTGTGTGTGTTATGTCAGAATTTTTTTGCAACATATTTACAAGTCTCTAAATTCCTTTTTTTGTTCTAAACAATGTTGTATTTTATATCTCTGTGTTTATTTATACCACTTTATGTATACAGTGTGAATGTATTATTATTCTGAGCAGGAATAATTGTGAATATAACATGTAATCTGGGTATCATATGTATTTATTTGCAATCAATGGATATTTTAAGTTCTGGGCCAGTTTTCTCTCTGTACCTGTGTAACCCCTCCTGATTGCAATCTAGTTTTAAAAACCACCCCTACACAGGTGTTAAAAATGGGCTGGCATATAAGATGATATCTTTTTACTGAAAAAGAAATTCAAGAGAAGGAAGAAATACACTGAAAATAGACATGACAGTTAAGAGGTGATTTTAATTTCTGCTGTATCTCAATCATGACAGTTTAATGTTAGGTGGGCTATTCCTTTGAGCTATCAGTTTAAGATTAAAATATTACACTGTGTGTCCTAATGTCAGCATCAATGTTTATCTTTAATACTAATTTCAATTATACATACTTTCAAAGTATAATACACAATGTAACCAATGGTACTTACAAGTTCTGATGAGTGATCAATGACACAAGTATCAAGCAATTTGATTCGTTAGTGATAATTTAAAATGTATATTTGAATCAGATAGGCTGATGTCATAAATCATGTGATTAAGCATATTCCAATCAAAAGTGGTTGAAAAATTCACTAGTGTGTGGCTTGTTTAGGAGTTTGCGTCATAATTGGTGCGAAAAGTGTTGCGTCGAATTTGGTGCAAAGTGGAGAGTGGGACTTGTATTACATGGCTTAAACATGGTGCAAATAGATTTTTCCAAAAAAAATAAAGGAAGTTAGCTATATTATGTTGTGTATTTATTTCATTTCTATCTCTATATCTATTAGTGCGACAAGTTTGGGGCAAAACTTTGCAACAAATTTGGAGAAATAATATTGTCTCCTTCCTTTGTAATGAGAGACAACGTTGTAACATAATCCATAAGTAGTAATGTATTTTTCATTTTTATCCCTCTATCTACTAGTGCACCAAATGTGAAGCAATAATATTGTTTGATTTAGAAAGGTTATACAATTTTAATAAAGTTTCTAATTTACTTTTATTATGTAATATACTTCATTCTCTTGCAGAGCATCGAACATAAGCTTTCAGTGTTTTCAGACTTCCATTGATTTCTATGGCATCCGCGGCCTCAAGGGTGGTGAATTGAAAACTAGGTACGCTGCGTCGGAATAGACGCAAGCGTACCTGATAAATGTTTGATAAATTGGAAGAAGGGTCAAATAGAGTCGAATGTGAATTCAAAACATCTGTAATGACACAAGCATTGATCCGCGTCGGATTGAGATCGCGAGAGCTTATATTTCGTTATACATTTCAACATTTGACGATCTTAATGCTTTGTTAACTACGGCGGATCAATCTCGGGTCAAATATGACGCGGGATTCCAGCGTATTATCAGCTGACCCTTTGACAAATATCCCCCTATATATGTGTTTTTTGATTATTATATTCATGTTTTTTTGTTTTGTATTTTTTTGCCATCCTTGCTCCCCGCTATGTTATTGGTTGATCCTGGGCCTTGAAATGGCCAAGCTGACTTCAGTTTTACAGGGTAAGAAGTTATATGTCCAGTTTTTTTATGTCGCTTGGACATATTTATATCTTAATTTCTAAAGTATAGCTATTAATATATTATCACATAATGTACGATGATTACAATCCAATGTAAATAGGGAAAAAAGCAATAATTGACTATAAGTCTCGCAATGCCCAAATTATTATTGTTCAGGAAACCCATTTTACACCTAAATATTGTGATTCCTTATATTCTACACAATATCATGCTGTGGGTAACAAAAAGAAAGGTGGTGCTTCTATACTTCTGCACTCTTCTCTTAATTTTCAGGAAGAAGAAGTCATATTGGATATAGGGTGGGTTATATAATTTTGTGGGGATGCATACATGGCTCTCAAATAATTTTGGGAAATATTTATGCCCCTAATTAAAACCAAGCTGCATTTCTATCCAAGATTAGTAAAATTATCACAAGTTGGAGGCGATATAAACTCGTCCTGGCTGGAGATTTTAATTTATCTCTGGATAATAATTTAGACAGGACAGTAGCCTAGATTCATACTAATAGGGGTCCTAACAGAAAAGTTCTAGGGGATTTTTTATTGGGTCATAACCTAATAGATGGATGGAGAACTTTACATTGGCGAGAGAAAACAAGGATTAATTATGTGTTATTGAGCCAGATATTAATGCCCTTTTCACAAGCAGCATTGATAATGCCCTGCCCTGCACTCGATGGTGGAAATAAAGTTGAGGGTCATTTTTAATCCAAGTAGGACATGCAGTTGGACCTTAAACCCTCATATCCTTAAAAATACAGTTTTTATAAAAAAGTTACAATTACAAATAATACTTACATTCAACTTACATTCCACTGACAATTCACTCTTAGTTTGGGGAGCTTTTAAGGCTTTAATTAGGGGAATTCTTACTAAAGAATCCGCTAAGATAAATAAAATTAAAAGCAATAGGATTTCACTTTTAAGACAGGAAATGACCCATTTGGAAAAACAGAAGCTAGAATGCTCTACACCGAGAGTTTAAAAACTTCAATAAAGAAAAAAGATGAATTAGATAAAGTACTAAAGAAAGAAGCATTGAGATCTATAAAGATTTTAGATGCTAATTACTTTATTTATTCAAACAAACCAGACAGACTGTTAGCGAGAAACCTTAAAGATATCATTAGAACAACATCGATACCTCAACCTCAGAGACAAGAACAAAATGGCAGTCCAACCAACGACCCAAAGGAAATAGCAGATACCTTTGCTAAATATTACCAAAACTTATACTGTTTAAAATCTGAAAACAGCGATAATTATACTTACACAAATGTAGGATTTCTTAAATAAATGTAATCTTCCCAACATAACAGCAGAAGCATTAGAGACCGTAAATGCCCCTATCTCAGTTTCTGGAGTAATAGCTACAATTAAAAAATGAAAACCATCTAAGGCTCCTGGCCCGGAAGGGGTCTCTAGTATATTCTATAACACATTAGCTATGTAACTAGCTCCCAATCTGGTGGGTTTTTTTAACCATATTATGGAGGGTATGGAAATACCTAAAGATTTATTGTCTGTAAGAATTTCCGTTATTCCGAAACAAGGAAAAGACTAATTACATTGCCAGAGTTATAGGCCCATTTGAATAATTAATTAGGACTTAAAACTATTTACCAAAATTTTGACCACTAGCTTAAATAATTTATTGCCGGAACTGATCTCACCTGATCAAGTTGGCATTATTAAAGAAAGGGAGGCCACTGATTATATCAGACAGGTAATAGACCTAGTAGATTATGCCACTAAGAAAAAGATGCCTTTTGATAGGGTTAACCTAATATGCTTTTTCCGCAATGGGATTTTTCTCGGTGTGATGATCTCAGGGCTATGGATATTGGGATAGGTACACTACTAATGCTATTATCTAAGGGATATTATTTTGGGTATTTTACCAGGTCTGTATTATTGTCATTTGTATTTATATATGTATATGTATGCCACATTGTACCATGCATGGATGTTTTTGTTGTATATACTGTTGTCACCATGGTAGCTCAACATAATGCAGTTTTAATACACAGATGTTATCAATTAACTTTCCACCAATCATACGGCTAGATTTAGAGTTCTGTGGCCAAAGGGGTGCGTTAGCTACGCATGCTTTTTTTCCCCCACACCTTTTAAATACCGCTGGTATTTAGAGTTCACAGAAGGGCTGCGTTAGGCTCCAAAAAAGGGAGCGTAGAGCATATTTACCGCCACTGCAACTCTCGATACCAGCGTTGCTTACGGACGCGGCCAGCTTCAAAAACGTGCTCGTGCATGATTCCCCCATAGGAAACAATGGGACTGTTTGAGCTGAAAAAAAACCTAACACCTGCAAAAAAGCAGCGTTCAGCTCCTAACGCAGCCCCATTCTTTCCTATGGGGAAACACTTCCTATGTCTGCACCTAACACCCTAACATGTACCCCGAGTCTAAACACCCCTAACCTTACACTTATTAACCTCTAATCTGCCGACCCCGCTATCGCTGACCCCTGCATATTATTATTAACCCCTAATCTGCCGCTCCGTACACCGCCGCAACCTACATTATCCCTATGTACCCCTAATCTGCTGCCCCTAACATGGCGACACCTATATTATATTTATTAACCCCTAATCTGCCGCCCCCAACGTCGCCTCCACCTACCTACACTTATTAACCCCTAATCTGCCGACCGGATCTCGCCGCTACTATAATAAATGTATTAACCCCTAAAGCTAAGTCTAACCCTAACACTAACACCCCCCTAAGTTAAATATAATTTAAATCTAATGAAATAAATTAACTCTTATGAAATAAATTATTCCTATTTAAAGCTAAATACTTACCTGTAAAATAAATCCTAATATAGCTACAATATAAATTATAATTATATTGTAGCTATTTTAGGATTAATATTTATTTTACAGGCAACTTTATATTTATTTTAACTAGGTACAATAGCTATTAAATAGTTCATAACTATTTAATAGTTACCTAGTTAAAATAATTACAAAATTACCTGTAAAATTAATCCTAACCTAAGTTACAATTAAACCTAGCACTACACTATCAATAAATACATTAAATAAACTACCTACAATTATCTACAATTAAACCTAACACTACACTATCAATAAATTAATTAAATACAATACCTACAAATAAATACAATTAAATAAACTAACTAAAGTACAAAAAATAAAAAAGAACTAAGTTACAAAAAATAAAAAAATATTTACAAACATTAGAAAAATATTACAACAATTTTAAACTAATTACACCTACTCTAAGCCCCCTAATAAAATAACAAAGACCCCCAAAATAAAAAAAAGCCCTACCCTATTCTAAAATTAAAATAGAAAAGCTCTTTTTACCTTACCAGCCCTTAAAAGGGCCCTTTGCGGGGCATGCCCCAAAGAATTCAGCTCTTTTGCCTGTAGAAAAAAACATACAATACCCCCCCCAACATTACAACCCACCACCCATATACCCCTAATCTAACCCAAACCCCCCTTAAATAAACCTAACACTAAGCCCCTGAAGATCTCCCTACCTTGTCTTCACCACGCCGGGTTCACCGATCGATCCAGAAGAGCCTCCGATGTCTTGATCCAAGCCCAAGCGGGGGGCTGAAGATGTCCATGATCCGGCTGAAGTCTTCATCCAAGCGGGAGCTGAAGAGGTCCATGATAGTGATGTCGCGAACCTAAAATTCAATAGGCAGGTGAACTTTAAAACCTACAAGGACTCTTTCTGGCCACAATAGTGATGGAAAAGTTGTTTCAAGGGTCCTAACACCTGGACTGTTGCATGCTGGAGGGGGTCCCTGGCAAAACTCCCATGGAAAATTACATAGTTGATGCAGAGTCTGCTTTTAAGCCATAATGGGTCTAAATCAACTAACATTCCCAAAGTGGCTGTCTCAAAACATCCCGGACAGAAGATAGATTGATAGTGATAGATAGGATAGATAGATATACATAGATTGATAGTTAGATAGAATCGATAGAAGAGAAATAGATATATTTGTTACATATATAATTACCCTAATAAATTCTAATAATCAAACATGCGTTCTTGGACCCAACTAGCTTGTGTCAATTAGTACTTTTCTTAGCACTTTAATCCCTGTTCCCCCCCCCCCCCTATCGTGGGAGTTCTATATGGCCTGCCAGATTACCCTGAAAAATTATAATAATAAGACATGTGGTCTGCTACCTATTTTAACGAGGTTGTGTTTTAAGTACTACCATTCTTAGCACTTTAATCTCTGTAACTCCCCCTATTTGGTGAGGTCTATACGGCCTGGATGATTAGCCATACAAAATATAATAATAAGACATCTGCTCTTGGTCTGCGACCCATGGTAACTATGTTGTGTTAATTAGTAATGTCCTTCGCATTTTAATAGCTGTTACTCATACTCACCCTATCGGTGGAGGTCTATATGGCCTGCATGATTACCCTTACAAAATATAACAACCAAACATATGTTCTGGGACCCATGGTAAGTAGGTTGTGTTATGTAGTACTGTTCTTTGCATTTTCATACCTGTTACAACACCAAATGGTGGCAGGTCTATCTGTCCTTCATGATTAGCTGCACCCAAACCCAAAAAAAGCTGAGTGGTCTTAGACTAACACCCATGGCTAACTCTGTTGTTTCAATTAGTACTAATCTTAGCACTTTCATCCCTGTTACGGGCGGTCTACATGGCCATCATGATTAGCCGAACAAAATACTACAATCCAACCTTTGCTCAGTCTTCATAGGCCCTTCATTGTCTGTATTTTGATAGTACAGTTCTTATTATTTTTATAGCTGATACAACACCGAATGTTGTCAGCTCTATATGGCCTGCAGGATTAGCTGCACCCAATACAAAAATAAATCCAAGCGGTCTTGGATTAACACCCATGGCTAACTCTGTTGTTTCAAGTAGTACTATTCTTAGCACTTTCATCTCATCATCCCTGTTACTTCCAGGACTCTCGGTGGTGGTGGTCTACATGGCCATCATGATTAGCCTAACCAAATACTACAATCCAACCTTGGCTCAGTCTTCCTAAGGCCCTTCATTGGCTGTATTTTGCTAGTACTGTTCTTATTACTATGGTGGTCTACATGGCCATCATGATTAGCCTAACCAAATACTACAATCCAACCTTGGCTCAGTCTTCCTAAGGCCCTTCATTGGCTGTATTTTGGTAGTACTGTTCTTATTAGTTTAATAGCTGATACGATACCGAATGTTGTCAGCTCTATATGGCCTGCATGAATAGCCGCACCCAAAGCCAAAAAAAAGCCAAGCGGTTTTGCACTAACACCCATGGCTAACTTTGTTGTTTCAAGTTCTACTATTCTTAGCTCTTTCATCTCATCATCCCTGTTACTTCCAGGACTCTCGGTGGTGGTGGTCTACATGGCCATCATGATTAGCCTAACCAAATACTACAATCCAACCTTGGCCCAGTCTTCCTAAGGCCCTTCATTGGCTGTATTTTGGTAGTACTGTTCTTATTAGTTTAATAGCTGATACAACACCGAATGTTGTCAGCTCTATATGGCCTGCATGAATAGCCGCACCCAAAGCCAAAAAAAAGCCAAGCGGTTTTGCACTAACACCCATGGCTAACTCTGTTGTTTCAAGTTCTACTATTCTTAGCTCTTTCATCTCATCATCCCTGTTACTTCCAGGACTCTCGGTGGTGGTGGTCTACATGGCCATCATGATTAGCCTAACCAAATACTACAATCCAACCTTGGCCCAGTCTTCCTAAGGCCCTTCATTGGCTGTATTTTGGTAGTACTGTTCTTATTAGTTTAATAGCTGATACGACACCGAATGTTGTCAGCTCTATATGGCCTGCATGAATAGCCGCACCCAAAGCCAAAAAAAAGCCAAGCGGTGTTGCACTAACACCCATGGCTAACTCTGTTGTTTCAAGTTCTACTATTCTTAGCTCTTTCATCTCATCATCCCTGTTACTTCCAGGACTCTCGGTGGTGGTGGTCTACATGGCCATCATGATTAGCCTAACCAAATACTACAATCCAACCTTGGCCCAGTCTTCCTAAGGCCCTTCATTGGCTGTATTTTGGTAGTACTGTTCTTATTAGTTTAATAGCTGATACGACACCGAATGTTGTCAGCTCTATATGGCCTGCATGAATAGCCGCACCCAAAGCCAAAAAAAAGCCAAGCGGTTTTGCACTAACACCCATGGCTAACTCTGTTGTTTCAAGTTCTACTATTCTTAGCTCTTTCATCTCATCATCCCTGTTACTTCCAGGACTCTCGGTGGTGGTGGTCTACATGGCCATCATGATTAGCCTAACCAAATACTACAATCCAACCTTGGCTCAGTCTTCCTAAGGCCCTTCATTGGCTGTATTTTGGTAGTACTGTCATCCTTTTGAATAAAAGATTACAGTAAAGGCATTGATTTTAGAAAGCCACAGATCATTATTTGCAACCGTGAATTTAGAAAAAATTAACTGAGGGTTAAAATCATCAACAATAAAGATTTTTTTAATTTTAATTAGTAACTATACTGTGACAAAAAATTAGGATTGGTGTAAATAGTTGGCAAGACGGCCTGGCACAAAAGGATGGCAGGCAGGAGGGAGATGCAATTCAAGGACACTAGGAGACTGATTACTGACAGTCTAAACAGTGATGATTGACAATTTTTGCAATACTGTTAACAGAAATATGATTGCTGACAACAATTGGCTAGGTGGGGGCCTGGCTCACAGCAGGCTGCAAGGCAGGAGGAAAGTGTGTTTCATTGGCACCAGCAAACTGACGATTCAAATCACAGCAACTATTACCAAAAATTTTAATTTTTAATTATTAGAATACTGTGACAACAAATATGATTGGTGTAAATATTTTTTAGGTAGGCCTGGCACACAGGCTTGGAAGGCTGTAGAAAAGTGCAATTCAAAGGCACGAGCAAACTGAGGGTTAAGATCATCAACAATAAAGATTTTTTTAATTTTAATTAGTAACTATACTGTGACAAAAAATTAGGATTGGTGTAAATAGTTGGCAAGACGGCCTGGCACAAAAGGATGGCAGGCAGGAGGGAGATGCAATTCAAGGACACTAGGAGACTGATTACTGACAGTCTAAACAGTGATGATTGACAATTTTTGCAATACTGTTAACAGAAATATGATTGCTGACAACAATTGGCTAGGTGGGGGCCTGGCTCACAGCAGGCTGCAAGGCAGGAGGAAAGTGTGTTTCATTGGCACCAGCAAACTGACGATTCAAATCACAGTAACAACTATTAACAAAAAATTTAATTTTTAATTATTAGAATACTGTCACAACAAATATGATTGGTGTAAATATTTTTTAAGTAGGCCTGGCACACAGGCTTGGAAGGCTGTAGAAAAGTGCAATTCAAAGGCACGAGCAAACTGAGGGTTAAGATCATCAACAATAAAGATTTTTTTAATTTTAATTAGTAACTATACTGTGACAAAAAATTAGGATTGGTGTAAATAGTTGGCAAGACGGCCTGGCACAAAAGGATGGCAGGCAGGAGGGAGATGCAATTCAAGGACACTAGGAGACTGATTACTGACAGTCTAAACAGTGATGATTGACAATTTTTGCAATACTGTTAACAGAAATATGATTGCTGACAACAATTGGCTAGGTGGGGGCCTGGCTCACAGCAGGCTGCAAGGCAGGAGGAAAGTGTGTTTCAATGGCACCAACAAACTGACGATTCAAATCACAACAACTATTACCAAAAATTTTAATTTTTAATTATTAGAATACTGTCACAAAAAATATGATTGGTGTAAATATTTTTTAAGTAGGCCTGGCACACAGGCTTGGAAGGCTGTAGAAAAGTGCAATTCAAAGGCATGAGCAAACTGAGGGTTAAGATGAACACTAAAAAATGTTTTATTTAAATTAATAACTATACTGTCTGACTGTGACAACAATTTTGATTGGTGTAAATAGTTGGCTAGACGGCCTGGCACAAAAGGCTGGCAGTGGCAGGCAGGAGGTAAATGAAATTCAATGGCCCTAGGAGACTGAATATTTGCAGTCCAAAAAATTATGTTTTTTTTTTTTTTATTACTGTTACAAGAATTGTGATTGGTGCCACTAATTGGCTACTTGGGCCTGGCAGACAGGCTGGCAGATATGAGTCGTGGATGGTAGGTAGGGCAGTAATTTAACACAGTATGCTGTGTAAGTGACAAAAACACAGGACTGATAGAAAATTAAGTTACATTACACTAGCAAAATATTTTAAAATTTTAGATTTTAATATTAAAATTATGTTAAGAAGTGCAATGCACATATGACTCTATGAGTGGTCGCACTGGCTGGCTGCTACGTAGGGCAGCAATTATAACAACAGTATGCTGTGTAAGTCAGATAGACAGTTAGACACAGGCCTGATAGAAAATACAATTAGATTACACTAGCATAATGATTTAAAGACTTTTTTTGGAAATTTTAAGAAAAAGGTTAAGCACATACATATGAGTTGTGGCTGATAGCCTTGGAAGGGCAGCTATTAAAAACAGTAGGCTATGTATGTCGGATACACACACGCCTGATAGAAAATACTATTAGATTACACTAGAAAAATGATTGAAATTATTTTTTTGGGGGGGGGAATTAAAAAAAGGTTAAACACATATGAGTCGTGGCTCATAGACTAGGGAGGGCAGCAAGTAAACACAGTAGGCTCTCTATGTCAGCAAAACACACAGGCCGGATAGAAAATTAGATTTGATTACACTAGCAAACAAATTTAAACTTTTTTTTTTTATATTAAAATTAAGGTGAAAGAAAAATAGATATGAGTGCTGGGTGGCTGCCTGGCACAGACCAATTAACCAAAAGACTGAAAAAAAAGAGGTATATTAATGCTGAGTGAGCCTGACAGACACAGGCATGATAGTAAATGTAATTAGATTACACTAGAAAAATATTTTTTTATGTTTTTTTTTTAAATTAAAAATAATGTTATTAACGGATATTAACACTGCTGGCTCCTGGCTGGCACAGAGCAATGAACCAGAGTATATGATGTGTGACACTGGCCTGATAGAAAATGAAAAAAAATTACACTAGAAAAATAATTATATTTTTGGGTTAGTTAAATTTAAACTAATGTTGTTAGAGAGATATCAGTGGTGGCAGTAGTCACCGCATATGCTGTGAGCCTTAAACACACAGCTGAAAGCCAGGCAAATGCTAATTAAAAAAAAAAAAAAAAAAAAAAACGGCATGAAATATAGCCCTAAAAAGGGCTTTTTGGGGTGCTGTGCTTGCAGCAGAGATGAGTGGAGTCCTTCTGGACTGTAAATACACTAGCCTAGCTATGTTTTTCCTATTAATGTCAGGAGCAAAAACACAACACGTCCTCTCATTAAAAAAGCAAGGTCGTTATGAGTCTAAAATGGCGGATTCCGAGTAGCTGGGAGTGTCTGTGAGGGAGTGTCTGATGTTGATTGGCTCTAATGTGTCAGGCGGCTGTGACATAAGGGTCAAAGTTTCCACAATGATGACACATAGGGGCGGATCGAACATTGCCATGTGTTCGCCCACAAACGCGAACAACCTATGTTCGCTGTGAACCGTTCGCGAGCGAACAGTTCGGGACATCACTAGTCCATGATCCGACTGAAGTCTTCTATCAAGCGGCATATTCAATCTTCTTTCTTCCGGATCCATGTAGTTCATCCCGCCGACGCGGAACATCCATCTTCACCGACGACTTCCCGACGAATGACGGTTTGTTTTAGATCCTACAGAAACTTGGACATTTTGAATCTTCACTCGTGACTTCTGCATGTCACATCTTATCACATTTTTTTTTAGTACTTTCACATTATTTATATTTTGCAGACACAGTACATTTTTTGTGACCTCTCCTTTTCACGTCATATTGTATTAGTTTATTTACATATAGATCTCATCACTTTGCTTATCCCACCAATAAATTATTATATGGTGATTCCATACCCCTATTTTATATCAACTTTTGTATATACCGTGTTATGCACACTGATCACCCATGTTTGTGATCACTCTATTTTTACACGTTATGAGTAACACTAGGGAGGGGAGGAGCTTCTTGGAGGTAAATGTCCCTATCCATATGGCTACTTGCTTGGTATATGACGCTAGTGTACTTTGGGCCAGGATTAGCCAAATCTGATGACGTTTACACCAGGGCGGACAGTTGGACTTGAGTCTGATGGCTGCGGCAGCTCTATTGATGTGAGATGCTGTTATATACCTCAGTAACTTTATATAGTCATACACTCATTCGCTGTGTATATAAACCTATTACAGATTATTATAACGGCTGTTAAATAGAAAGCTTTTAACCAATCCACATATCCTTCTAGATCATTTGTGCTTAAGAGTTTAACCTAAAATGCTTTTTCCACAATAGGATGTTTCTCAGTGTGATGATCTCTGGGCTACGGATATTGGGATAGGTACACTACTAATACAATTATCTAAGGGATTTTATTTTGGGTATGTTACCAAGTCTGTATTATTGTCATTTGTATTTATATTTGTATATGTATGTCACATTGTACCATGCATGGATGTTTTTGTTGTATATACTGTTGTCACCATGGTAGCTCAACCTAATGAAGTTTTTAAACACACATGTTATCAATTTACTTTCCACCAATCATAGCTTCCATGGCCTTTTAAATAGCACGTGTATTTTAGATGTTTTGTACAATAGCCTGAGGAAACAGCCCCTTGGAGGATGAGAAACACTTTGCTTTTTATTAAAGATTTTTTTTAATTTAATATATATATATATATATATATATATATATATATATATATATATAAATGCATGCGATTTGGACTTTATTTTTATACCACCTGTGAGTTGGAATATAATCTGTATACCACCTGAGATTAGTCAGTTGGGTGGCTGAGAAGCTCCAGCTTGTTTGGATTGCACCTGGAGGTGCATTGTAGGATGTAAATGTGATTAATTACATTGCACATATTTGAGTCAAACTGTGCTGGGCCATGTTGGTTCCTTTCTCTATAAAGGAAAACACATTGGTGACCATTTTTTGGATACAACCTCTGAAGCTGTTTTGCCTGTATACAGTTAGCTGGACAACTGTGAGGTTCCAGTCTGCCTCAGTAGCACTTTTGGGTGCTATTTGTTTGTTAGTAGTCATTCGCTACATTTGCATTTTTGTTGATGGTACTATGCCATTTGGCGCCTCTGTGTTTTCTTCTTCTTCAAGACCCTGACCTTTCTATGACAGAGAGCTGCCTCAAATCCCCCAGGAGTGTACATAAACTTTCTCTTTTGTTTTTATTTTATAGGCCGATTGTAGATTGTTGTGCATTAGGCTGTTAGGTTTCATTTTATGTTTAGTTTTTTGAAGAGCATCCCCTAAAGGAAACTTGTGTAAGCACATTTTTTTCTATCTTTTCAAGATGCTATAAAATCAATTTATTCATACCCTATGGCCTTTATCAAGATTGCAGGATATTAATCACAAACAATATCGATTAGAAATGGAACTAGACAAGGATGTCCCTTATCTCCCTTATTGTTCGCTTTAAGTATAGAGCCCTTGGCGGCGAGATTGCAATTAGACCCTGACATATCAGGTATTACAGTGGGAAACAAACATTACAAACTGGTGTTGTTTGCTGACAACGTCATTCTAATAATTACTAGACCTATTACCTCATTACCACTGATTTATCAGTTTATTGCTCAATTTGGTAGTTTTTCAGGTTTTAAGATAAACACTGACAAATGTGAAGCAATAGGAATCAATTTACCTGACCACACAAAAAAAAATTACTAGCTATAAATTTTGCCTGATAAAGTCATAAAATAATAATGGGATTAGGGAGAAAAGAGGGGATTTGTGACATTTAAGCCAAGTTTAGAATTATATACTAAGATTATCAAATATAGAAAAAGAATTAAAACTACACTTTATTAACATATATGCAAAATAGACGTTATCAAAGGAAAGATGCTGCCATAGGTATAGAGAAATGGGTATTGTCACTTCCAGACCCCTTATCCAAAAAAAAAAAATTAGTCAGCATCTACCCCTAAGTATTTTATGACTTTCAAATATAGAAAAAGAATTAAAACTACACTTTATTAACATATATGCAAAATAGACGTTATCAAAGGAAAAATGCTGCCATAGGTATAGAGAAATGGGTATTGTCGCTTCCAGACCGCTTATCCAAAAAAAACTAATTAGTCAGCATCTACCTATTGCTAATAACACAATTAAAAAAGGATGCTAGAGTTGACTATTAGAGAATGGGAATAGTCACTTCCAATAATCTAGATTCAGCAGCCATACTGTATAGCACCCTAAAGTTAAAAAATGAAAGAGGGCTAATGGACCCAGTAAGCGTGTGATATAGACTAGGGATAAGGCTAATAGCAGGGTATCTGGGGATCGCAACCGCACTTACATATGTATTCTCACACACAATGCAAAACAAGCTATGCTCTTGAAATTGAACATTGATATCTTCAATGTGCAGTCAACATGTATGATGTCATTGCTTGTTTTCTTTTTGGATTTTTTATTTTCTTTTTCTGTACTTGTGAAATGAAACTAATTCAATAAAAATTATTTTCAACAACAAAATTAAAAGATACATTCTATGTCATGTTACCATATGGATATTTCTACTTGTGTAAACTAATCACAGGTGCCACAACTATTTAAATTGTACTGCTAGAATTATTAAGCATATATTCATACAAAACTTTCTCTGGATACTGAAGTTGTGTTAATAATTATAATTTCTAACAAAGTTGTTATTTGAACGTTTTTTTTTTCTAGAGTTCAGTGGTTATTGAGGGAAAAACAGAAATTACTGCAAAACATTAAAATACCTTTAGACACAGTGGGGCCGATTTAACAAGGGCCAAATGGCCTTGAATGTAACTGTGTCCATGTGAGCCTTCAGGCTTGCCGGAAATAAGAGTCAAGAAGCAGCGGTCTTAAGATTACTGCTCCTTAACTCGTACTCCTCCTCTGAGGCGGCGGACATCAATCTGTCCAATCACATACAATCGGGTTGATTGGCATCCCCTGCTAGTGGCTGCGAATCTGCAAGGGGCAGCATTGCACAAGCAGTTCACCAGAACTACTTGTGCAATGATAAATGCCAACAGCATATGCTGTCGACATTTATCGATGTGCGGCGCACATGATCCGCTACAGTGGATCATGTCCGTCCGCCCGCACATTAATAAATCGGCCCCAGTGTGTTAAAATATTTTTGGTTGTATTATGTTTATGTTATGCTTTTTTTTATTCAGCTGTATTATATCAGTTTATCTAGAAGTGTTAGATTATGTACTGAGCTCTTTATTATTTTTATTATCATATATTTGTATACCACCGCAAAATTTTGTAGTTTTATAAATAATAATAATAAAAAATAGTTGTACCAAAAATCATCCTATATAGAATTTTACAAAATATCACCCATTTTTACATTCTCTCACTTTTTATTTTGATGCTTACAGATTTTTTTTTATTATTTCAGACAAACATCGTCCTATGAACCCTAACATCAACAGTACAAATAAATGAGGCAAATCTGCCAGGTTATGAGTCTTATTATAACAATCACTTCATCACTATAAGGACATGAAACCCCTTATCTGAATCATGAAATCTTTAAATGTTGGGTATTATGATATGTTTTTATGGTGAGGGGGTAAGAAAGGCCTCTTAAAAGCATCAGAACCCAATAATATAACCAAAGATGAGAGGTGTTTTTCATTGGTGTGACATTCAGATGGCAACGGGTGGACTCAAAACCACTCATTTAAAAGACCATTATTGCTGCTTTTAAATAAGGTGTCTCAAGTTTATGTATGTATTATGGGGGGAAACATAGGGGATACCCCACCCCATAATATTGTCCCATATGCTAATGGTTCTGACAGGTGATCTTTGTTAAAATAGTGGTCAGTGGATAACAACTAGATATGTGACAACTCCTTTAAAAGAATGTCCTCACCTCTTTAAAAAGAGGGGTCTCTTACTATGTGGTAGTCCACATAAGTACACATTATGGGGTGCAAGGGTCCATTTTATAGCTCACATGACTGTAAAAGGCACCAAGTATACAGGTGATTGCTATTTCTATGGCAATCACCTGCCATTTATGTTTAAATATTTTTATTAAGTTTTTTCCAACATGAATATAACAACAAGTGAACTGTTACATAAGGCAAGTACATCAAAACCCCAGTAATTGGGGGGTAACTTGTATCACATGTTCATATGAATGCCTCTCAATATAACATAGAAAAAGGGAAAGACAAAAAATAAAAAAATAAAATAAAAAGAAGGAATGGGAAAGGGAAGGAAGTTGCCCTGAGGTTTCAAAAAAGGTTAAAATTAAATAACATATGGGCAGGATTGGACACATATCTTTAAAAATAAAGAGATATAGACAAAAAAAATAATAAAGAAAATAAAAATAGACTTCAAAAGTAGTGGGGGGGGGGGGAGAACAGGTTTTGTACTCACATCAAAGTAATATGCAACACTATCATGTATCTCATTTTGCAAAAGAAAGAAGCATTTAGAAATTATTCTGTAGAAGCTACTTAGTTCCTCTCGAGCCAACACACTGCTGCTATTGTATATATGTTTTCTATCGATCCAACACCCAAATCAGGCCTCCACACTATATAGTGGTTAAGTGGTAGTGGAGTTATTCAGGACCCAATAGAACCACACCTTCTCAAATGACTCTCTGGTATTCATGATACATGAGGCAGATTCGTACATTCTAAACATGTTATTTATTTTATTCCTCACCTCCATCCATGTTGGTACCCCCGTTTTCCAGTGGTATGCTATTGCTATTCTTGTGGTCGTGCATAAAATTCTAATAAAGGCATTAATTTCTTTATTATATTTTTTAAAACCTGTGTGTAATAAAGCTTGAGAAATATCAAGCTCTATCTCTTCCCCTAGGATCGAGCTAAGTAAAGTGGAAAGGGAATGCCATATCTGTTTTACTCCATCACAGTCCCACCACATATGTCTAAAGGTGCCTATATTCCCACATCCCCTGTAGCATAGATTGGATGCCGCCTGTGACATGTGAGAGGTAACATTTGGTGTTAGATACCAGCCAAATGCAATCTTGAGGGTATTTTCACGTAAATCTGCACTGATCAACCCTCTTCCCATGGAGCTAAATATATTCTCCCACGTATGTCTATCATAAGTAACATTAATGTCACCTTCCCACCTGCGCATCAGAGTTGTTTTAGGGGCATTGTGGTCTTTCTGTATAGCAATATATAGTATAGAGATTGTATGTTTAGGTCTAGAGGTTTGTGAGTATATACTTTCCAGTGTTGTGGGGGAAGAGGCCCTAGCACTGCCCATGTATTTACGAATGGAGGTGGACAACTGTAGATATTGAAACCACCTTATCTTCATCGGGGTCAGTTTATCTTGAATCTGAGTGTAGGTCATCAGTGTGTTATTAAGTAAGGCGTCCGCCACCCTATAGAGCCCTTTATTGGCCCATTTATCTATAGCGGTATGAAGCTCTTGAGGCATAATTTTCCTGAGTGGAATCATCACTGATCTCGGAGGTAGCATGTTGTGGTGGTCTGCTATCCATTTTTTAACTTGTTTGGTGGATGCATAAATTGGTGATCTAAATATATGTGTATTGTTTGTTTGGTCATTCCATAACACGTCGTCTGCATGTGGTAGTCCCTCTATCCCTGCTTCTATTTTGGGCCAGATAATGTCCTCTAGTCTCCTCCCCATTAGAGTTGTTTTTGAAATTCTGGCTGCCTTGTAGTAGCCAATTAGATTTGGGACACCCACCCCCCCTAAAGTTTTATGTTGTGTCAAAACCACTGAAGGGATTCTTGCTTTTTTGCTACCCCTAACATAGGCTATTAGTTCCTTTTGTAATGTAGATAGTTCCAGAATCGGAATTGGTATAGGTAGTGTGCGGAATAGGTAAAGTAAACATGGGAAAACATTCATTTTGACTGTGGAAAGTCGGCCATACCAAGAAAAGGAATGTCTCTTCCAACTCTGGAGGTCTTTTCTTATAGTTTTAAATAACGGCGTGTAATTCTATTTATATAGTTGGTAATATTGAGCTGACAGCTGGATCCCCAGGTATCTAAGTGAGTGTTTCACCCATTTAAACTCAAAATTAAGCTCTATGGTTTTCTTTGCATGAGGGGGTAAAGCTATTGGTAATGCCTCACATTTCTCAAGATTGATTTTATATCCCGATATCTGTGAAAATTTATTGAGAAGGTTGTATAAATTCGGGAGAGACAACAGGGGTTTCGTAACTGTAACCAAAATATCATCCGCAAAGAGGGTGAGCTTGTATTCATGGTTAGCTATTGTGGCGCCTGTAATGTCTGGAGACAGTCTTATTCTAGCTGCTAGGGGCTCTATGCAGAGAGCAAATATCAGGGGAGACAGAGGGCACCCCTGTCTGTCCCATTCCTTATGGGAAAAGGCCTAGACCTATATCCTACCGATACTACCTGTGCAGTGGGATTAGAATAAATCGCTTGGATTGCTTTAATAAAGGGACCATCAAACCCCATATGCCGCAGTACCATCAACATGTAGCCCCAATCTACTCTATCAAATGCCTTCTCTGCATCCAAAGATAGGAGCAGAGAAGGCGTTTCCTCTCTTCCCAGATGTTCTATGATATTTATCATTCTTCTTATGTTATCCGGGGCCTCTCTATTTGCTACAAAGCCCACCTGGTCCGGATGGATAAGTGAGGGTAATATAGTTTTTAAGCGATTGGCCAATATTTTGGTGAATATCTTTAGATCCTGGTTTATGAGCGATATAGGGCGATAACTGGCGCAAAGTTTGGGATTTTTCCCTGCTTTAGGAATGACCACGATTTTAGCCCCTAATAATTCCTGCGGTATTTCCCGGCCCTCTAAAAAATGATTACAAAATTTTGTGAGATGAGCCAATAGTGTTGTACGAAATAACTTATAATAATCTCCCGGGAAGCCGTCTGGTCCCGCTGCCTTTCCCACTTTCAATTCTTTTATAACCTGTATAACCTCTACTGAAGATACGGGGGCATTTAGGATATTTTTATCTTCGTCTGAGATAACTGAGAGATGAGCGTCAATTAAAAAGTTATGTGTGTCTTTTTCAATGGCTGGTGAGTGTTCAGTTTTGTGTCCATCATAAAGTTGGCCATAGTATCTTGCAAACTCATCTACTATCTCTTGAGGAGATGCTGTTGTTTCTCCATTAGCTAACTGTAAAGAGGGAATAGCCATGACCCTATTTCTCTCCTGTAATTTATGCGCCAGATATCTGTCTGGTTTATTGGCAAATATGAAATATTGTACTTTTAGTTTGTGTAGTGTTTTAGTTGCATTGGTAGTCAGTAAGTTAGCTAATGTGGTTCTTTTTGTCTGTAAGGTTCTCAAAGTAGTCTCATTATGTGTAAGTCTGTGTGACTTCTCTAAGGTGGCTATCTCTTGGTGGAGTGTAGATATCTGTTTTCGAAGTTGTCTGATATGTGCCGCTTTCCCTTGCATTAACATTCCCCTTAGATATGCTTTATGAGCCGCCCATGTATATAAAGGGTTGGAGGTGGTATCTACATTTATGTCCCAGTATTCTTTAAGATATTTTAGGATATGGTCCTGTGCCAGGGGCTGCTTAAAGTATTGTGGGTCATAAGACCACGATTTTTCCTGTTTATGATCTTGTACCCCATCTAATGCTAACGTCAGTATAGAGTGGTCAGACCACACGCAGGGGTGAATCTCAGAGGATAGTAGGATCGGGTGAAAGATTTGGCTGGTATAGATATAATCAATTCTTGTATAAGATTTATGTGCAGCAGAATAATAGGTAGTGTCGTTTGTAGTTCCATATAAGGCCTGCCAGGTATCTATAAGAGTGTGGGACGCCAGGTGTTCCTGAATGTGTTTTATGTCCCGATTGTGTTGCTGTTTCTTATGTGACAAAGTCTCTCGGTTGGGTGTCTGGATCGGAGACAAATTAATGTTAAAATCTCCAGCTACTATGATCCTATTTTGGGACCACTGAGTTAGAAGATATGATATATGGGCAAAGAATTCTGTCTGTTTTGTATTAGGGGCATATACATTGCAGAATACTATGTCTGTGTTATCAATTTGACCTTTAACTATTAAATATCTTCCTTCCTCATCTGTGATTATAGATTCAAGTTCAAAGTTAAGGGCCGAGTGAATTAAGATGGACACTCCTCTTTTTTTGGTAGAGGCTGTGGCATGGTAGTGTTGTTGAAAGTGTCTGGACCAATATTTAGGAACCTGATTATTAAGAAAGTGAGTCTCCTGTAGGAAGAGAATATTAGCTTTGATATTTATATATTGGTTCATTGCCACTCGTCTCTTCACATCAGTGTTGAGGCCTCTCACATTGTGAGAAATTAATTTAATTTTTGGGGCCATCTAAGTGGGTGTAAGACGTACCATAAATATATTAGAACACAGATTAAGAAGGTGTGTGCATCCAAGCTCTCCTGACCAGAGTAAGCTTCCATCCATTCTATGACTAGTTCATGTGGGCGTGTGTGGTGTGTTACAACAATATGTGGCTCTAAGAGGAGGGTATAGTAAGTAGTGTGAGTACAATAACAAAGTAAGAAGTTAACCACAAAAAAAAAACATGATAATTCCCTCTGACGAGGGCAAGATAATAAGACAAATAACCTTAACATTTTAAATTTAAATAACTGTGCAAGTGCTATATCTATGCGATAGAGAACAAAAACAACGGGCGTAAGCCCTATCTCTTCTACAGGCATATGGTAACTGCAGTTCATCTCTCTCCCAACTCCCTGCTTTACCCCATTACCTGCATATATCTTCATATATAACCTGAAGGTCCATACAGGGAGTCCCGTATCATAGCTATTAAACTTACAAAACTTCCATAGCAGGTTTCAAAGTTACCACCTACTCATTAGAGAGTCACATTAAAGGATGGTTCATGGTATATCACTATGCTCCTCCTGCTTTTGTAACCCTGTGCTTTTCATTTCTTTAACTTCCAGAACAATTTTCCACCTGAAGAGAAACTGTATTTCACTTATTCTTAGAACGTTTTCTACTGACTGTTTTCCATCTAGGAATGGTGTTTGATTTCAGAGATGCCTGGGGTTCCAGCTGTAGGGCCGAGACCGGCAGGTCAGGCATTTTTGGTGTTTCGAGCCCCAGTCTTTGGCATAGGTCAGGGATGTCGGCAGCATCCTTGATAGTCACAGTCAAGTTATCCTTCAAGATATATAGAGTGAAGGGGAACCCCCATTTGTATTGAATCTGTTGTTTTCTCAATAGCTGAGTTAAGGGACGAAAAGAATTCCGTCTTTGGAGAGTTCTAAAGGATAGATCTTGATAGAATTGAACAACTGACCCCTGGAATTTGAAAGTAGGAGCATTTCTAGCTGCCGAGAGTATTAATTCTTTGTCCTGGAAGAGTAGCATCTTCACTATCACATCTTGCGGTGGAGCCTCCCCCTTAGGTTTAGCCCTCAGAGCTCTGTGAGCTCTTTCCATTGTAAAATCAATGTCTCCTCGATTTCCTGTTATGCTTCTGAAGAGTTGTTGTAGATAAGTGGGTAGTTCCTTACCATCTACTGTCTCCGGAATACCTTTTAGTCTCAGGTTGCTTCTTCTACTCCTGTTCTCTAGGTCTTCAATCTTGTCTTGCATCTCTATGAACAGTTGGTGATGTGAGGCAATGGTTTGTGAAAGTCCATTCACATCCTCAGTAATTGCTTCTGTATGTTCTTCGATTGTATCCATTCTTCCTCCTAGTTCTGCAATGTCAGACCTGATCTCTGTTAGACTAGCTGTAACTGCTGTGTGCATAGAATCAATTTTAGACCATAGTTTATCAAAGCTAGTTGAGATGTCTTGTTTTGAAACTAAGAATTGCAAGTCTGCTTTAATTACTGGGGTCTGATCTGTGTTTGATACTGCAGACTCTGAATCTGAGTCCATATCTTCTGGGTTTTCAGTATCTGGTTGGTCTGTCTATTTCATTGTTTTGGAAGACTTGAAGTATGTGTTCAAGGAAGTAGATTTACTTCTTTTGTCCATAGAGGGTTTCCTGGCAGACATTTCGGGAGACCTGTGAAAACCCCTAGGTTCCCTCTATGAAGTACTGTCGTGAGTCAGGGAGCAGATGTCAATGGGAGTATGATCCGTTTGGTGAAAAAAAGGAAACTTGTGAGGTTCTTAAAGGTTGGAGGGGAAGGCTCCCACCAAACTGTCGCTATCTAGAGACGCATAAGGAATATAAAGGTGGTCTTGGTGTAATGTTGATGTTCTCTAGCCCGCTATGGGTACCATATTCCGGGACACATGTCCCCAGATACTTTCGTATGACTCATGTTAACAGGCTAGCAGGATATCCGTCCACACTTCAACAGCATAAGGTCAGCAGCTAAGCGTTCAGCATATTATTAGACTTTAGTCACACCGCCTCTGTAAGAATTCACCCCGCTCCCGGCCTATCTCTACTCCCCAGGGGCACTGTCCTCACAGGACGATCACGGAAAAAGGGCTGCAGGATATGACCCACCACCACAAAGGATGGCAGGAAAAGGGAGGGGAGAGAGTAGTACCGTGCTAGTATTAATTTATTGCTGCTCAGATGAGACTTCTAGGGCTACGGCTGTTCTGTGTCAGATTTAATGTGCAAAACCAGATTGGGGGTCAGCAGTTTCTGCTTCACACAGTCGTGTGTGTTGATAGCTGCAAATTATTTGGAAAAGGAGAAAAATAAACAGCAATATAGGCTCTCAGTTCTCTGCAGCTTGTTTGAAAATCAACTGAGTAAATGAAGGCTGCACTATTTAAAAGAGATTGCTGTTCTATAGCAAAGGCTGCAAGATAAGATGGCCTCCTTTCCCGCCACTGGCCGTCCTGCTAAACTGTAGTGTGAGTCCTTCAAGTGGCCTTATAAACCCCAAAAAAGTTATATTTCAGCAGCAAAGTGTTCCAAAGTGTAAGGTTAGTTATCTGAACGTGTGGAGCTAATGTCCTCCTGTTATGTAATGGGAGATAGGTCCCGGAGTGTTTAAAACTGGTTGCTGTCAATAAATGCGTTCAATCTCACCATTTGTAGTCCCCTGGGGTCCTTCTCTATTGCATCCCTGTAATCGGGTGGGTCACTCGCTTCTTTGAGCCCCTTTTCAGGACCGGAGGATCCGGAGTAGGCCGCAGCCGCGGCCTTTCCTAGAAATCTGCTGGTTCTCGTTTGCGGGTATACCGGAAATCGGCAGGGATCCACTCCAAAGTTACATCAGATAATCTCTATGAGTGCATCTATCATCTAGAGGGCTTTTTAGGGTGATATTCCGCTAGAAAAGGCGTAAAACCAGTGTTATTTGTCACTTTCTATGCAGAGCTAAACAGAAGTGCTGCCACTCTCTTTGCTGGCAAGCTCCGCCTCTCCATCACCTGCCATTTAAAGGGGCACAAGACCACTGATTTGATTATGGGCATCATCCTCATTAATGAGAGGGGTATTGGTTGTCTGTGTGTTGTATGCTGTCTTTAGGGGATGTCACCACTTTCCCATAAAAATTCCCATAAAAATTAAATACATTAACTAGGTGATTTTCATAAAATAGCAATCACCTACTTATGAGTATGACAGGAGTGTGAGACTCCATATTGGAAATAGGGGGTTCTCCTCTTTTAAACCGGGGTCTCATACACCTTTGGGTTTTTAAGGGATAGAATGGGGGCTCTAAAAGTGACCCCTCCCCCCCTCAAAAACAATATTGCTGTCTACTTGGGGCAGGTAAACACCAATAATGTGGTGATTGCCTGAAAATTAGAGTAGGCGTGACCCCTCATTTGAAAGAGGGGAATTCCCTCTTTCACTTAAGGGGTCTCATACCCCATATAGATTGGGGTATAGGAGGATCACAATTTAAAAGATGGTGGTATGAACTTTCAAATCAGGGGTCACTTGTCCCTTTAGGCGAAATAGGGGCGAAAGGGGCTAAAGCTCCCCTAACCCTCCTGTCTATCAAATTCTCTCTAGCTCAAATGGGGGGGGGGGGTAGGCGCTCCATTACAGCCCTCTCCCCTCAGGTTTAACAGGATCTTAAAAGATGCTGCATGTAATCACCATTTTTATAGCAATCTCTTGTAACTTGCACCTCTAGCCAAAACAGGGCCCATTCCCCTCAGATTAAACTCATGTCTGTTTTGCTCACATGAAGAATTAGTGTACTCCTGTCAGGCTTATGTGTGCAAAACCCGACAGGAATACACTAATTCTTCATGTAACCCAACATAAGTTATATTAAAGTACGTTATGTATTTATTAAGTATAAAATATTGACAAATATTAATAATTAATTCAATAATTATTATAAATGTGCTTAAATTTTTTTAAAAATGAATACATATATATATATATATATATGTATAGAAAGAGAAAAAACAATATAAAAGAGGAGGCGCTCAGCTTTACAATATAAATTATGAATTATAAATATATGTATATCAAATATAAGTCTTTCGTTGGTGAATTGTGTCACAAGAGTTGAATCAATTGAGGAATTACTGCTTACCAGCTGTTACCTCAATCGTATGAGGTAAGGTGAGTGCCCTGGTTTAAAGGTGATTCGCTGTAAAGCAACTTCTATGTCCTGGTGGTATCCCTGGAGGTCTGTTGTTCAGAATTGGTCCTTCCGTTGTGGGAATGAAGATCCTGGACTCTCTTTAGATAGAAGAATGTAGACTGTAATCCGTCTTTTTTATATATCTTTCTTCGATGGTGGTAGGAATACTTGATTCTTGTTTGTAATATCCCTTAGAGAGAAGTGCCTTTTGGTGGTGAGAATCTCCGTTCCCTCAGTATGCAATCAGGACGTTGTTCATAAAAGGAAAAAAACAGAAGCACATAGCATAATATTGTTTTTACACAGTATTTGAGTATTTATTATACTCACAGTAGTATTTATTATACTCACAGTAGTGAGTATTTATTAAGTATTAATATGCGCTTACATTAAAATCCCTCAATCAATATGAGGTAAGTTTTAGACATGTATACAACATGAGGAGCCGTGTCCTTAGGTGTAGTAGAAATGGTAATAGTAAAAGGATCCTGGAGCTTGATGGTAATGTACCAGTCCAAACTTTGATGGGTGTACTGTGTACCGTCACAGACAGTTGTATGGACAGTGTTTATAGTAGTGGTGGGACTAAGAGATCTGCCCGCAAAGTTCACAAATCACACTAATATGGTTAGTACTGTTATAGTCTGACCGCTTTATAAATCCTACTGTGACAGATATAGGACTGTATGTCAAACCCCTGTGTTAATATAGAGGGGTGTGAGGAATTTGCCCTGTATATGGCTGAGGTAACAGATTCGTGTGTAAATATCAGTGAGATAAGCGCTGTGAAAATCTAGAGTCTAGAGCGCGTTACATTCCCAAGTGTATAAAAAACACAATTGCGATATAATGTCATATAACAAGATAAACCAATAACAGTTTAAAAATAGGCATAAAATGACATGAAATGTTGTAGAAAGTAATTAGGCCCTGTCCGCCCACTGTGAGAAACCTTACGCGTTTCAACGTCTATCGTGACTTCTTCTTCAGAGGTAAAAGTGAGTGGACAGGTAAAAGGTGCTCCTTATTTAAGGTCCGTGAAGTGGGCATAATTTTTTAGGGGCTTACGTGTGTATGCGTAGCGTGATCGTCATGTCAATGCTGAGCGTGGTGATGTCATGGCGTATGAGACGTCTGTGTTGTGTAGTCTTTTCTGTCATATTAAGTTGTTATGGTAACCATGCCGTGGGAAACTGAAATGGGTATCGGCTACTATTTGCATCTTTGTTCTTTAAAACTGATGTAAAATATTTTACCTATTTGTTAATAAAAAGTTGTATGACCCTTATGTGTTTATTTATGGGGCAAGTGCAAGGAACTTAATACTTGCTAAAGAATCGCAATGATAATAATAATATAATACTATTGTTTTCTAAAAAAATAAGACTTAATTATGTTTATTCTAGTGTCAATTTGTTTTTTTAAAAAAAGGAGAGACATTAGTGGATATTGTGTGAGCGATTCATTATTTAACTGACATATATCAAATAATTAGGGTTTATGCTTTCAGGTTCCTTATTATTTGAACCAAAATTGTATATAGCTATATGAGACTAAATATTAATGCTGAAAAGTTAATGTCATTTTCATTCATATAGGGAGAAAAATGAGAAAATACATATTAGGACTACTGCTTACCAGTAGTTTTGATACTGTGAGTTAAGGTGTTATATGAGAATATTTATTTGTATTTATGAAAATATAAATATTTCAGATGTACCAGACTATAGAAATGCTGCCAAGTCAATATCTACATTCAGACCCTCTGGACTCATTGTACCCATATAATGGATCCAGTAGGTCTCACGTTGTCTCAAAAGTTGAAATCTATCACCCCCTCTTTTGGGGACTGAGACCTGTTCTAGAATTGTACCTTTAATTGTTTTGGGGTCCATATTGTGTACTTTTTTATAGTGGCTTCAAAGATTGTGCCCTTTGTATCCTGATTCAATGTTTTTTAAGTGTTCTAGTAGCCTAATCTTATACGGGCGTTTCGTGCGGCCTATGTATTGGAGGTGGCACGGGCATTCCAATAGGTAGACTACGAAGGTGCTTTTGCAATTAGTTAGGGTATTAATTGTACACTTTTTATGTGGGAAAGTGTGCGAGAATATTTGTTTGGTGGGCTTGTTATTGTATGCATGCTCACACCCTTTACAGTTGGCCCTATTGCATTTAAAGAACCCTTTTGTGTTTGTAGTGAGCCAATTGGATGTGGGGGTTATATCTTTGAGTCTTGTTGGAGCCAAAATTTGTTTTAAACACGTATTTTTCCTAAATGTGATCTTAGGGGTGGGTCCTATACTATTTTTGAGGAGTTTATCCTGTTCTAATATTGGCCAGTATTTTCTAAGAATTTTCTTTATTTCAGGAGCTGCCTCATTATAGGTTGTTACCATGCTTATTGTGTTTTGTTTAGTTTTTTGACTTAAGTTGTGTTTTTCTTTATTTGGAATTAAGAGCTGTTTTCTCTCAATATTTTGTACTTTTATGAACGAATCATGTATCAATTTTTTGGGATACTTTTTTTGTATAAATTTTTGTTTAAGTAAGGCTGCTTCTTTATTGAAATCAATGTCTTTGGAGCAATTTCTTTTAACCCGCTGGAATTGCCCAAATGGTATATTTTTAAGCCATGGTTTGTAATGTCCACTGTCTGCTTGTAGATAACCATTGCAGTCAGTCGGTTTACGGAATAGTTTTGTACATATTTTGGAGTCCTCATTGAAAAGGGTTAGATCAAGCAATTCTATATTTTCCTTTGCAATTTTTGAGGTGAAATTCAAATTGAAAGTATTGTTATTTAAATATTCCACAAAGTTAGTTGAGGCAGATACATCACCATTCCATATGAGTATGATATCATCGATGTATCTGCCCCACCAAACTATATTATCCTTGAATGGATTGTAGTTATAAATATAGGTGTCCTCCCAGATGCCCATGTAAAGATTGGCATAACTGGGAGCCATAGTTGTACCCATCGCAGTCCCACTTATTTGCAAATAGAATTGATTGGAGAAATTGAAATAATTTTTCTCCAATACAAATCTAATGTTTTCTACAAGGAATTCTTGATGTTCCTTAGAAAGGTCTGTAGTATTAAGTACCTGTTTCATGGCCATTACGCCTAAGTCATGAGGTATATTTGTGTACAAGGATGACACATCCAGTGTCATCCAGAGATAATTGTCTTGCCATGTGATTTTATCTAGTTTACAGATTGTATCCGTTGAGTCTCTCAGATATGATTTTAAATTAGATACCAAGGGTTTAAGAAAATAATCTGCATATTCTGAGATTCTAGCAGTTAATGAGTCAATCCCAGACACTATGGGACGACCTGGGGGATTGACTGGATCCTTGTGAATCTTGGGGAGATGGTAAAAAGTTGCTATTTTCGGGTATGTATGTAGTAAATATTTGTGTTCATTTACCGATAGAATATTCAGATGGTGAGCTGTGTCTATAAGTGAATCATAGAGTTTTTGGAAGGTGCTAGTCGGATCTCCTTTAAGTTTTCTGTATGTCTTAGGATCATCGAGGAGTTTGTTGGCTTCTAATATGTAATCATTTCTATTCTGGATTACTAGGCCTCCTCCTTTGTCTGCCTCACCTAATATGATGTCCTTCGAATTTTTTATGTTGTCTAGTGCCATTTTTTCATCTCTTTTAAGATTATCATTTTTAATAGTGTAATTTTCACACATACTTTGTAAGTCCTTTTGGACTAAATCCTGAAAGGTGGGGATTGCATTGCCTTTGGATTGTGTGGGGAAAAATATTGATGAGGGTTTAAGATTAGAGTGTTTTCTATTTAAATTAATATTGTCTGTTTGGGTTTGATCAATGTTTTCATGATCAATATAGAGTTCTTCTAGGGTATTTAAAAGTTTTAGATCTGTGTCTGAAATGCCTTTGAGAAATTCTACATTATCTTTGGCATTAAGTTTTTCAAAGTGTCTGCATAATGTAAGCATCGGAAATAAAAGAACTCAAGAAAAACTTAGAACTAAGCAAAGGAAATCCGTTACTAAAAGAACTAGATGAAAGAAATAAAGATAAAATTAAGAAATTTGAACAAACTATAGAACTGAAAAAAAAAGAAAAAATTCATCAGGGACTATTTAGAAATGCAGGGAATCACAGATGATAATAAAAATGATATCGATACAGACAAGGATAATGAGGTATGGGAAGATATAAAAACTCCAGACCCCACCACAAGCAATAGTTTCAATTTCACCAATATAAGGAGAAAAAATAGCAATAATACATCGCAAAATAAAAACCAGGGTCCACATCCAAATCACAATCATATAAACAATACCAATAATAAACATCCAAACATAAGACAAATACCAACCCACACTAGAACCAGAAGTAGAAACTCAGAAACCTCACAGGTTTCTGATGGTAGACATTTTCAAAACAGAGGCCAGCATTACAACCATAACACAAATAACCATACAGGGAACTACAAACACAAACAAGTAACATGGGGCAATAACTCAAATTGGTCCAATAGAAGACCAACACATTGGAATACACACTGGCACAATCCCAAAAAGACTGGTGAAAATAGAAATATGAATCAGTATCAATATAATACTTCAAATCATAATACCAATCAAAACTTCCGCAATCCACATTACCAATACCATACATTAGATTCATACCAACAGAGACAGCAATCACATAATCCTATGTATGCACAAAAAGCACCAGGAAAACAAAGTAATTCACACCATTTTTTAGAAAGAGGACGGGCGGAAAATCATGCACAAACAAATATACCAAATTCTACAAGGATAGAACCAAATACAGATCAGGAAAGGGAAAACATTATGCTAAGACCACAATGGTCCCTAGGAACGCCACTATAAAGAAAAGGACTAGAAGAGGCACTAGAGGAGGAAGAATTTTGGGATCTAGACGGGAGAGTAGAAGAAAGAATGAGCCCAAAGAGGGGCAGACAGGGAAACAACTTTTAAAAATATTTAATCTATCCTCACATTCATTTACCGACCTAGAATTAGATGTTCTAGCAAGAGGCCTTAACTTTGCTCCAACTAGAGGCCCCAATCCTTTTAACCTCTTTATAGACTTCAACAAGTTCATACGCAAGCTTACATTATGCAGACACTTTGAAAAACTTAATGCCAAAGATAATGTAGAATTTCTCAAAGGCATTTCAGACACAGATCTAGAACTTTTAAATACCCTAGAAGAACTCTATATTGATCATGAAAACATCGATCAAATCCAAACAGACAATATTAATTTAAATAGAAAACACTCTAATCTTAAACCCTCATCAATATTTTTCCCCACACAATCCAAAGGCAATGCAATCCCCACCTTTCAGGATTTAGTCCAAAAGGACTTACAAAGTATGTGTGAAAATTAAACTATTAAAAATGATAATCTTAAAAGAGATGAAAAAATGGCACTAGACAACATAAAAAATTTAAAGGACATTATATTACATGAGGCAGACAAAGGAGGAGGCCTAGTAATCCAGAATAGAAATGATTACATATTAGAAGCCAATAAACTTCTCGATGATCCTAAGACATACAGAAAACTTAAAGGAGATCCGACTAGCACCTTCCAAAAACTCTATGATTCACTTATAGACACAGCTCACCATCTGAATATTCTATCGGTAAATGAACACAAATATTTACTACATACATACTTGAAAATAGCAACTTTTTACCATCTCCCCAAGATTCACAAGGATCCAGTCAATCCCCCAGGTCGTCCCATAGTGTCTGGGATTGACTCATTAACTGCTAGAATCTCAGAATATGCAGATTATTTTCTTAAACCCTTGGTATCTAATTTAAAATCATATCCGAGAGACTCAACAGATACAATCTGTAAACTAGATAAAATCACATGGCAAGACAATTATCTCTGGATGACACTGGATGTGTCATCCTTGTACACAAATATACCTCATGACTTAGGCGTAATGGCCATGAAACAGGTACTTAATACTACAGACCTTTCTAAGGAACATCAAGAATTCCTTGTAGAATGCATTAGATTTGTATTGGAGAAAAGTTATTTCAATTTCTCCAATCAATTCTATTTGCAAATAAGTGGGACTGCGATGGGTACAACTATGGCTCCCAGTTATGCCAATCTTTACATGGGCATCTGGGAGGACACCTATATTTATAACAACAATCCATTCAAGGATAATATAGTTTGGTGGGGCAGATACATTGATGATATCATACTCATATGGAATGGTGATGTATCTGCCTCAACTAAATTTGTGGAATATTTAAATAACAATACTTTCAATTTGAATTTCACCTCAAAAAGTGCAAAGGAAAATATAGAATTGCTTGATCTAACCCTTTTCAATGAGGACTCCAAAATATGTACAAAACTATTCCGTAAACCAACGGACTGCAATGGTTATCTACAAACAGACAGTGGACATTACAAACCATGGCTTAAAAATATACCATTTGGGCAATTCCAGCGGGTTAGATATTGACTTGGCAGCATTTCTATAGTCTGGTACATCTGAAATATTTATATTTTCATAAATACAAATAAATATTCTCATATAACACCTTAACTCACAGTATCAAAACTACTGGTAAGCAGTAGTCCTAATATGTATTTTCTCATTTTTCTCCCTATATGAATGAAAATGACATTAACTTTTCAGCATTAATATTTAGTCTCATATAGCTATATACAATTTCGGTTCAAATAATAAGGAACCTGAAAGCATAAACCCTAATTATTTGATATATGTCAGCTAAATAATGGATCGATCACACAATATCCACTAATGTCTCTCCTTTTTTAAAAAAAACAAATTGACACTAGAATAAACATAATTAAGTCTTATTTTTTTAGAAAACAATAGTATTATATTATTATTATAATTGTGATTCTTTAGCAAGTATTAAGTTCCTTGCACTTGCCACATAAATAAACACATAAGGGTCATACAACTTTTTATTAACAAATAGGTAAAATATTTTATATCAGTTTTAAAGAACAAAGATGCAAATAGTAGCCGATACCCATTTCAGTTTCCCACGGCATGGTTACCATAACAACTTAATATGACAGAAAAGACTACACAGCACAGACGTCTCATACGCCGTGACATCACCATGCTCAGCATTGACATGACGATCACGCTACGCATACACACGTTAGCCCCTAAAAAATTATGCCCACTTCACGGACCTTAAATATGGAGCACCTTTTACCTGTCCACTCACTTTTACCTCTGAAGAAGAAGTCACGATAGACTTCGAAACGCGTAAGGTTTCTCACAGTGGGCGGACAGGGCCTAATTACTTTCTACAACATTTCTTGTCATTTTATGCCTATTTTTAAACTGTTATTGTTTTATCTTGTTATATGACATTTTATCGCAATTGTGTTTTTTATACACTTGGGAATCTAACGCGCTCTGGACTCTAGATTTTCACAGCGCTTATCTCACTGATATTTACACACAAATCTGTTACCGCAGCCATATACAGGGCAAATTCCTCACACCCCTCTATATTAACACAGGGGTTTGACATACAGCCCTATATCCGTCACAGTAGGATTTATAAAGCGGTCAGACTATAACAGTACTAACCATATCAGTGTGATTTGTGAACTTTCTGATTGGAACAGCCAATAGAATGAGAGCTGCTCAAATCCTATTGGTTGATTGGAACAGCCAATATGATTTTAGCAGCTCTAATCCTATTGGCTGATTGAAATCTTTCAGCCAATAGGAATGCAAGGGACGCCATCTTGGATGACGTCACTCGCATTGAAGTTCCAGTTTACAGCGGAGACCATATTGAAGAGGGTGCTCCACACTGGATGTCTTCAGGTTGGACCTGCTCCGCGCCAGATATATGAAGATAGAAGATGCCGTCTGGATGAAGACTTCTCCAGCTGGATGAAGATGGAAGAGGCCGCCTGGATGAAGACTTCTTGCCACCTGGATGAGGACTTCACCGGCTGGATGAAGATCGATGAGGCCGCCGGCATGAAGACTTCTTGCCGGCTGGATGGATCCTTCAAGCGGGACTTCAATAACTGTAAGTGGATCATCGGGGGTTTATTTAAGGGTTTTTTGGGTGGGTTTTATTTTTAGATTAGGGTCTGGGCATGTAAAAGAGCTAAATGCCCTTTAAGGGCAATGCCCAAACAAATGCCCTTTTCAGGGCAATGGTAAGCTTAGGTTTTTTTAGATAGTTATTTTATTTGGGGGGGGTTTGGTTATGGAGGTGTGGGTTTTACTGTTGGGGGGTGTTTGTATTTTTTTTACAGGTAAAAGAGCTGATTTCTTTGGGGCAATGCCCCACAAAAGGCCCTTTTAAGGGCCATTGGTAGTTTATTGTAGGTTAGGGTTTTTTTTTTATTTTGGAGGGGGCTTATTTATTTTGATAGAGCTATTAGATTAGGTGTAATTCTTGTTTATTTTTGATAATTTGTTTCTTATTTATTGTAATTTAGTGTTTTTTATTTTTAGTAATTTTAGTGCTTATTTTTTTTGTAATGTTAGGCAGGTTAGGCTTTATTTCACAGGTAAGTTTGTATTTATTTATTTTAACAAGGTAGTTATTAAATAGCTAATAACTATTTACTAACTAGTCTACCTAGTTAAAATAAATACAAACTTACCTGTGAAATAAAAATAAAACCTAAGCTAGCTACAATATAACTATTAGTTATATTTAGTTAGCTTATGTATTATTTTACAGGTAAGTTTGAATTTATTTTAAAATAGTTATTATTTAGTTAATAATTGTAACTTAAGCTGTATTTTAATTCTGTTAAAGTTAGGGGGCATTATGGTTAGGTTTAGGGTTAGGTTTAGGGGATTATGTAGTTTAATTTAGCTTGTTGCGATGTGAAGGGGCTGACAGTTTAGGGGTTAATAGTTTAATAATTGTATATTTATTTTAGCTATATTTTTATTATGTTAACGTTAGTGGGTGTTAGGGTTAGGTTTAGGGTTAGGTTTGGGTTACATTAGGGTTAGGGTTACATTAGGGTTACATTAGGTTTAGGGTTACGTTAAGGTTAGGGTTAGGTTTAGGGGTTAATGGATTTATTTAGTGGTAGTGATGTGGGAGGCCAGAGGTTTAGGGGTTAATAACTTTAGTATAGTGGCGGCGACATCAGGAGCGGCAGATTAGGGGTTAATAACATTATTTAGGTGGTGACGTTGTTGGGGGCGGCAGATTAGGGGTTAATAAATATAGGCAGGTGTCTGCAATGTTGGGGGCAGCAGATTAAGGGTGTTTAGACGTGGGGTTTTTGTTAGGGTTTAAACGTAACTTTTTATTTTCCCATAGACGTAAATGAGGCTGCGTTACAGAGCTTTTCTTTCCGCGATCGCAGGTGTTAGACTTTTTTTTGCCGGCTCTCCCATTGATGTCTATGCGGAAATCGTTCAAAAGCACGTCAAAGCAGCGCTTGTATTTGGGTGCGGTATGGAGCTCAACGCAACCATACTGCCCGTGCAAGCCTGCTTTTTTAAAACTTGCAATAGCAGCGCTATAGGGAGGTAAAATAACGCCGCTTTTGTGGCAGTCATTAAAATCTCTATAGCGCTCAAAACTCGTAATCTAACTGATAGTTTGAGAGCATCTCTGTACCATGCTGTAAATGATTTTCATAAGTGTCTTCTCACTTGTTATAACCAAGTTTATATATGTTTTTATTGCTGGTCCTGTTGATGGTTTGTTTATTTATTTTTATTTATATTTATTTTTCTCCTGTTCTTAGCTGCCATTTCCGGTGATTAAACTGTGATATTCATTACAGATGTACCCATACAATTGATACTATACTCCGCTATGAAATTAAGAGGAAACACCTTTGTTTACCTTTAAATGATTATTACTATAATTATTACTATAATTATTTAAAAAAACTCAACTGTATCTTTGAAAACCACTTTTTCATTTAAAAACAAAAACAAACTATTTCTTAATTATATGTTGATTCCTAATTACATATCTTTTTATGTGCCTGTTTTGTTCAAATTCTTGAATTTTCAATTATTCAACATTAAATGTACTGCTAAAGCCTGAAGCAATATGGATCAATTATTTCTTCTTATCTTTACTCTGTATGTTCACAATTCAGATTTTTATCAGCATAATAATATTCAATTAGTTGTGCAGTTTACTTTCTTTTAAGTGACCCAGTTTTATAAGTGATTCATTTTCACTTCATTCTTATGATTCAGAGAGAAAGAGGAATATTTGTAAAATACAACATATAATTCCCAATCAAAAATTAAAAAGATAGGAAATAGAAGGAAATTCTGAAATTTAACTTTATAATGCACAGTATATTATCTCATTTCTTAATGCCCATACTTTTTAGCTTTTGTTTGGAGACTTAAGGGACAATTTATTAAGCAGTAAATGTTGCTCATTCCGCATGAGCCGGAAGGCCCGGCGGAATCAGGAGTTAAGAAGCAGCGGTCTTAAGACCGCTGCTTCTTAACTCATCCGCCACCTCTGTGGTAGCGGACAGCAATCATCGCAATCAGATACGATCGGGATGATTGACACCCTCGGCTAGCGGCCGATTGGCCACAAATGGGCAGGGGGCGGCATTGCACAAGCATTTCACATGAAATGCTTGTGCAATGATAAATGCCAACAGTGTATGCTGTCGGCATTTAGCTATGTTGGTCGGACATGATTCACCACAGCGAATCATGTCCGCCCGCCGCTTAATAAATTGGCCCCATAAACTGTGCCACTTTTAAATTTTAGTAATTGAATTTCCTAGCTTTTTTTAATCTTAAAGATGTGTGTGTGTGTGTGTGTATGTGGTATCTGCAGTGGTGTGTGTGTCTGTGTGTGGTATCTGCAGTGATATGTGTGTATGTGGTAACTGCTGTGGTATGTATGTGTGTGTATGTGATATCTGCAGTGGTGCGTGTGTGTGGTATCTGCAGTGGTGTGTGTTTGTGGTAACTGCTGTGGTATGTATGTGTGTGTATATGTGGTATCTGCAGTGGTGTGTGTGTGTGTATGTGTGTGTGTATGTGGTAACTGCTGTGGTATGTATGTGTGTGTATGTGATATCTGCAGTGGTGGGTGTGTGTGTGTGTGTGGTAACTGCTGTGGTATGTATGTGTGTGTGTATGTGGTATCTGCAGTGATGTGTGTGTGTATGTGGTATCTGCAGTGATGTGTGTGTGTGGCATCTGCAGTGGTATGTGTGTGTTGTTTCTGCAGTGGTGTATGTGGTATCTGCAGTGGTATGTATGTGTGTGTGTGTGTGTGGTATCTGCAGTGGTATGTATGTGTGTGTGTGTGGTATCTGCAGTGGTATGTATGTGTGTGTGTGTGTGTGTGTGTGTGTGGTATCTGCAGTGGTATGTATGTGTGTGTGTGTGTGTGTGTGTGTGTGTGGTATCTGCAGTGGTTGTTGAGTGTGAAAAGTGTATGTATGTTGTGTGTGTGAGTTCAGTGTAGTGCTTATAATGTCTCTATAATTAGTGGAAGGGGCATCTGACTTCCACTTATATATAAACATGCTACAAGTAACAGGACTATGTTACAGGTACTCACTATCTTACTGGCTACAGAAACACACAGTCCAATGTCTGTGACTACAAGTAATACAATTGTGTTAATGTTTGGTGCAGCATTTTTTTTCTGTAGAAAACACTAAAAATAC
This sequence comes from Bombina bombina, assembly GCF_027579735.1. Taxonomy (NCBI): domain Eukaryota; kingdom Metazoa; phylum Chordata; class Amphibia; order Anura; family Bombinatoridae; genus Bombina; species Bombina bombina. The sequence continues at coordinate 109,705,662 of NC_069505.1, read as the reverse complement.
TCAGTCAAATTGCTTCAAATTTTTACCACTTAATTTTCAGGCACTAAGGTTGCCGACAAAATCTGCCAACTGCCAAATAGAAAATAAATTAATTTATAGAATCCATGGTAACAAGCTCTTAAAAAGCATGGTTTGGGGGGGGGAGGAGCCAACCTTCATTAAGACAAGACGCACTTTTACAGAGCTCCTGATGTATATTTATTATTTTTGAGAGATTTGCTGTCTATTTTCTCCACTTCTCACTTTGCCTAAGGGGTGTACGTGGAAGATCTATCTACCACTACTTCTGGAAAGCAGCACGGCACTTACCGCCCTATCTTTCGAGTCCTGGGCTCTCTAACTTTCTCTGGCCTACAATGTGCGACGACACTGCAGCCTCCATCTTGAGTCAGATGCATAAACTGATAGACCGATATGGCGGGACTCTTAGTAACACACTGGCTGAAGTTTGTGAGCCTCACGCCAGACATGCTAACAATCTACCCACCTTGATTGCCCATGTGAGGAAATCTGAGGGCACAGAAGGCAGATTGGAACAAAGGCAGCTGCCATTTTCCCTTTCAGGACCGGCACCTACTTGCTTGCAGAGCGTGGTCGCGAGGACCAGGGAGCTCACTCAGCTGGACACCGGCGGTGGATTGCGGTCCGTGGATGAACTGGGCAATTCCCTAATAGCTGCGCACCTTGAAGCCTCCGGAGAAATGCCGCTGACAAATGCGCTATGGAGCAGCTGCAGTTGGATACAGGAGCAGGGACCGCGCAAGACACCAAAATTTCTGCTGACACCTTGGAACCCGCTGGAGAGGTACGGACCGCACAACACATTTACCTCAGTGACAGATGGACTCAGAGCCTATGCGCTGTGTGCATGCTGGGATTCTCAGCACAGGATAGACACTGTAAGGGGGTGTGCATTATTGGGCCTCACACTACAAGTACAATATGCTCCCTGTAACCTGAGAAGTGGCATCGGCTAATTTGGAGCTCCCTATGACTATGCTAGCAGCTCTTGACAGCATTCATGGACACTATTTTCAGTCTGAACATTCTCCCGCACACTAACTAGTGGACTGCTTGTTGTGTTGCTACATTTCTTTAGCCATAACAATTACTCTTTGCACAACTACCATAGACTTGCTTTGTCCTTTAATATTGCTATGCTCTGACTTTCATGTGTGTGGCCCCTATATTTGTACATAGTTTAGAGTTGGCTAACTTTTGGCTTCATAGTTGTTTGCAGCCCCTCAAACAATCTAGTTATCTCGCTTACTCCCCATGAAGCTCATATGTTGGCTAAAGCTATAGCTGCATCAGATATTTGGCCCTATTACAGTTATGCTTTTATGGTGATCATACACATATTGATATTACAGCATAAGGTGATTGATCTATATGTCTATAGGGAATTACTGTAATTTAACCATACAACTATATGTCTATGTGATATTCGAGATAGTTATTGTTAAGGATAGATAACACTTATTTTTGAATTAGCATATAGCACTATCTGTCTTGTTTGTAACATTTCGTACAGTGAAGATGGACCTTTATTGACACAGGTTCATGGTTCAGATAGTTTGTTTTCCCGCCAGATGCCTTGTGCTCCCAATGTTACTCACATTGTTCCTGTACTTACTATATATTCAAGCTCTTAGTTAGCATGCATATGTTTCATTTGTATATGTTGTGGGCCCTAATTCTGTGCAAACCTGTTTTTGATATTATATTCTGCATATGGTTAATTGAATTCCCTCACTGTACTGGCTCCCTAGGCGCTTAACTAAATATTTAGTTGGCAAATGTAAAACTGTATTATAATCGCCCTTGTATTGCCCTGATGCACCCTATCTGACTTGCATGCAGAGCACCCATATCATCTATTGCCAGATAGTCATAAGACCTTACTGTATCTCCCACTGATATTGTCTCTGACTTTGCTATGATAAATAGAGCTTACTGTGTTATTCCCTTTGACATGATTACCTAGTATATACATCTTTAGATGTTCTCCTGCCGATGGGCATAGGGCCCGTGCCCAGGCGACAGGATGCATACCTATTTTTTGGTTTTTCTAAAAGTTTATGAGACTGTGGTTATTATTTACTGCGCCTGCCTTCTTAATATACCCTAAGGGATAACTAGTTTGAGCAGAAGACAACTTTACAGCCTTATATAAGCACATTAAAATACTAGTCAGGTTTCTCAATGCAGGCTGGTCCTGCACCACCAACAGCAAAAATGGTCCCCCGTGAGTCTCCCTATATAGACTAATAGTCTAGCAACATTTCAACATTAGTATTTTGAGGCATCATACCATAATTGTCCTGCCCCTCACTACAAGCATAGAACTTTTTATTATCCTTGAACATAAGCTGTTTCTCATACTATATCTAAATAACAACCTCCCCCCCCCCCACTTATGCCTAATATACCTCCTTGATCTGGAGGTCGAATTAAGCGGTTAATCTTGCATATACCGCATCCTAAAATTTTCTATTTCATAAGTTATAACTATACATTACCTGTTGTTCCCATTGGGAAATATACTGTAACCCTGACTACTATATATGTATATCTATATAATAAACTAATCTAAGATTACAGGTCTTGCAGGGACCGTTACAGTAACTTAAATTCCCCTCTCTAGAATGTATTACACGTTTTTCAAAGCACAATAGTTGCCTATAATATCAGGTGAGGGAACAGACTTTGTTTAGTCCATGTTAAAAAGAAAAAGAGGTTTCAGCATTCTGTATAGCATGTATTATAATGCGAATCTTGTATATCTATAATGTAATCGTTGAATTGTATTGTACCATCTTCAGATTGACTTATGACATGTTACTCAAAATAAGCTGTAATGTTTCGCACAACCTCAATAAAAAAAAAAAAAAAAAAAAAAAAAAAGCATGGTTTGAACAGCCAACGGACATTATACTAAAACATTTCTGTCCGATAAGAGTTGTTGGTATTAGAAGCAGCTGCAGTAACACCCTTTTATAGACTACATTACAAGTAGAGCGGTATTTAGTGCTCCCGCTTGAGTGTAAAAACCTCCAGAAGGAAAGATTTTGTGGGTGAGGGTTGGCGCGCGTATTATAAGATGAAAGTAAAACTTTTTCACGCGAGTAAAACCGAACGCATGCTAATTTCAGGACCTCGGATATCGTGACCGAGCTAACTTTTTCTCACCATAGACTTCAATGAGGAGCGCAAAAGAAAAAAAAGCCAACACTTATTGCTTGTGTGATAACCCAACAGGAGTTATTAATATTTCACATTCTAATTGTAATGCCTGATGAAGAAGGAGCAAAAGATCACAACTGCAGACTTGAGAAAAAATGTATTTGTATCACTTTCTTAAACAGGCTATTAAATAGCATAGACTGTATGCCTGAAAGTGAAAGGAAATTAATATTTGTAAATAAAGTAATGTATAAATTCAATAGCTGTCTCTGTTATCAAATTTGGTAAATAACAGGAAGCAGAACAAAAGGCTTCAGGTATACTATATTGTTCAGTACATAAAGTAAAGGAAGTCCCAAATGTGAGAGATAAGTACTGGATGCATAAGAAACTTTAGTATATTTAATATGTGTGGGAGGAGTCAATGTGCTGAGTGACAGCGGCACAAGCGGAGAGATCTGACAAAAGTATCAGACGCTGAGAAACAAACAAATCTTATGCTTGCAGGTAAGGAGTGAGAGGAAAACAGTCCCAACTTACTATAGATCGTTGAAATCAGTTCAGCAATGTACCAAGTTAGAATGTTACGCCAATCCTGTTTGTTCAGTTACAGTGAGACTGCCATTTAGTGAGAGAGGCTTGGCTGTGTGTAGCAAAGATTGATATAAAGCAACAAGCAGCAGATAATTTGTAGCTGGTTTCTTAGAGAGGTAACATAGTAGAAACTTGCAGTAGGAAAAACTGGTTCTATTTTGAATGAACAAATTGTAATCCAAAAGAGAGAGCTTGGTATTTAGGCGAGTAGCTGCATTGAGCAGGAGAGCTGTAAACTGCTACAAGGAAAATAACTAAGCACCTGTTTGCACACAGGTGAACACCTAAATAGCCTAAGTCAGCTGACTTGTGAAAACATGGAAGAAGTGGAAAATGCGAAGTGGATTCCTTACATATGCCCCCCCCTCAAGGAAGCCGATCCTCGGCTTGATGCCTGGGTCTCGTAGGGTAACGTCTGTGGAATCGGGAGAGGAGGCGAGGTGCATTAATCAGGTTATGTGGCTCCCAAGTATCCTCATCAGGAGAGTAACCCTTCCACCTTACGAGGTATTGCAATTCCCCATTGCAAATTCTGGAGTCAAGGAGGTCTTGGACTTCAAAGACATCAGAATCCAAGGGTAGAGCTGGAGGAGGGAGAATGATGGAAGTAGAGCTAGTGTTAGTAGCTGGTTTAAGAAGCGAGACATGGAAGGTTGGGTGGATAGGTATTGAAGGAGGTAGGTCCAGAGTGACTGCGTTAACATTGATAACACGAGTAATCGTGAAAGGGCCAATGTACAAACCAGAAAGCTTCTTTGAGGGAACTGGAATTTTTATATTTTTAGTGGAAAGCCACACTCTATCTCCGACTGCATATGCTGGAGCAGGTCTCCTACGTAAGTCATAATACTTCTTTTGAGAGGATTGTGCGTTTTGAATGTTTTTCTTTAGAAGATGGAAATTTTCCACAATAGTTCTTAGGAGGTCATCCACTCCAGGTGAATTCACAGGAGTGTCATCAAGAATCCTAAAGTGTGGATGATATGCATAATTATCATAAAAGGGAGAGAGATTAGTTGTACTATTGGTAGAGTTGTTGTATGAAAATTCTGCTAAATATAGATATTCAGCCCATTTTTCTTGATGATAGGAGCAGTAACACCGGAGGTACTGTTCGAGCCATTGATTTAGTCTTTCGGTTTGCCCGTTGGTTTGCGGGGAAATGCTGTACTCAGCCGATGATCAATTTGTAAGTGTTCTGATAGGGATTTCCAAAATTTTGAGGTGAATTGAGTACCTCTATCAGAGGTTATGATACTGGGGAGTCCATGGAGACGAACAACAGTATTAAGAAACAGAAGTGCAGTTTCAGAAGCAGTAGGTACTTTATGGAATGGAATAAAGAGAGCCATTTTAGTGAGAATATCAGTGACTACTAAAATGGTATTGAAACCAGAACTAGTAGGAAGTTCAACAATAAAGTCCATTCCAATGTGAAACCAAGGACGTTCAGGTATGTCAATCGGTAGAAGTTGTCCATAGGGTTTATTTCTGTCCTTTTTAGATGTAATACAGACTGTGCAGTTTTGGATATAATCTTTCACAGTGGTATACATATCTGGCCACCAATAACTTCTAGAAAGGAGATCCTTTGTTTTATTTATACCAGGGTGACCAAGTAGTGGGGGGTCGTGGTGTTGCTTAATCAGATCATTTCTGAGCATATTTGGAACATATATTTTATCTCCATGGAAGTATAAATTATTTCGCAGAGTGAGCTGTCCATATGGGATAGTATTGTCAGAGCGAAGATCTGTTTGTATTCGTTTGTTAAAAGTTGGTAGGAGACCGAGGAATTTGTCGGCAGGAATAATGCTCGTAGGTTCAGAAGGAAAAGATGGTCTTGGATCTCGTCTGGAGAGGGCATCAGCCTTGCCGTTCTTGGCAGCAGGTCTATATATAATTTGATAATTGAACCTACTAAAATATAAGCTCCAACGAACTTGTCTGCTAGAGAGGGTTTTATTTTTTTGCAGAAACTCTAGATTGCGGTGGTCAGTATAGATGATGACTGGGGATTCCGTACCCTCCAAAAGATGTCTCCAGTTCTCGAATGCCCTTTTAATGGCGAGGAGCTCCTTATCACCAATAGAATAGTTAATCTCTACAGGAGAAAGGGACTTGGAGTAAAAAGCCACTGGATGGAGTGGTTGGGTTAAAGACTTTCTTTGGGATAGAACAGCGCCAAGTGCATAGTCAGAAGAATCCACTTCTAGCACAAATTGAAGTGAGGGATCTGGGAATTGTAAAATGGGTGCTGAAGTGAATGAATCTTTTAATGAATTGAAGGCCTGAGTAGCTGAAGCATTCCATTGGAAGGGAATAGAAGTGCTAGTGAGTCTGGTCAGTGGTTTGGTTTTAAGGGAGAAATTTTTGATAAACTTCCTATAGTAGTTGCTGAAACCCTGGAAATGTTGCAGGTCCTTTCTATTTTTTGGTTGTGGCCAGTCTCTAACTGCGTCGACTTTATTTTCTTGCATTTTAATTCCATGTGGACCAATGGTATAGCCAAGGAAGTCGATTTGAGTAGTATGGAATACGCATTTTTCTAATTTTGCGTAAAGGCGATGTACTTGAAGTCTAGAGAGTATCCAACTCACATGTTTTATATGTTCTTCAAGGCTGTTAGAGTAGATTAAAATTTCATCCAAGTACACTACTACGCAAATGTCAAGAAGGTCGTGGAAAATGTCGTTGACAAAGTATTGGAACGTGGCGGGTGCATTCGTTAGGCCAAAGGGCATCACTAGGTATTCAAAGAGACCATAGCGGGTCCAAAACGCAGTGAGCCACTCGTCACCTTCTCTAATCCGGACAAGATTATACGCCCCTCTGAGATCCAATTTGGTGAATATAGTTGCATGTTGAAGCCTTTCAATAAGTTCAGGGATAAGTGGCAAGGGGTACCTATTTTTTACTGTGATTTTATTTAATTCTCTGAAATCAATGATAGGGCGTAGAGAGTTGTCCTTGTTCCTAACGAAGAAGAATCCTGAAGCAGCTGGTGAAACAGATGGGCGTATAAAGCCTTTTTTTAGATTTTCATCCAGGTATGTCTTCAAATGGTCCAGCTCTGGTTGGCAGAGTGGATAAAGATGACCAAAAGGTGGAGTGGTGCCAGGCTTAAGTTCGATGGGACAGTCGTAGGACCGATGTGGAGGTAGGCAGTCTGCTTCCTTTTTACTAAACACTTCTGTGAACTTCTGATAGGCAAGGGGTATTTGCGTAGTTTCTGACAATTGTAGTAGGGGAATGTCCCGGAAACAGGATTGTTTACAGAAGGGAGAAGAGAAATGCAACTTCAAAGTATTCCACGAAATGACAGGTTCGTGTAAGCGCAGCCACTGTAACCCCAAAACAATAGGGAAGAGAGGAGAAGAGATAACATCAAATGTGATGTATTCCTGGTGAGATTCATGAGTGGTGACCAGAATAGGAATCGTGTGATGAGAGATAGGACCTGCGGAAATTTCAGTGCCGTCTACTACCCTAATGGAAACAGGAGACATTTTTTTAATCAGAGGTATTTTATTCTTAGTGACAAGGGAAACATCAATATAGTTTGCTTGAGCTCCAGTGTCAATTATGACCTCTTCCTTGATGGTCTTGGAGTCCCAGTGTAATGAGAGAGGTAAAAGGCAATGAACAGGTTGGTCATGCACAATCATAGAACTCAAATTGTAATATGGCTTACTGTTCTTATTCTTGTGTAGTGTTGAGCAATCTTTGATAGAGTGGGAAGGAGAACCACAATACATGCATAAACCTCTGGATTTGCGTCTGAATCTTTCTTCGGAAGAAAGTGGTCCACGCATGAAACCAATTTCCATTGCCTCAGGGTTGGTAGATCTTGTAGGCTGGGAGACTGGCTGAGGGTTAGTAAGACTCGACCTTTTAGGTGTGGATTCCCCAAATTGCCTTTCTGATCTTCTTTCTCTCAACCTGCGGTCTATTTGCATGGAGAGTCGGATTAGGGCTTCCAGGGAATCTGGAAGTTCAGTTCGAGCCAGCTCATCCTTTACATTATCAGACAGGCCCAGACGAAACTGGTTCCTTAACGCAATGGAGTTCCATTGGCTATCTATAGCATATAGCTTAAACTCTGTAATGTATGATTCAACAGGCCGATTGCCTTGTTTCAATTTTCTGAGTTTACCTTCTGCTGTAAGCTGTAGATTGGAGTCAGAATATAATTCATCCATTATAGCAAGAAATGACTGTAAAGAAGATAATAATGGGCTATTGGATTCGAATAGGGTATCAGCCCAAATGCGGGGTTCGCCGCGTAAATAAGTGATCATGGTAAGTACCTTCACTCTATCATTTGGATATGTGTGAGGCCTTAAATTGAAAGTTAGAAGGCAAGCATTCCTATACTGGCGGTATAGAGATCTATCGCTATTGAAGATATCCGGTGGAGAGATATGAGGTTCAACAGTTGATTCAGTTCCTTGTTGTTTAGCTGGAGCAATGTCCTTGATAACTTTTCTTAAAGTTTCATTTTCAACCCTCAACTCCCTCAAACCATTAGTGAGTTCGTCAACCCTTTGGGAAAGGTTATAGACTAAATTAGGAAGGTCTGCTGGATCCATATGAGGGGCTTAGTTATTATGTAATGCCTGATGAAGAAGGAGCAAAAGATCACAACTGCAGACTTGAGAAAAAATGTATTTGTATCACTTTCTTAAACAGGCTATTAAATAGCATAGACTGTATGCCTGAAAGTGAAAGGAAATTAATATTTGTAAATAAAGTAATGTATAAATTCAATAGCTGTCTCTGTTATCAAATTTGGTAAATAACAGGAAGCAGAACAAAAGGCTTCAGGTATACTATATTGTTCAGTACATAAAGTAAAGGAAGTCCCAAATGTGAGAGATAAGTACTGGATGCATAAGAAACTTTAGTATATTTAATATGTGTGGGAGGAGTCAATGTGCTGAGTGACAGCGGCACAAGCGGAGAGATCTGACAAAAGTATCAGACGCTGAGAAACAAACAAATCTTATGCTTGCAGGTAAGGAGTGAGAGGAAAACAGTCCCAACTTACTATAGATCGTTGAAATCAGTTCAGCAATGTACCAAGTTAGAATGTTACGCCAATCCTGTTTGTTCAGTTACAGTGAGACTGCCATTTAGTGAGAGAGGCTTGGCTGTGTGTAGCAAAGATTGATATAAAGCAACAAGCAGCAGATAATTTGTAGCTGGTTTCTTAGAGAGGTAACATAGTAGAAACTTGCAGTAGGAAAAACTGGTTCTATTTTGAATGAACAAATTGTAATCCAAAAGAGAGAGCTTGGTATTTAGGCGAGTAGCTGCATTGAGCAGGAGAGCTGTAAACTGCTACAAGGAAAATAACTAAGCACCTGTTTGCACACAGGTGAACACCTAAATAGCCTAAGTCAGCTGACTTGTGAAAACATGGAACAAGTGGAAAATGCGAAGTGGATTCCTTACACTAATGTTCTTCACATACAGGAAAATTTTATTTTTATTTTAAATATATATTTATATGTTTATATCTATACATACCTATATATCTATTAAAAACTAAATTATAATATCCTTTTAATTGTAGTTGCACTGTGTAAAATATCTATCTATCTATCTATCTATCTCTTTCTTTCTGTCTGTCAGTCTGTTATACAAATATGTGTTTGTATATTTTACTTGAATGATTGAAACATAAAATATTATTTCCTTTAATTTTATTTCACTATATTCTTTATTTAACCCAGTTATATGCATTAAATATTAAAAAGAAAGCTATCTAGAATGGGCACAATTTTTACATAAACATATTTAGGCTTTGAATAGTTAATAGCTACGGTCAGTCAATACTTCTGTATTACTAAATTATAATTAGTTTAAATTTAATATTTGTCTTTTTAACGCAAATATAAAGGATCCTGACATATATTATTTAATCAAAGCTTACAGTTACCTTAATCTTAAAGGGACACTGAACCCAATTTTTTTCTTTCGTGATTCAGATAGAGCATGCAATTTTAAGCAACTTTCTAATTTACTCCTAGGGCTCTATTTATGAAGCAGCGGATGCTGCCTCCGACCCACTCCGCTTCAGTCCCGGCTGAAGCGGAAGTTAAGAAACAGCGGTCCTAAGACCGCTGCTTCTTAACTCGTCCGCCACCTCTGAGGTGGCGGACAGCAATCTGCCTGATCGAATACGATCGGGCTGATTGACACCCCCTGCTAGCGGCTGATTGGCCGTGAATCGGCAGGGGGTGGTATTGCACCAGCAGTTCCCAAGAACTGCTGATGCAATGAAAAATGCCAACACTGTATGCTGTCGGCATTTATCGATGTGCGCGGACATGATCCGCTATATCGGATCATGTCTGTCCGCACATTTATAAATAGGCCCCCTATTATCAAATGTTCTTCATTCTCTTGGTATCTTTATTACAAATGCAAAAATGTAACTTTAGATGCCGGCCCATAGATTCACCCACCAATAAACAAGTGCTGTCCATTGTTCGGAACCAAAAAAATTGCTTAGATGCCTTCTTTTTCAAATAAAGATAGCAAGAGAACAAAGAAAAATTGATAATAGGAGTAAAATTAAAAGTTTGATAAAATTGCATGCTCTATCTGAATCATGAAAAAAAATTGGGTTCAGTGTCCCTTTAAGCAGAAGTAATTTACTAATTATTATTTGCTTAGCTGACTTACTTAAAATATTGCTTGACAATACAATTTCTGTGGTATTTTATTACATTGTTTTGGTGTCAATTACACACTATTTATATGTTTAAACATTAAAGTGACTGTAAGTTTTGATGCAAAAGTGCCGGTTTTTAAAAATTCGATTAAAAACAGGGGCACTTTAATTCATCAAAATTTACATTTCACTTGTTGTGAAAAAATACTTACCTTTTAAACTTGATAGCTTCCCCCGGTCGTCGCAAGCCATTTCTGACATCAGAAACGATGGATGGGTCATCCTCCAATCACGGGTCCACCCCCACCCCGGGGGAATCAGTGTCTTAGACCCAGGAAGTGTCTTTGCAACGACGGAGGAAGCTGGAGCGGCTGTCAAGATTAAAAGGTAAGTTTTTTTTTCACAACACAAGTGAAATGTAAATTTTGATGAATTAAAGTGCCCCTGTTTTTAATGAAATTTTTAAAAACCGGGCACTTTAGCATCAAAATTTACATTCACTTTAAACAAACTGCAGTTATCAATCTGCCCTTAGTCAGCTGAAAACTGCAATATTGTTAGTTTGCAGTTCTAGTGTTAAATATGATCTCTCACTTCTCTTTCCAAAATTTCTTGGAAATGAACTTTGCTAGAAGATATCCCCAATTTACATTCTTTTTAGATCTTGCAATACCTGTCTTTTTATTAAATATTATCTATAACAACCAGGTTATCCTGCTGACTCATTTTTTTCCAAGGAGATTATATTTTCCTTTCCTTCTTTTCACATCTATGACATCTAACATTATGATATATTTTTTTAAAAGCACAGTGTTCTGCAAAATTGGTTCCCCCTCAATATATTACCAATGTCTTTGGTCATGTATAGGAAAGTACAAATGTATAGACAATCTATCTACATAAGAGCTTTTTTACCTTATCTGTCACTCTCTCTCTACAAATACACGCACATGTATGTATGTATGTATGTATGTATATATATATATATATATATATATATATATATATATATATATATATATATATATATATATATATATATATATATATATATATAATTAAACTCACATTATTCTGATGAAATTTTAAGACAATTTTTATTTCACTTCTATTTTAAAATGGGCTTTGTTCTCTTGGTATCACATGTTGAAAAAGAATACGTACATATCCTACACTAGAGAGAGCTGCTGCTAATTGGTGCTTGCACACATTTGTCTTTTGTGATTGGCTGACTAGAATGTTTTCATCTAGCTGCCAGTAGTGCAATGCTGTTCTTTCAGCAAAGAATAACAAGAAAACAAATCAGGCAAGTAGCTCTTCAAAGAACAACTTCCCACTGGTTTCTCTCTCTCCTACCCCTTACTGGGAGATTGATTTCTATTGTGCCATCTTGATTACATAGCTTTTCTATAATGAATACTGCAGTATTCATATTTTTATTAGTAAAGCAAATGATAAAATAGATATTGCAGAGTGGAAAAAACAAGTTTGTAATGCACTTTCATTATTTATTTTGCCTGATTTTCCTGTAATTTATATCTTAAAAGTGTAGTTTTTCCAAAGTAACTAGAAGCTGGATAGCATTCTTTAGAATTCAGTCAGAACCATGACCCTCTTACATACTGTATAATGATTGCTTGATATACATAGTAACTACTGTATGCCTGTCCCTTGTTGGCTACAACTAAAGGGGATAAGATAAAGAACTCTCTAGTGGTGTGTCCCTGTACTGCAAAACAATGTAAATTTCACAAAATGACAGATTTATATGTTTTTTTTTGTATGCAGATCTTTAGCAACTCAAATGACTAACGTTATATTTTCTGTTTACTTTATAAGTACACTAAAAATGAAGTGGCAAATATCAAATCCTTGTCCTGGGTTAATTCAAACAAATTTGTTATATATTTTTCATTTCCATTAACAATCAACGTCTCACCTCAGTGCATTCCTGTTCACTAAAATGTATATATATTTCTATCTTCCTTGGTACATTCAATCAATTTCTCACCAAGTCAAATGTGCTTCTTTAGTAGATGTGCAGGGGCAAAAAAATTGGTTTCTCTGAAAGATTTGGTTCAGATTTTTTTCGGCCGATATGGGTTGGCGGCCGCGTACGGTTCGTCCGAATATTCAGATAAGAATTTCGCTCACAATAAAATTAATTCAATTAAATGAACTCCCAAAGGGAAGCCCACAAAACATTAAATTTTAGAACAATTAAATTACAAAGAGAATTCAAAGAATAAATTGAAATTAAAAGCATGCCATAAATACATTAATATAAAGTAATAATTCACTACCTTTTTCCACCATCCTATTGCAGTATTGCCTTCTCCCTTCTACAACCTTTCTGTACCATCTTAATTTTTTTAACGCTTTCATTCTTTTTCAACTAAAGTTCACACATTCCTCACTTTCTCACTCACCTTTTCCATAACTAGTTTGTAGTTAATAGCTATCCTTGGTGACTCAACTTAGAGAAGGGCATGAGCAGGAGAGGCAGCATTTTTACTGAAATATGCTTCTGATAAAAATAGTACATATCCCTTGAAAATATACCTCCAAGAAAGGAGGAGGACAAACACGTGCCTAGAGTCCCTTGGAGACAGTGGCTAACAGTTTCCTAGGATTCTTGGATTTTAACTGATAATGACCACTACAGAGCAGGAAGGGCAGCAGAAGCAGAATTACTGAACTAGGTAGGCCACTGGTATACAAACCTCAAAAACAGCCCCCTAATAAAAGAGGTCAAACACACCTCTAGAGTTTGCTACAATTTTTGGATTCTGCTGATGACTACCATATAGCAGGAAGGACAGGAGCATGTGATGCGGTGGCAGGAGGCAGCAGACTTATTGAACTAGGTAGTCCTCCGGTACACAAATCCTAAAAATACACCTCCAAGAGAGGGGGGCAATTAGGTGCTTAGAGTCTCCTGGACACAGTGGCCAACAGTTCTGTAGGATTTTTGGATTTTAACAGATGATGACCACCAAGGAGCAGGAAGGGCAGCAGAAGCAGAATTACTGAACTAGGTAGGGCGCTGGCAGGGCCGCCACTAGAAATTTTGGGGCCCCTGACTTAACCATTGATCAGGGCCCCCCCCCCTCCTTTGACTTGTGCAATTTTTGACCAAGTGACTAAAACGTATATGCACTTTATTCTTAAGTGTCTATTTAAACTTGGAAATGTTGTAAATGTAGTAACAGACAAACACACAGACACACTCATACACTGAAACACACACACTCACACATAAGAATTCACATATAGACACTCTAGCAGACACGCAAAGAAACACACTCAGACACACTCATACACTGAAACACTCACACATAAGGATTCACATATAGACACTCTAGCAGACACGCAAAGAAACACACTCAGACACAGACACCCAAACAGACACTTGTTTACATTGACCTGACAAGTAATGAGGTAAACTACAGTTTTGTAAAAATAGGAAATTTAGAAAACAAAATATGGAGTTCTGATTATCTTTTTGTAAAGGAAGATGCCAACTAAATGATGACAACAGCATGCAGTGGCTGAAAGGAAGGGCCCTGAACTGCCTAAACAATAATTTAAAGGTTAAATGGTAGATTGGTGATTTCCGGAAAGGTCTCATTAGTCTCAAAGTCTGTAGAAAGATGTGAATAATCAGTAGTAAGGTAAAAATGTCCTAAAAAAACAGTCAATGGACACACACAAACTCAAACTTGCACATACACCCAAGGAAACACCGACAGAGACAGCCTTAGAAAACACACAAAGACATAAACACACACACACACACAGAGACACCCACAGAAAACAAAGACATACACACACACAGAGACAACCACATAAAACACAGAAAGATATACATAGACACACCCTCACTGAGACATCCACAGAAAACACACAAAGACATACACACACCCTCACAGAGACACCCACAGAAAACACACACCCTCACAGAGACATCCACAGAAAACACAGACATACATACACACACACACCCTCACAGAGACATCCACAGAAAAAACAGACATACACAACCACCCTCACAGAGGCATCCAGAGAAAATACACATACAAATATACACACACCCTCACAGAGACACCCATAGAAAAAGCTCAAAGACATATGCACACACCCTCACAGACATCCACAGAAAATCCACAAAGACATACACACCCACCCTCACAGAGAGACCCACAGAAAAAAATACATACACACTCATAGAGACACAAACCAAAGCACAAAGAAATAAACAAACACCCACTGAAACACTCACAGGAGGAAACATTTATGCACCTTGCATCCCCTAAATCAACAGTGTATGACATGCATGATAAAAAAAATTGCAGACATGAAGAGGTCACTTTTTAAAGAATCATATTTGTAAATGTGCAAACAAAAATAATTATGTGAATTCAAAATTGTACATTAATGATCTGGGTAGATGGCTAGATGAAGAAAAGTACTTTTAAAAGGTTGACATATGTTTGTTTGATTTTTCCCCATTTTCCCCAACCAAGAGCACCACTTCAAATATGGTGTGCAAATGTTCCCATCTATTAACTGTACTTATGGATTTTGAAAATGCTGTACTCTATATGTTCTTGGTGGAACCATAAGCTGTGGTGCTCATACCATTAGATCTGGTTAAATGCAGGATTTAGGCTTGTTGGTATGTATTTCAAAATTAAGTCAGCTGTAGAGTAAACTGAACAGTTTTAAGTTAACTTGTCTCATTTCAAACACTGAGCAATATTAGTCTGAGAGTATAACATGTTATGCAGATGTAAAAATCTTAGATAAAATGCCTCCTTGCACCTGGAAAGTCCTTGCATAAAGGGGCAGTAAATTGGAATGTTTTATATATATATATATATATATATATATATAAAATAAAAAATGCATATCTGCCATAAGGGCTCCTACCATTTGTGTATTGAGGAGGAAACATTTCTGCATGGTTTTAAATATAGAATTTCTACAGCATTGTCAAATAATCATAAATACACTGCTGCTAAAAAAATCTGTTTTTATGGACCCTTGGCCCCATCATACAAATACTGCCACACTGAAAGAAATAAAAAAACATTTGCTAAGTAAGTCATACCTCCACAGTAAATGAAAGTGATCTGCCGTCTGACTCAGGCACATACTGCACAAAGTGCAAAGTCTGTATCACACTGTGCATAGTGGTTTAGTGCACACTCATAAATCCTCTCATATGCTAATACTTTACTCCTTGTAATAACATTTCCCATGCTCAATTAGCACTCTGCTGTAGTACCCACTGGTGGCTGCCAAAATTTAAATTTTTTTTTTTTTTTAGTTCTTGACTCATGGGGCCCCCCTGGCCCATTCGGCCCCTGACAGGAGTCACCCCTGTCACCCCCTGATGGCGGCCCTGGGCGCTGGTACACAAACCTCAAAAACAGCTCTCTAATAAAAGTGGTCAAACACATAACTAGAGTCCCTTGGACTAAGCAGCTACCAGTTTCCTAAGGATTAGGCATTGACTGATGATGACCACCTCAGAGCATGAAGGGCAGGAGCAGGAGAGGTGGCAGCAGCAGTTAGTAGAGTTACTGAAGTGGCAGCAGATGTAGGTCTCTGATTATAATACACAAACTCCAAAAATATAACTCCAAGCAATGGCGAACAAACATGTCCCTAGATAGTCATGTAATGGCTAGCAGGCCTTTATGGATTTGACATTGTCTGATGACCACCACAGAGCAGGAAGGGCAGGATCAGAAGGCAGCAGAGATACTAAAGTAGTCATCTGTATTATAGCACACCAAACCAATAAATACACCTTCAATGAAGGTGACAAGTGTAGTTAAAGTAATGTGGGTTGAAGAAAATAAAGTTCTCACATTCCTCACCTTCCTACACACCTGCTCCTTAAACTCGCTTAAAGCTATCCTTGTAGACTCGACTCATAGATATGTTTACAAAGACATTCTGAAATTAATTTAACGTGTGCAAGAACAGTATTTCTCAGAAGCCCAACTTAAGCTAAAGGGAGAGATGCTTTGGTGAAGGAAGGGATGAGATGCACAACAGTGTAGATTAGTACTACAGTCTTGCATGTTTCTTTTTTCTAACTTGTGTGTTCTCCAGCCTAATGTTGTCATCATTAACTCGTGCCTGTAGGACAAACGTATGGCCTGAAACAAATGGAAGAATCCAAGACCAAGCAAACAAAGTCTTGTGTCAAAACTCTGTTGCACACTGCAATAATCTAACTTCGAAAGAAAGTTAGTTTGCCTGAGATAAATATATCAATTGTAATTTTAGGTTTGTAGCTGATATTTCTGCAGCATTATATGGATATGAGTAAGCTGACACAGAATAAACAGCGGATAATGTAGTTTAAAAACTACAGTTAAGGAATCGTAGGTTTAACTCAAATCACTTACACAGTGAAAGGTTAGGTTCTCTTTTTAAAAAGGAGATAATGAATTAGATTTTAGTGGCTATGCAATAAAATATTTATCAAACTCATATATAAAATATCAAGGAAGTTGGATTCCAAAAGGTAAGTATTGATGTCTTAGACATAAACTTATTGAGTACAAATCTGGATATAGCGGTATGATAAAAACATACACATGAGATTAAACAGTTCAGCAGGGTAAAATGGTGGCCAGAAAGATTAAGACATTCTCAGGTAAGTATGTTTTGAAATACTGCAGATGCAGTCTTACCGCTACCGGTACATCCCGAACTTTACCAAACCCTTGAGTATAGAATAACTTCTTAGGCCGTCTGTACAGAGATACTGATAGAATTGAACATCCAATATATAATTAGTCCATACAAACAATCTTCAGAGATCCTCCAGAGAAGTTAGCGTAGATCCGATAGGTAGAAGGCGGAGGAATATCCGACTAAGTAAGCAACAACAGCTGTGTTGAGGTAGAAACTATGTTGAGAGAAGTTTGCAGCAGGATGGTAGAATCAAAGTGAGGCCTGCTAGGAAAATAACTCTGGCATAGGCATCAGTAATCAAGCATTGATTAGTAGTTAGGCTGCGTTTAAATAGCCAAAGTGAAAGGAAATACTTAAAGGTATAGTGTCTAGACAATACTAAGTAAGAGAAAAGGTTGAATTATTACACACACTGAGGCCTAACTTTTCTCTAAGGATTTGTCATTGACTGATGACCACCACAGAAGAGGAAAAGCAAGAGTGGCCGGAGGCATCATCATTTCTGAAGTAGGCCTCTAGATTTTAGTACACCAACCACAACCCCATAAATACAACTTAAAGGAAGATGAACAAAGACATGCCAAAACTTTGAATTCCTGTTGGAAGCCTTAAACCATTCTTATTTGCTTCCCAGTATTTATAATCAAAAATTACTATAGGATGCTACTTTTTTAGCAACTTGGTCCATATTACTTGGTCTGCTTCTTTTTTTTTTTTTAACAAACTGCACTTCAGTTAAACATAAAACATAACACAGCAGTGCAGATGGATTGCAGGCCACTTGCACTGCATTATTGACGGCTATCAGCTACCTAGGCAGGAACAGTAAATGGCAAGGCTTCCCCAGCACTGTCTTATCACTACTAGGTGGAACTCGACTTAGGAGATGGTGGAACGTTGAAGCATCAAAGGTCTATCCGTGCTATGGCCTGACCAGTGTATCCCTTAAATAAAGTGGGCTGGTATAGGCCGGCATAGGGGGATTTGCAAAAATCTCTACCCCTGGCTCCTTTATTATATGCCAATGATGTCTAATAATACGATGGATATTTGGGCTGAGGGAATTAAATTCTGATACAAAAACCTTCCTCTCTGGTTTACTTTTTTTCTCAGTAAGTTTAAGGGCCTCACTTTGTGATATTCTTTTGACTTATTCGACACTGTTATTGATGAGCTCAACTGTATAACCTCTCTCTAAAAAACGTTTGCCCTGGTCAACTAGTCTGGTGCTCACCAATTCCTCATCCTTGACTATTCTCCTTACTCTTAGGAGTTGGCTTTTTGGCAATGATTGTTTTAATGTAGAGTGGTGACCACTATAATAGTGAAGCATGGTATTACAATAAGTCTCTTTCCGATAGAGATCAGTGTGCAAATGACCATTGTGTTTGTATACTTTATATCCAAAAAAATGACACTCTCTTCACTCCAAGTGAGTGTACACTTAATAAATCTTGAATTTCAAGGTATGGAGTAACCTTCTGGCATGCACACCTTCAGTGCTTTGGTGCTGAATCTCCCTTGGGATTGTATAGCTATGGTTGAAATGGCAGGTCTTACATTATATATATATATATATATATATATATATATATATATATATAAATATATACTATTTTCGAACAGTGTATACTAGTTCTCTTATTAGGATTATTTAAAGCGCTTTGGGCAAAGAGGGGAATCCCTCAGGACAACTGAGACAAATGCTTCACAGTCAGGAGCAGTTAGCATGCGCCCTGGACACTTTTTTTTTTTTTTAAATATTTTATTTTCATTTTTTCAACATTAACAAAATCATATACAAAAAATAAATAAATACTCTGTTTCACATACATAGCATTTCGTTTGTCTCCATTTGTTAAAACCACAATTAAACAATAAGGCATCAAGAGAGATAGATCATACATTCAGGGAGTGCAGAATTATTAGGCAAGTTGTATTTTTGAGGCTTAATTTTATTATTGAACAACAACAATGTTCGCAATGAACCCAAAAAACACATTAATATCAAAGCTGAATAGTTTTGGAAGTAGTTTTTAGTTTGTTTTTAGTTATAGCTATTTTAGGGGGATATCTGTGTGTGCAGGTTTACTATTACTGTGCATAATTATTAGGCAACTTAACAAAAAACAAATATATACCCATTTCAATTATTTATTTTTACCAGTGAAACCAATATAACATCTCAACATTCACAAATATACATTTCTGACATTCAAAAACAAAACAAAAACAAATCAGTGACCAATATAACCACCTTTCTTTGCAAGGACACTCAAAAGCCTGCCATCCATGGATTCTGTCAGTGTTTTGATCTGTTCACCATCAACATTGCGTGCAGCAGCAACCACAGCCTCCCAGACACTGTTCAGAGAGGTGTACTGTTTTCCCTCCTTGCAAATCTCACATTTGATGATGGACCACAGGTTCTCAATGGGGTTCAGATCAGGTGAACAAGGAGGCCATGTCATTAGATTTTCTTCTTTTATACCCTTTCTTGCCAGCCACGCTGTGGAGTACTTGGACGCGTGTGATGGAGCATTGTCCTGCATGAAAATCATGTTTTTCTTGAAGGATGCAGACTTCTTCCTGTACCACTGCTTGAAGAAGGTGTCTTCCAGAAACTGGCAGTAGGACTGGGAGTTGAGCTTGACTCCATCCTCAACCCGAAAAGGCCCCACAAGCTCATCTTTGATGATACCAGCCCAAACCAGTACTCCACCTCCACCTTGCTGGCGTCTGAGTCGGACTGGAGCTCTCTGCCCTTTACCAATCCAGCCACGGGCCCATCCATCTGGCCCATCAAGACTCACTCTCATTTCATCAGTCCATAAAACCTTAGAAAAATCAGTCTTGAGATATTTCTTGGCCCAGTCTTGACGTTTCAGCTTGTGTGTCTTGTTCAGTGGTGGTCGTCTTTCAGCCTTTCTTACCTTGGCCATGTCTCTGAGTATTGCACACCTTGTGCTTTTGGGCACTCCAGTGATGTTGCAGCTCTGAAATATGGCCAAACTGGTGGCAAGTGGCATCTTGGCAGCTGCACGCTTGACTTTTCTCAGTTCATGGGCAGTTATTTTGTGCCTTAGTTTTTCACACGCTTCTTGCGACCCTGTTGACTATTTTGAATGAAATGCTTGATTGTTCGATGATCACACTTCAGAAGCTTTGCAATTTTAAGAGTGCTGCTTCCCTCTGCAAGATATCTCACTATTTTTGACTTTTCTGAGCCTGTCAAGTCCTTCTTTTGACCCATTTTGCCAAAGGAAAGGAAGTTGCCTAATAATTATGCACACCTGATATAGGGTGTTGATGTCATTAGACCACACCCCTTCTCATTACAGAGATGCACATCACCTAATATGCTTAATTGGTAGTAGGCTTTCGAGCCTATACAGCTTGGAGTAAGACAACATGCATAAAGAGGATGATGTGGTCAAAATACTCATTTGCCTAATAATTCTGCACTCCCTGTAGGTAGGCCCGGCTACATAAAACCATACATATGTGCCAATGCAATTAGGTTACTTAAATCAAAAGCTGGTACACAGTAAGTGAACTAAGATTAAGAACCCAATTCCCTATATGAGGGCCCCCCTGAGCTGTATGAAGTGTAAGGTTAAATTTACCTTATCCATCTTGCTAATGAAGCAATACATTGGGAAACAAGAGATCGCTTGCACAACAGAGTAATTGCAATACTACCAAACATAATATTCAAAATTACAAAACAGTAAAATAATAGAGTAACAAAAGCACCACAAGTCTCACAGTCTTATCTTTAATCTATGGATATGCTATGACCAGATACTAATAAGCGATAGTCAATAAAATATTAACCCATCAAGGATCTTGCATAGACCAAGTATGTTATGGCCATTTTTTATTCTCTCTATCCCATGGGGTATTCTATGCCTCTGGGTTATGCCATTGTGTTATGGGACCTAGCAGGAGTTAATATTTTTATGTCTCTAAAAAGGCTGGCACTGACTCTTTATTGCTGTATTTATATGAATCCCATATGAATATGATATCTTCATACATGTCTAGTTTGCCTCCCCGGAGGAAATAAAATCTCTCGAGAGTGAGATCTGAGTCCACCCTCTCCCTCCACTCGTCAATATTGGGAATGTTAGGAGACTTCCAATGTCTAGGGATAAATTGCTTCGCTACATTAATCAGTATTAAAAACAGTTGCTTTCTAATCTTACATGATAATTCTGGAGTTTGAGATAGGAGAATCAGCTCTATGTTAGGAGTTAATCGTGTGTGTAGGACTTTGTTGATTTCCCCAAAAATCTTTTTCCAAAATGTATTAATTGGTTCACAATCCCACCAAATGTGTCTCATCGTACCTACGTGACCCCCACACCTCCAGCAAGCGTTAGAAATTTTTTTAAATATGTATTTGAGTTTTGCGGGTGTTAAGTACCATCTCATGAATATTTTGATATTCGTTTCTTGGCCCTTGCGGAGTGAGCTGACTTTGACAAGTTTTTGAATCTACTGTACCACTCCTTAGGTGGTGTAGTCACCGCTAGTTCCCTATCCCAGCTTTTTGTGTATGTTGGGAGTTCTGGGTACCTATTGTCTAGGACTATTTTGTACAGAGCTGAGATAGATTTCTGGGACTTCGTACCTTGTATGCAAGCTTGTTCAAATTGCGTTGGGGGTCTTGTGAGCCTAACTTGGTGATACCTAAACCAAGAGGTAAAGAATGGAATATCCATGTCATTTATCTGTTGTTTGGACATTAACTTGCCTTTATCCATGATTGTATGTAAGGGGATTAGGGATTGGTGATCTAATTGGACCTGTAAATTTTCCTCAAGCCCCGGGGGAATTCCTTATTGTTTAGTAATTTTGTAAGTGGGGAATATATTGTAGATATTCTCTTATAGGATTTTAATATGAGCTGCCAATCTCTCCAGGTCCCATTTGTGATTGAGAGCCGAGAGATGGCGGCCCGTCTGAAGTCCAGGGGATCCCAACAAAGATTGCCTAGGCCCCCCGCCCCTGCTAGATAGTTTTCTATCTGGGACCAGCCCCTAGGAGCTGTGGCAGAGCTATTACACCATTCTGCAATTCTCTGCAAATAAACTGCTAATTTATAAGAGTGAAGGTGGGGGACCCCCAGTCCTCCCCTGTCTGGAGCCCCATATATTGTTCCTTTATTGATACGTGGTGGTCTATGCCCCCATATATAATCATTTATTATCTTCTGAAGAACTTCCAATTCTTTTGATATATTCTGCATGGGTGCTGTTTGTAACAGATACAGAACTTTAGGTAATAGACCATTTTTGTCGCCTGGATTCGGCCCAAGCAGGAGATATTTTTCAGTGACCAGGAGGAGGTCAAGGATTGGAACTCGTTAATTATGGCCCCATAATTAAGTTTGCGTGTGTATTGTGAATCAGATGATAAGAATATCCCTAGGTATTTTAAACAATTTGGTTGAACTTTCAGGGGGCACTGAGATTTAATGGCTTCTAGAGATTGTGGGGCGATATTAACCGGGAGAAATTCAGATTTTAACATATTTACTAAAAAAATTAGAGACTTCACCATAATGTGAGAACTCGTTCATGACATGGGGTATGGATTTTAGTGGATCTGAAATGGTTAATAACAAGTCATCTGCGAACATTGCTAGTTTATGTGATCTGTCTCCTATTTCTATGCCTTGTATATTGGGATTTGCCCTAATCTTGGCAGCTAGTGGTTCTAGAGATAGTATGAATAAAAGAGGGGATAAAGGGCAGCCCTGTCTGGACCCATTTCTAATTGCAAACATATCTGAGAGAATCCCATTTACCCTAATCTGAGCTGATGGAGTTGTATATAAGGCCATGATTTTCTGTATGAAAAGGGAAGGAAAGTCAAACCGTCGTAAAATCATGTCTAGGTATGTCCAGTCCAGTCTGTCAAATGCTTTTTCGGCGTCCGTGGAAAGAAATATGGCAGGGGAATCAGTTTTTGATATATATTCAATTAAATTGAGAACTTTGACGTTGTTATCCTTAGCCTCCCTATTGGGTACAAATCCCGTCTGATCTTGATGTATTAGTTGGGGCAGGATGGTGTTTATTCGGGAGGCCAGGATTTTGGCGTATAATTTTAAGTCAACGTTAAGTAGGGATATCGGGCGAAAATTGGCCGGTTTGTCTGGGAGCTTACCTGGTTTTTCTAGTACTGAGATGTGAGCTTGGAGCATGGAATCTGGGAATGGAGACACATCAGAGATGGAGTTGAAAATATTGGTTAAGTGGGGGGCTAGAAGCTTTGCAAAGGTTTTATAGTATAGGCCCGAAAAGCCATCTGGGCCAGGTGCTTTATTGAGTTTTAAGAGTCTGATGGCATCTAGTACCTCTGTAAGGGAAATAGGCTTATCCTTTTGTTCAGAATTCATCTGTGGTAGCTCTATTTGGTTTAAGTATTGGCGGCATTTTTGGGAGTGAGATCTTGCGTATCTATTGGGGAATAGATTGTATAGCTTATGATAAAATGTCTTAAATTCCGACGCAATAGTTAGTGTGTCCTCTGAATTTTTGCCTGCCTTATCTTTAATTGAGTGGATGTATGTAGATCTTTGCTTTTTCTTAAGGGCTCTGGCCAGCCAGCGACCGGATTTGTTACCCTCTTGGTAGAATGTCTGATTAAGGGCCAGGAGTTGTTGTTGGGTGATTATCTGTAGGGCCTTATTGAATTGGTTCCTTTTAGTATTCAAGGTTTCAAAAATGTGGGTGTCTGCAGGAGAGAGTTTGTGTTGGAGGTCTAGTTCTGATATTTCTCTGGCTAGCCTCGTGTGTTCCAATCATTGTTGTTTAATTAAATGGGCTTTCATTTTAAGAAATTCCCCTCTAATGGTACATTTGTGGGCTTCCCAAAGGGTCTTAATATGTATGTCAGGGGTGTTATTAATTGAAAAGTATGCTTTAATTTGCTTGGACAATTCTCTGACTCTTTTTTTTCCCCTGGAGGAGGGATTCATCTAACTTCCACTGGTAAGCTCTCAAAGGCCAGGTTAGTTTACAAGAGACTAAGGAGTGGTCTGACCAGGTCGAGTGTATAATCTTTGCCTCCATTAAGTAAGAGAGTACTAGATGATCCACAAAGACATAGTCTAATCTAGAGTAGCATTTCCTGGGGTTAGAGAAAAATGTGAAGTCTTTTTTTTGTTCATTTAAGTACCTCCATGAATCATGTAGTCCTAGTAGTTTAAGGTTTTGCCAAATGGATTGTAGATGTGGAGTTTTTAATCTAGTGTATGGATTGGTACAATCGACCCTAGGGTCCAAAGGAACATTTAAATCTCCCGCCATTACTAAGGGGTCTGTGTGTTTTTCTAGAATGAAGTTAGTGATTGTCCTAATAAAGCTATGTTGGTTCCTATTTGGGGCATAGAAGTTAACCAAAGTGATGGGTTTACCATATAGAAGGCCTGAGAGGCACAGGAATCTCCCCTCGTTGTCCTTTTCTACGTGAGTTTTTTTGAATGGAATAGATTTATGTATTAATATGCTCACTCCATTGACTTTTTTTGAGGAGTGAGTACTGTGAAAATGCTGAGGGTAGTGTGATGAGAGGAAAGTAGGGACATGTTTAGTCTTATAATGTGTCTCCTGGAGCATGAGAATATGACCCCCCTTCTTATGTAGATCCAGGATTTCTACCCTT
Organism: Bombina bombina; assembly: GCF_027579735.1. Taxonomy (NCBI): domain Eukaryota; kingdom Metazoa; phylum Chordata; class Amphibia; order Anura; family Bombinatoridae; genus Bombina; species Bombina bombina. Next base: position 109,680,806 of record NC_069505.1, on the reverse strand, counting down.
CACTTTTTCGGGCAGTTTAACCCTTTAGTATTCTGAGTGATAATATTCAGTACCTGTGCTTGAGGTTGAACCCTATTTGCCATGAGTGATGTACCCTTCCCAGCTTCTATCTAGATTACCTTGATTTTGTAACAGACATTCTAGGCATCTGGTCCTGTAAAAATAATGAGACAAGTGGTGCACACAAAAATAAAAACAAAAACATACAAAACTTTCAACGATACCCTCTGGAAGAGAGGGAAAAAACATTCTAACATTCATTATGCTAGAAATGAGGAATTAACCTAACTGGCTAAGAACATTTCAGCAACCAAGACATAAATTTAAACGAAGTAAAGACAAACATTTCACATAATATTTTCAGTGTCTTATAGCATGCAGCTACGACCAGCGAGGCCACTAATTGACCTCTCATAGTTACCCATCCTGAAGAACTTTGAGTCCGTGTAACAGAGATGACACAAATGTCAATTACATTAAGACAGTCCCACAAAAACACTTAAAGAATGGATATTCTATCAAGCAGGTCCCCGTCAACCTTTTTCAGAGACCGTGGGAGGGCTATTTAGCAGATTTCTTCTTGTCCTCTTCTTCTGGACCTGCAGCCATTCTTTCCTCTGAGGAAGGGGAAGGTTGGCCAGTCTAGGATTCTGACCATGAGGGTCGTTTTGATTGCCATCCGCCTGGGGTAATGGAATGCCCAATTCTTTACACATATTGGGGAAGTCCTGGGGTGATGTGCAGATAAGGTGTCTGCCTTTCCAACTAATTATTAGCTGAAATGGAAACCCCCACTTATATGGGATATTCTGTTGTCGCAAGGCCATGGTCAGGGGTTTGAGTTCTCTTCGTTTGCCGAGAGTTCTTTGAGACAAATCAGCATAAAACTGGAGGTCTGCATTTTCAAATTTAACCGGTTGTTGTTCCCTCGCAAGTTTCATGATATCTTCTTTAATTTGGTAATTTGTGATGCGTACTATAACATCCCTAGGAGGCTGTGTGTCCGTCGGCTTAGGGCGAAGCGCTCTGTGAGCTCTATCAATATCTATCTTGAGCGGTGTCTCCTCTTTTTTAAGAAAGTTGAACAGGTCTTGTAGGTATTGATACAGATCCGAGGTATTAATGCTCTCCGGAATGCCCCTAATTCTAATATTCTGCCTCCTAGATATATTTTCTGCATCATCAACTTTCTCTTCCAGGTCCTGAATTGCAGAATTTTGCTCAGTGATGATTTTATGTAGATCTGTGATTGTGGAGGACTATTTGTCTTGGGTATTTTCCACCACTTCTACCCTGTGGCCCAAGTCAGATATTTCCTTCTTTAAATCATTAAGCTCTTCTTTAATGCAGTCCTTGACTTGTGCCACTAAGTTAAGAAAGTCTTTTTTTGACGGGAGCGCTTCTAGTAAGGCTTTAGGGATTGTGATAGTGTCTATTGTGGCCTCAGGCTCAGATTCTGACGAAGATGTTGCCTCTGCAAAGTCCTGTGCCTCTGCTGCAGCCATGGCTGTGGATTTGGCTTCAAGGGTTTTAAAAAAATTATTTACAGAAGGAGTCTTGTGGCTCTTTTGTTTAGCAATGTTTTCCCTTTTAGGCTGCCTTTTTGGTGACATGGTTGTAGGACTGACACACAGTCTACCTGAGCGACACCCTGCGCGCTATTTATGTTTTTCACTGCTGAAGTAATCCTCCTTTAATGTGTACTGCTTAATAGTAAAGTGAAAAGAGATTAGAAGCAGTGCCTTGTGAAGTGACTGTGACCTTAGCTGCACATCAAGAATGGAGTCTCCTATATATCCATGTGCTGTGTGCTTGGGCTAATTAACATGATCATCTCTGCAGGGCTGTGCTATGTATAAGATGATCCTCTTGGCCTCAAAATTACCCCTTCCGTGTACTCTGTAAACATCCTTTTCCCTTTAGGTGAGGTATTGTAGCATCCATTGCTAAGTGTGTGGGAGAAGCATATTTAAAACCCTGTGGCTATTAAGCTGCTATTATGCTCTCTGTAGCCCTCTGATATCGGGATGCCACGTGGGTGCCGTTAGATTCAGGCGCAATAATTGTAAGCAGCAAAGTGAAGTAATTCCTTATTAGTAGTCAGTTTTACTAACATAAGTGTCCCTCACCTGGTGATCTTCTGTTGGCCCTGGGGTCTTGTCGCGTTTCTGAGGTTAAGGCGGTGTTCAATTTATAACCCGCTTACCGGAGCGCTCAGGGTGCGGCCTAGAAGTGCTGATGCCGATTCACGGCCAAGATGTCCTCTTTTCACTGCTCCGTTTAGCTCATTATGGGGTGTGCACTGTTCCAGGGAGCTTTGTGGAGCCGTTGGTTGCTCTCAATGTCAGCTGTTTATGGCTCTATCAGATTCCTAGCCAGTTTGGGCATGGGAGCTCATTCACACCACGTCCATTTTCATGGCTGGCTAGCTCCTCCCCCCGCGCCCTGGACACTTTATGCTCTAAACCCATAGCTTACAGATTGCTTGCCTTATGACCACACCATACAATCGTCCCTTCTATTTGATGTTGCTAACTGTTATGAACTTTTTTGGTTAATTACCATTTGTAGCATTATTTAATTTATTATGGTACAAAATAAAAACAAATAAAAAGATACTGCACAAGATAGTGTTTTGCAATGGCTAAACAAATGCAAAGAGGGGTGGGGTAATGGGTGTGGGGTATATATGTATTGGACATGGTGTGTGCAGACAATGGGTGTGGACAATGGGTGTGATCAGAGATGGCGAGTAACATTTTGGTGGCCTGGCTAGTAGCTTAGAACTTGAAATTTTGAGCCCTGATATATATATATATATATATATATATTCATAGTAGTTTACTCACAGACCAGCACTCCCAATTAATTTACAGCTTCCAGGGTGCTTTTTAACATCCACATGTAGACAATCCAACAGAAAGGCACTCATAATTTTATGGTCTGAGGAAGGGGTTAAACTCCCTGAAACGTCACTAATAAAGGACATTATATATATATATATATATATATATATATATATATACACACACAGTATATATGTGACTTTAGTTGCTTGCAGAATTAGACAATGCAGATGTAATATCCATTTGTGACTATATGGACACCCTCTTGCATGAGCAAAAATCTCTTAACAGACCCAAATCTACTGTTACTTCCAGAAACTAGACTATGATTTATGAAACGAGTTATTGGCCAGACTGATCTGTAGACTACAGAAAACAAATCACCCTGGAGGTCTGATTGGTCATCATCTCCAATTTACAGGACATTGTCGAGAGAAAAGCTCACAGATCTCAGAGGTTATTTTTGCTAAAAATAGCTCAAGGACATTGGAAAAGAACCTTGAAGCTGAGACAAAACTAAAAAGAAACATCATAAATGGGAAATTAACTTTTTTTTCACAGAAAAGCTGAGTAGCTTAAAAATATTTAGATGGATGGGAGAATTAATTGGATATTTTAGTGTAAAAAGTGCATGCTTTATTTTGAGTTTAGATCATGTAATTTTTCCACTACCCATTGGTACAGTCCCACTTGGGAGTCATGTGCACTGAGGCACCTGAGCTGAACAAAGCCGGTGATTGGTGGGGTCATGTGGCTGCTGCTGCAGATTGGTTCATTGTCAATTCCCCTATCTTGGAAGAACAGGTCTCTTCTGCTCCATAGCACGTGTTTATCTATGTGTTTATTGCCCTTGTAGGAGATAAACAACAAAAGGGACGATTTATTATATAGTGGGCGTACATGTTTCGCTGTAGCGATTCATGTCTGTACGACATCGATAAATGCCGACAGCAAACGTGCAATGCTGCCCCTGCACATTCGTGACCAATCCTGATTTTGGTGAGCCGGAAGGCTAGCATGTAATGAGCAGCATACGCTGCTTAATAAATCGGTCCCATAGAGTTCTTGGTGAGTAATATAAAAATGACAGCTTTATTATTATTATCATCAAGTATTTGTAGAGCGCCAACAGATTCTGCAGCACTAACAAATTAGAAAATATTTTTTTTACTATACTATCCCTTTAAGATAATTGGCCTTCATATGGTAGTCACAAACTAACCCGGAAAAGAATGACAAACTGAAAGACACCATTTTACCATTGTGAAATGTGGAGGAAACTGTCTGTCTAATTTTTATTAAAAGTAAAGTTAGATTATAATGAATCTGATGATCCTGTTCTGATAAATAAATGTACTGAATAATACATCATAATTTTACCTTGGAAGCAGTGTTCCCTTTATTGCCAGTTTTGTGTGCGACATAGCAGTGAAACAATTAGGGCCATATTACAAGTGGAGAGCTAAATATCGCTTTAATGAAAGCGATATTTGCACTCCACTGTATAATTCGAGCTGGTATTACAAGTTTTCAGCAGTGCAAACGCAACCTTGTTTTCGCATCACTGGGAAGCATTGCGTGTTTCCATAGGCCTCGTTTTGATGCTGTCAGAGAAGGTATCATAACTTTAGCGCTAGCGAAGGGGGTAAGTTACGCAGCAATGGCAGCAAAAATAAATATATATCTATATGATTATATACATATATATTTATGTGTTAATATGTGTATATACACATATTAACACATAAATATATGTATATAAGCATATACATATTCCCATAGACTGCAATGTATAGGCACTTTTCAGTGCTGTTTTTCTTTCTAACACCCGCCATTCTAATTTTTTAATAAACTACACTAGGCAGTATTTTGGGGCAGATTTATAAAATGAACCAGAGATTTGTTAATTTAATAAGCGCTAATTGCTACTGCAAACTCACAGTAACAATAACCAGCCACTTGTAATGGCTGATTAATTATCTTGCACGGTAATTTAGCACTCCACTTGTAATCTAGCCTTTATATATATATATATATATATATATATATATATACAGGGAGTGCAGAATTATTAGGCAAGTTGTATTTTTGAGGATTAATTTTATTATTGAACAACAACCATGTTCTCAATGAACCCAAAAAACTCATTAATATCAAAGCTGAATATTTTTGGAAGTAGTTTTTAGTTTGTTTTTAGTTTTAGCTATTTTAGGGGGATATCTGTGTGTGCAGGTGACTATTACTGTGCATAATTATTAGGCAACTTAACAAAAAACAAATATATACCCATTTCAATTATTTATTTTTACCAGTGAAACCAATATAACATCTCAACATTCACAAATATACATTTCTGACATTCAAAAACAAAACAAAAACAAATCAGTGACCAATATAGCCACCTTTCTTTGCAAGGACACTCAAAAGCCTGCCATCCATGGATTCTGTCAGTGTTTTGATCTGTTCACCATCAACATTGCGTGCAGCAGCAACCACAGCCTCCCAGACACTGTTCAGAGAGGTGTACTGTTTTCCCTCCTTGTAAATCTCATATTTGATGATGGACCACAGGTTCTCAATGGGGTTCAGATCAGGTGAACAATGAGGCCATGTCATTAGATTTTCTTCTTTTATACCCTTTCTTGCCAGCCACGCTGTGGAGTACTTGGACGCGTGTGATGGAACATTGTCCTGCAGGAAAATCATGTTTTTCTTGAAGGATGCAGACTTCTTCCTGTACCACTGCTTGAAGAAGGTGTCTTCCAGAAACTGGCAGTAGGACTGGGAGTTGAGCTTGACTCCATCCTCAACCCGAAAAGGCCCCACAAGCTCATCTTTGATGATACCAGCCCAAACCAGTACTCCACCTCCACCTTGCTGGCGTCTGAGTCGGACTGGAGCTCTCTGCCCTTTACCAATCCAGCCACGGGCCCATCCATCTGGCCCATCAAGACTCACTCTCATTTCATCAGTCCATAAAACCTTAGAAAAATCAGTCTTGAGATATTTCTTGGCCCAGTCTTGACGTTTCAGTTTGTGTGTCTTGTTCAGTGGTGGTCGTCTTTCAGCCTTTCTTACCTTGGCCATGTCTCTGAGTATTGCACACCTTGTGCTTTTGGGCACTCCAGTGATGTTGCAGCTCTGAAATATGGCCAAACTGGTGGCAAGTGGCATCTTGTCAGCTGCACGCTTGACTTTTCTCAGTTCATGGGCAGTTATTTTGTGCCTTGGTTTTTCCGCACGCTTCTTGCGACCCTGTTGACTATTTTGAATGAAACGCTTGATTGTTCGATGATCACGCTTCAGAAGCTTTGCAATTTTAAGAGTGCTGCATCCCTCTGCAAGATATCTCACTATTTTTGACTTTTCTGAGCCTGTCAAGTCCTTCTTTTGACCCATTTTGCCAAAGGAAAGGAAGTTGCCTAATAATTATGCACACCTGATATAGGGTGTTGATGTCATTAGACCACACCCCTTCTCATTACAGAGATGCACATCACCTAATATGCTTAATTGGTAGTAGGCTTTCGAGCCTATACAGCTTGGAGTAAGACAACATGCATAAAGAGGATGATGTGGTCAAAATACTAATTTGCCTAATAATTCTGCACTCACTGTATATATAAAAGCCTTATTTTTTCATACTGGCAGACTGTATGCAAGTACCTAAGATAAGGGTTATCAGTGGGGGGTGGGGGAGGGAAGAGAGCTTTTTGGAAGGGATCAGGTAGGGATCAGGGGGTGGGGAATGTTAGGTAGGAGGCTAATATCTACACTAAAGCTAACATTAACCTTTTAAGCTACTTAATTAACCCCTTCACTGCTGGGAAAATATGGTGCGCAGCTGCAATTAGTGGCCTTCTAATTAACAAAAAGCAATGGCAAATCCATATATATCTGCTATTTCTGAACATAGGGGAATCCCAGAGAAACTTAAAAAAAAATCTGTGCCATGATTGCACAAGCAGTATGTAAATAATATATGTGAGAAAACCAAAGTTTGTGAAAAAAGTACCAATTTTTTTTTATTTGATGGCATTTGGTGGTAAAAGGGTCTCATGAAATATACCAAAATGGGCCAAGATTAGGGATGGGCGAATGTTTCTAAAAATTCAAAATTTAAAACAAATTTTGATACATTCGTTCGTTCAAATCGAATTTCGAATGTTTATATAACATTCTAACATTCTATTTTCGAATTTTCGTTTTTGAATTTTTTTTTTATTTTTTTTTTTTATTTATATTTTTTATTGAGGTTATAAAGATAATACAACACATATGAAATACCATGAAATACAGATGATATATAATATAACAAACAAATATATACTGAATAAGGCAAGAGTAATACATTGAATCTATGTGGATAGTCATTTCAAACCTCATTTTTATGTTATTTACTGTAATGAGTTTCTCAAATGATAAGGGAGGTTACTTTTGAACCTGATGGCGCGTATGGACATTAAGAGAGGAAGTTGGCATTGAAAATGGTCACTTTTGGACCTAGTATTTAAATAGATAGGAAGGTGGGGAAAATCAGCAGGCCAAAGCTGCTTTAAGAATAGGAAGAAAGAAGAGAGAAGAAAAGATGAGAGAGGAAAAGAGAAGGAGTGGGGGGGGAGGTTGGGCTCCTGTTAGAAGCGTGTGTTATCTAAAGTTCAAGGAATGTAGAGAAAAATAGCGAGTTAATAAAACACAGTTAAGTAGGGGGGATATGGTGGATAATCTGTTATGATGGGTCTGGGGCTAGGGGCATCCACATTACCTTTGTGGGGGCTATTTAAGCATATTTAGTAAATATAAAAAAATAAAAATAAAATATGAACTAGCAGCTTGATAAGCTAGGTAAAAGACTACGCCAGGAGGATACCAGAGCTGTAAGCTATAGTCTGTATCCGGGGGTTAATTGAGATGGAGTAAGAAGGAGAGTCTTAAATTAGGTATACATACTTAAGAGGCCTAGATATGTAAGGAACCCTTATCTGTGACATCTCCAAGCCTGTGTGGAAAGAACTGGGTCTAGTTCTATCAGGACTGGCTCCTTAATGAAAACTAAGTATATCAGATTAAACATAATTGTAACAAGACTCCTTAAAGGAGACTGTACAATGAGAGAAGACCAACTCAAGTAGATAGTGGACAGCTCAAAATCATTTTAGATGAGTGGTAGATGGGGCCTAAATACCTATAAAATATATACAAACTTGTACCATCTCCCCAATAAATGTCTTTCCAAGAAAGGGCTGATATCAGACTGGAAGAAAGCAATATAAGGAAAGATGTAGCACTCAGTATCATTGGAAACTTATAAAGATAATAATATAAGTAGTTCAATGTATGGCAACTTAGCCCAATAATAATCTAGCATTTATAAGGAGTATGCATTGCTACATAATGAAGTGTAACAGTACCTACATAGTAGGGGACAGCGTGCTTAGTGAGCTATGAAACGTCAGGGGGCTTTCTCCTCATGGTATATTGAGTGCATCTTATTATAGTGTAAGCAAATTTTGTATGTCTTTTGACACAATCACTCACTCAGCTAGGTACATACAGTAGCTATATAGTACAGATAATTAGGGACTTCAAGAATATATAGAAGGGAGATTTAAAAGTACTCTCGTCTCAGGTAAATAGGCAGTGGGGTGTCAGTAGCTATATCAGGACATAAAAAAAATTAATAGCAAGGTATATGGTCAGTTTTCCCTTGTCTAAATTTAAACAGTATAGTAAATTGCTTTTAACTTAATATTTGTCACACAAGCCCATTCATTCTACCAAACATGGGCAACATGTTAGATGGAGTTAGCAAGAGCCATATAAGTAATATATAACATATGGTCCTTCATTCCCCAAACTAGGCAAAATAGCCTGAGAACAGAATTAGGTAAAATCTTATAATGAGGAAGGTTGAATTCACGGAAGGTGGGGGTTATCAAACAAATTTACTGTGAGTCCATGGGATAATCTGGGTGGTATGAAGGGAAAAACAAAGTCAAAGGGAAACTGTACGAACCATTTCAGACATCGATATTAACTTTGTGGAAGTCAATATAATAATCAACCTCACCGCTTCAACCCACACCTCTCCGTAGGCCTTTACTATCGGAGAGCTGTAATGCAGATTGTAGTTTTGGCTCCTGATTTTCTGAAGGGAGCGCAAGTATGTACACCAGTTCCTGTTTAAGCCAAAGTAGGTAAGGATATTCTGTTAATAACTTGTGTCCGTGTATAGGGCACATAATGGCAAAGCTCCGGTCAGACTTGACCATATTGATGCATTGATTATGTCTTTCCACACTCTCGTTGGCTGTCTAAGGTTAGTTGGATGGACATTGGATACTATGAGGTGGAGTTTTGTGAACGGTGTCAGGTCTGTATCAGATGGGTCCTGTGTAAGCTTGGTTGTGTTTAACGGTATCTGGGGATTTCTATCAGTCTCGAGCGGGCTCATAGCGCTGTTAGGATCCACAGCTGATCTGTTGATAATCGAGGCCATTCCATCGTTGGTGATCCCACTCTCGATGGAAGGGTTTGAACCGCATGTAAGTGATTCGGTGTCGCCCGATGTATCCGCCTCATTTCCAGGAGAGATCAGAGCTATGTGGCACTTCTCCTCTTTGAAACCTGCAACTGGGGTCGGCAAATTAGTATGTGTAGATGCCTCAATGCGGGTCTCAGATGCCTCCAGCAATGCGATGGGCACTTTTACAGTGCACCGGGAGGTCTCAGTGTTTTCAGTATACTCCGTGGAGGCCGCCATCTTAGGTATCGGGTCGATCTCTTCCTCCCTCATATCTTTAACCATAGATAGGAGGTCATAGAAACAATAATCCATCTTCTCCTCAAAGGTTGTGAGCAAAGCCTGTAGGTGCACATATAGGTCTGCCATATCTGATCAGCTAGTTGCCAATTCTGCCTCGTGGTTGTAATAGGTGATGAGCTCCCCGGACCGTGCTGTCACAAATGTTAAAGGATCCGTTGGATCAGGCTATTATAGAATTACTTTCTCCTTCTCTCAAGCGTAGAGCCCAAAATGAAGTAAAGAAATGTAAGATATATGTTTTATGAGGCTTAATATGTGATAATTTTACAGGAGCCCATGACTTATGCGTCTTGCTTCATCAGATGCTGGCTCCACCCACCTCCCGTTTTTGAATTTTTAAATAAAATTCAAAAATATTCGTTCGTATAATAGAATGTTTAGCTATGTATTCATTCAATTTCGAAATGTAATATTCGAATGAGACATTCAAATTCGAATGTGACATTCAAATTTGAAATAGTATTTTTAGTCTACAACTGTGTTTAATAAATGTAATATTCGAATTCGAATGCTACATTCGAATTCAAATGTCACATTCAAATTTGAAATAGTATTTCTAGTCTAATACTGTGTTTTAAATGTGATATTCGATTCGAATGTGATATTCGATTTGAATGTGATATTCGATTCGAATGTGATATTCGATTCGAATGTGACATTCGAATTCGACATAGTATTTCTAGTCTAATACTGTGTTTTAAAAATGTAATATTCAAATTCGAATGTGATATTCGATTCGAATGTGATATTCGATTCGAATGTGACATTCGAAATAGTGTTTCTAGTCTACAATTGTGTTTTATAAATGTAATGTTTGAATTTGAATGTGATATTCGAAAACTGTAAATAACATTTGAATATCGAATTTTTAAGAATATTCGTTCTTATCAACATTCTATTATGTAAATCGAATTTCTACAATAACATTCGTTCTAACATTCGAATTCGGATATAATCACATTCGCCCATCCCTAGCCAAGATCAATACCTTGGGTTGTCTACTTAAAAATATATATATATAGATTTGTTAGGTAAATAAAAAAAAATAAGGCTCTATTTCTTTTTAAATGGAGTGATAGCAAAAATGCTAAAAATGCTCTGGTATTTTGGGCAAGTTTTGTCTGGAAGATCAGGTAGTGAAAGGGTTAAAAGCCTCTTATTCTTCTATGCCTTTTAAATATGTAAATAGAGCCAAAAAATGCTTTCTTATATGTTACTGGTGCTCAGTACTGCTCTATTTGTGTTATGTGTAGTCACTGGGCTAAAATATCTGCTAGTGCTCAATGTTTTTTTTATTGGCAACTATGGTTGGTATTAAAAGCACTGCTCTGTGTGTGCAACTGGCGGTCAAGATCTTGGTAGAGGGTCAAATCACTGTAGTGTGTGTTTTACTGGCAGCCAAAAGGATACAAAGTGGGTGGGGCCTAATGTAGAGCTTTGGGGAGGGGCTATTGTGTGACCCACCTACCATTTTTGCTCATTCAAAGGTCTATAGGTTGTCTAGCATTTTTTGGAGGCAACTGGTAACCCTAGTAGGCTGAGAAGGGGTTATAGCTTCCATAAAAAAGGAAAAGGAATAATGATTCTATTATGTGAGCTCATAGGTGGGGAAAAAGGGGCACAGGTGCATTCACATGAGCATGTATCTAACTATGGAACCAAAGGGATTTAAGAGCAATAGAAAATCCTGAATCCCAAACTCTTATTGCTAAACATTTCAGGATGTTACATAATTCTGGCTCTTCCCTGTTAGTGGGTCAGGGAATTCATTTTATATCCAGGAAGAAGCGAGCAGGGAATATGGAAATAATATTACATCAGAGAGATGTATTTTGGATATTCCATTTAAAAAGAAAGAAAGCAGCCTTTGGGGCCCATTTATCAAGCTCCGAATGGAGCTTGAGGGCCCAAGTTTCTGGCGAGGCTGCAGACTCGCCAGAAACAGAGGTTATGAAGCAGCGGTCTAAAGAGCTCTGAGCAGGCGGACAGACATCGCTGCAATTCAACCCGATCGAGTACGATCAGGTTGATTGACACCCCCCTGCTGGCAGATGATTGGCCGCAAATCTGCAGGGGTCGGCGTTGCACCAGCAGCTCACAAGAGCTGCTGGTGCAATGCTAAATACGGAGAGCGTATTGCTCTCCGCATTCAGCAAGTTCTGCCGGACATGATCCGCACTGTCGGATCAGGTCCGCCAGATCTTTGATAAATATACCCCTTTAAGTCTTATTTCTGAAATAGGTGTCAGTTTTTTTATTTGAATGGCAATTTATAAAGAAAAAAAGTATATATATGATAGCAAACAGACAAGGGATAAATATATAATCATCATATCAAATGATCTATAATTCGTCAGCATGATGAGAAATATCACTCTGACCTTTGTCTTCTTAAATTTGACGAGACCTACAAATGTAATATGTTTAGATCATTCTAATACAAATTGAAAATTAGCTTCATTTACGTCCAAAGAATGCCATGTTTGGCTTACTCGACAAGGCTGGAATACTCATTTCACACACACACACACACACAAAAAATAAATAAAATATATATATATATATATATATATATATACATGAGAGTGAGAAGAGTGGTAATTGGGTGCACTGTTCGCATGAAAGATTCTATATGACAGAGGACAAATTATGAACCAAAACAGAATATATGGGTTAATAATAAAAGTATCAAACCCAAATCCTTTGTCGGTTACAGTATTCGTATGCTCTATCGTATAGAGCATACGAATACTGTAACCGACAAAGGATTTGGGTTTGAAGAAAGTTTGTACATATTTTTGTATATAGAGTCTATACAGAGTAGATACAAAAATATGTACAAGCTTTCTTATTTAACCCGGTCAAGTCTCTTTTTTTAATAATCCATAAAATGAATGGATTAATTCATACAACCAATAATCCAATTTGAAGTAAAATCCGTCAGCAGGTCACCATATGTAAAATGCAGGTTTTGGTCATAAAAAATCCATACATTGATTAAAGTGCCCACTTACTAGAAGTTACCTCAATCGAATGAGGTAAGTATTGTGCCCCTTTAAGAGTGCTGGTCTCCTTTAAGACAGGTGGTCTCGAATGTAGCAGTTCAGGTATTCACTTCAACGTCACCCCGGTATGGTAGAAAGACACTTCCTTCCTCCCCAGTCTGTTCTGCTTACTCCTCTCCACAGTCCCAAGTGGCAGTCTGTCACACACAGCCGCTAACAGAAAACTGTGCTGAACATAGTGAGACCTTAGTTAGCGGCTGTGTGTGACAGACTGCCACTTGGTACCGTGGAGAGGAGTAAGCAGAACAGACTGGGGAGGAAAGAAAGTTTGTACATATGTTTGTATCTACTCTGTATAGAGCATACAAATACTGTAATCGACAATGGATTTGGGTTTGATACTTTTATTATTAACCCATATATTCTGTTTTGGTTCATAATTTGTCCTCTGTCATATAGAATCTTTCATGTGAACAGTGCGCCCAATTACCACTCTTCTCACTCACATTCTCTTACTTATTGAATCTAGGACACGGTTAGGTGGGGACCTGGCTTTTGTCTTTTTTCCAGGTATTAGGCTGCCGGTTCATCTATCTAACATCTAGATCATTAGTCTTGGGGTTACACAATTAGAGCTGATTTGTCTTGTCCTCTTTTCACGCATATATATATATACAAGAGTAGAAGGGCGCAAACTCCTCTAAGCGTAGTATGTTAGAAACATACGGTATATTACTTTATTGAAACAACAAATACAAACTCACACATTTAAACCTCAAACAATTGTAAGGTATGATAAAAGCATATAAGAACAAATGGAGTCTCACGGCAGTATTGAGATTGCAGTAGCGTCCCAGAGATGTCTCCCACAATCTGGATTGATCGTTCTTTAGTACTGGAGTTCTGCTGGGCACACTCTGTGAGAACAAAGTCCCAAATTGTTCAACAGACAAATTCCTAAAAACAGTTAAAACTTGCCGCCACTAGCTAGAAACAGCCGCTCTGTAGTAGAGCTGGTGTAGTGTCAAAATCTGCGACCCAACGGAATGTGCGACCGTGACGTCACCACATTCCTTAATGTACACGTGACTGGTTGACCACCAATCACCTGCTAGAGACACCTCCTTCCGCCTGACTTGCACTACTGCCACTAAGCGACCTACACATTGTTTTACACATACCGGTCTGCAGCCACTTATACAAAGGCCATAAAGAGACTAGGTAAGAGGTGCCCACCAAGTTGAATAAGCATATTTACAAGATCTCCTGCAGGGAAGCCTCACATATCTCAGGAGCGCTAGTGCCATAATTTTATATACTTGAAATAAATCCTGAGATTGCAAGTTTAGCAATGTTTTTAACTTTTCCATGCACCTGTGCTTGACTGACCTAGAAATAACATTATGGCACTAGCGCTCCTGAGATATGTGAGGCCTTCCTGCAGGAGATCTTGTAAATACGCGTATTCAGCTTGGTGGGCCCCTCTTACCTAGTCTCTTTATGGCCTTTGTATAAGTATCTGCAGGCCGCTGTTTGTAAAACAATGTGTAGGTCGCTTAGTGACAGTAGTGCGAGTCAGGCGAGTCGACGGAATGTCCGACCGTGACGGGAGGAGGTGCCTCTAGCAGGTGATTGCTATTCACCTGCTACATTCCGTCGGGTTGCAGATTTTGACACAACCACTTGAAGCATTCATTGGGGCTGATTTATCAAAGTGCAGTGGACATTATCCGCTGTAGTGGATCATGCCTGCCGCACATCGATAAATGCAGATAGAATACGCTGTCAGCATTTATAATTGCACAAGCATTTCACTAGAAATGCTTGTGCAATGCCGCCCCCTGCAGATTTGCGGCCAATGGGCCGATAGCAGGGGGTGTCAATCAACCCGATCGGGGAGATTGCTGTCCGCCGCCTCAGAGGTAGCGGACAAGTTAAGAAGCAGCGGTCTTAAGACCGCTGCTTCTTAACCCCAGTTTCTGTCGAGCTTGAAGACTTGTGCGTAAACAGGTATATACGGCCCCATTCGGGCAATGATAAATTGGCCCTGTGTTGAGCTATTTCAATTATATATATATATATATATATATATATATATATAAGCAAGGCTCAAAATTTCAAGTCCTAGGCTACTAGCCAGGACAAAATGTTACTCGCCACTTCTAAACCCACCAACACTCATTACTTTCCCCTCTCTTTGCATATGTTTAGCCATTGTGACATTTTGTAATATTGTGTTTATTTTATACCACAACCTAATTAAATAATGCTACCTACAGTAATAAATTAACAAAAATAAGTTCATAGCAGTTGTAAACATCAACTAGATTTTCTGGGTAAGACAATAGCTGGATAGAAAAAAGGAAGTTGTTTAACATAGAGAGTGCTGACAGTCATGGAAGGACATAGCAGACCTGGAGATTATTTTTTTTTTATAATTATCCTTTCTTGCTCTTAAAGAGAATGTAAACTTTCATGAATCAGTGCTGTTTTTTAAAAATATTATTAAAAACAGGGGCACTTTCATTCATGAAACTTTACATTGCAGCGTATTTTTACAAATACCTTTTTCTGCAGCAAAGCCGGATCAGCGATCCCCCGCCCGCAGTTCCTCTGTACTTACGTCAGAAATGATGAAACTGGCTTCCTCCAATCATGGGGGTCTATTTAACAAGGGCCAAATGGCCCCTGTTCCGCTTGTTTCCGCGCGTATGAAACAGGAGTTAAGAAGCAGCGTTCTTAAGACCGCTGCTCCTCAACTCATACGCCGCCTCTGAGGTGGCGTATAGCAATCCGCCCGATCATGTACGATCAGGCTGATTGACACCCTCTGCTAGCGGCCACGAATCTGCAGGGGGCGGCATTGCAGCAGCAGTGATAAATGTCGACAGTGTATGCTGTCTGCATTTATCGATGTGCGGAGGACATGGTTCGCTATAGCGGATCATGTCCGTCCGCACAATGATAAATGGACCCCTTAGCGTGCACTACAGAGCATCCATCTCCTGAGGCCACGCCGTGAATGGAGGAAGCCAGTTTTGTCATTGCTGAGCTAAGTACAGCTTGAGAAACGGGCGGAGGATCGTTAATTCCGCTTTGCTGCAGAAAAAGGTAAGTATTTAAAAAAAACACTGCAATGTAAAGTGCCCCTGTTTTTAATAGTATTTTGAAAAACCAGGCACTGATTCATGAATGTTTACATTCACTTTAACTATCTTTCTTGGCTCCCTCTTCTTTTCAATCTCTCTTTTTACCCTCTCCCTTCTCTCTCAGGCCACATCTTCTCATTACCCTCTTTCCCCTTCCTTTTATCTCTTTACTCTTTTTTCTCCATTCTCTCTTAACTCTACCTTCTTCTCCACGTTCACTTTTCCTCTGCAATCTCTCTCTATCTGCCCCATTTACCCTCTCAGAAGTAACAATCTTTTTTATTAATATTGATATGAATAACATTTTTTTCGGATAGTGTTTATATGAGTGTAACTGTTTATTTTAAGGCATTAATGTTGTGTTTGTGGCAAAATTTATTTTCCCCCCAAACCCTTTACGTGAGGTCTTAATTCACGCTAACCCTACATGCGTTAAATTTGATTGCGCTTGAGCTCAACTTGTAATATGCATGCAAATTAATGCTTTTGGAATTTCAATATCATGAGTGTGCTAACGTTAGCTCACCATTTTTGAAAATTTAAATAGCCATGTGTCCATGGGAACAAAAAACATATAGCCATCTAGCATGGGAAAGTTATTATGTGTTTATCAAGTTTTTCCTTTTTTTTTAACTTGAGCTGGAATTAAAGTCATTACTTTACTTCATTGCCATCCTTTGCCTATAAGGCTGTGCGGAAGTGTCAGGGGGTTGCAGCAAAATGTAAGCAGTAAGTATTTTACACCAGACAACTTTTAACGTAATGTAAACATCCCGAGGCTTGTTCGTTTCTTTTTTTAATACTCTTTACTTACTGGAAGTTCATGGTACAATTATCATTTGACTGTGAAGGGTGAAAAAGAAGTATCACAGGGTTAGACCAAAACATTGTACATTTTCTAACAAATAAAATAACAACACAGCTTGTAAATTTGTAAAATCCTAATGGCAAATCTGCATCAGACATCATGCTAAGAAAAACAATCTATGTCCATATGCAGCCATAATGTTAAAGTTAAAGAGCCACGATACCCAGTGTTTTTTCTTGAATTAATTAGATTAATTTGAATGAATTCATTAATTAGAGCATGCAATTTTAAAACTATTTCCAATTTATGTTGATTATCTTATTTGCTTTCTTCTCTTGGCATCCTTTGTTGCAAATCATACCTAGATAGGTTCAGAAGCAGCAATGAACTGCTGGGAGAGCTAGCTGCTAAATGGTGGCTGCACGTATATGTCTCTTATCATGTGCTTACCCAATGGGCTCCATTTAACAAGCTGCGGATGAAGCTTTGGAGTGCATGAGTGAGCCTGCAGCCAATAGTTTAAAAGCAGAGGTCATTAGACCGCTACTTCCTACCCTATACACCAGCTCAGAGCTGGCGGTTTGCTATCCTTCTGGACTTGTCCAACCGGGGTGATTGACGGAGGGACGTTGCACAGGCTGATGCTGTGGAATGTTAAATGTGGATAAGAATTGCTGTCTGATAACCACAATGCCGGGCTAACAGGTTTGGAGTTGTCTGCTCTTCTTAAATAGAAGCCAATGTGCTCAGTTAGCTCCCAGTAGCGCAATGTTGCTCCTTCAACAAAAGATACCAATGGAATTAAGCTAATTTGATAACAGAGGTCAATTATAAAGTTATTTAAAATTGCTACTCTGAATCATGTTGTGTTTCATGTTCCTTTAAGATACTATTCTGCCTCAGACCCACTCCGCTTCAGTTCCGGCTGAAGCAGAAGTTAAGAAGCATCGGTCCTCAGACCTCTGCTCCTTAACTCGCCCACAACCTCTGAGGCGGCAGACAGCAATCCGCCCGATTGAATGTGATCAGGCTGATTGACACCCCCTGCTAGTGGCCGATCAGCCGCCAATCTGCAGGGGTGGTATTGCACCAGCAGTTCACAAAAATTGCTGGTGCAATGATAAATGCTGACAGCGTATGCTTTATCGATGTGCGGCAGACATGATCCGCTATATCGGATCATGTCCGTCTGCACATTAATAAATGGACTCCTAAATTCCATTCCATACCTGTACTGCTTGAGTTTTCTAAATATGTAACCACTTGAGCAAAGTGAAATAATAGCTTATAATTCTACATTAGCTTTAGTATGTAACTTACAAAACACATTGCTAAACTAGCAACACTCAAAAACAGCATAAATCTTTAGAACCCATATTCAAGAAATGCACCCTATATAAAGTAAATATAAAATCTGAAGACCAACATGAAAGACTATGAGCTCCATTTATTAAAGTTTGGATGGGCTACCGCGAATCATGTCTGACGGACCCGCTGCAAGTGGACAGCATATCCTGAACACATTTAACATTGGCAAGCCATTATGAGGGACTATCAATCATCCTGATAGATTTCTATACGCCACACTTTAAGTGGTGGACTGTTAAGTAGCAGCAGTCTTAAAGTTATGGTAAACTCTCCCCTTTTTAAAATTAGTCCTGGAACGTTAGTAATATTTCATATGAAGTTTAATTCATCAGTTGTAATGAATATGCGCTAAAACTTGCTTTTTAATAAAGATATTTAATTCAAATACCACGAAGTCCACCGCCCACTTCAAAATTAATTTTTTATGTTAGCTAACTGTTTGAATAGTTGTCCAATCAGTGCTCTCCCCATATGTCACTTTTGTTGTAGCTAGAGAACAATTCAAACCGTTAACTCACAGAAAAATGGACTTTAAAAGTGGGCGGCGGAGCACAGGGAAATTTTAATTTCATATCTACATTAAAAATTAAGTTATAGCGCATCTTCATTACAACTGATAAATTAAACTCCATCTAAAATATCACTAACATTCCGGATCTAATTTTAAAAGTGGAGAATTTACCATCACTTTAAGACAGCTGTTACTTAACGTTTCAGGCAAGGCAGATTACCACTCCACTCGTAATCTTGCCCAATAAAAGCTATTGTTGTGCCCAAACATTTTAATAAAAAAAAAAAGGTATAGTTAAATATATTTTAATAAAAGCAAAATACAGAACAATGGAAGCTAGAGGAATTCACTGTTAACCAAAATATGGCATCACAGATAAACAAACCTTTGGAATGAATATTAATTGCATATAATATGCAGTTGCATTCACTGCCCATTCACTGCTATAAATCCCACCGTGGGAATCAACCTATCCCCACATAGTTAAATCACAAATGAGAATACTTCTTACGTTTTTCTGATGCAGGTATCATTGAAACTTTAAAGGCACATAGTGTAGAGTTATAAAATATAGAATGTGGGAATCTAGAGTTATAAATGTAATTAATTTAACAATTATTCAGGATTCAGTTAGTAATGGGTTAATCCTTTTCAAGGGCATTACATCTAGAACTGTGACGTACATTCAGTTGCTCTTGTCAATCAAAACACTACTTAGTGCTAGCTGGAGACAAATTATTATTAAATTACTATGAATCTGTGCTTGAGCAAAGTTAAAATAGAATTATCTATACGTCAGCCAAATTTATGAAGTCTTATGATGATGTTAACATATATATATAATTAGCCTTTCACTTATGGTATGGACTAAGCTGATTAGTTTAAAATGTATATAAATAAAGTGAACTGGAATTAAATGTTGTTATCCGGTACCTCTAGATCTCAAGGTATGTATTAATCTTCACTTGTTGTGATAATTAATAAATAGATTTGTGTCAACTAATATTTGATAAAATATGAGTATTAATTTAATTTGTTAGATAATCCAGATTGAATATTTGTCTATAATTAGTTTAATCTAATCAAGGCATATAATACTTATAATTAAAATAATAATTCTTATAGCCCCTTCTCTCTCTTGTTTCCTTTGTGAGATCATCGGAGATATCTATCAAGCCGTCAACCGCAAATACGCTGGAATTCCACAGCGTAATTGTTGCGAGCTTGATCCGACCTATTTATCAAAGCCTACAGACCGGCAAAATTTGAAATCTGTGATGTAAAATACGATACGCCGGTCTCAATCTGACACACATCGATGCTTACGTCATTACAGATGTCCTGAATACACATTCAGCACTATTTGACACTTTTTCAAAGTTATCAAATAGTTAACAGGTACGCTCACGGCTATTACGGCCCAGCGTACCTGTTTTTTTAAAGGCCGTGGATGCCATAGGAATCAATGGGAGTCTGAAAGCAGTGAAAGCTTATGTTCGATGCTGCCAGATATCCCATTGATTTCTATGGTAGAAAATCAGTTACGTTTACACCTAACACCCTAACATAAGCCCCGAGTCTAAACACCCCTAATCTGCTGCTCCCTGACCCCACCACAATCTAAATAAAAGTATTAACCCCTAAACCTCTGGCCTCCCACATCACTTCCACTAACTAAACCTATTTAGCCCCAAACCGCCAGCCCCCCACATTGCCATAAACTAAATTAAGCTATTAACCCCAAAACCTAACAAGTCGCTAACTTTAAATTAAATTTACCTCATTCCTATCTTAAAATAAATTTAAATTTAGCTGTAGAATTAAAATAAACTATTTTTAAACTATTAATTAACCTACCATAACTATTATACTACACTTAAATTAAACTACCAATTAAATTAACTAAATTACATATTAAAAAACCCTAACCCTACTCAAATTATTTAAATATACTATTAAACATTATTAAAAATTACTAAATTACAAAAAAAATAAACCCTAAGTTACAAAAAAATAAAAAACACAAACGGCTAGATTTAGAGTTTTGCGGCCAAAGGGGTGCGTTAGCTATGCGTGTTTTTTTCCCTCTGCACCTTTTAAATAACGCTGGTATTTAGAGTTCTCTGAAGGGCTGCGTTAGGCTCCAAAAAGGGAGCGTACAGGCATATTTACCGCCACGTCAACTCTCAATACCAGCGTTGCTTACAGTAGCGGTAAGCTGGAAAAACGTGCTCGTGCACTATTTCCCCATAGGAAACAATGGGGCAGTTTGGGCTGGAAAAAAACCTAACACCTGCAAAAAAGCAGCGTTCAGCTCCTAACGCAGCCCCATTGTTTCCTATGGGGAAACAGTTTCTAAGTCTGCACCTAACACTCTAACATGTACCCCGAGTCTAAACACCCCTAACCTTACACTTATTAACCCCTAATCTGCTGCCCCTACTATCGCTGACCCCTGCATTATATTATTAACCCCTAATCTGCCGCTCCCGACACCGCCGCAACCTACATTATACCTATGTACCCCTAATCTGCTGCCCACAACATCGCCGACCCCTATATTATATTTATTAACCCCTAATCTGCCCCCCCAATGTTGCCGCTACCTTACTACACTTATTAACCCCTAATCTGCCGAACAGACCTCGCCGCTACTCTAATAAATGTAGTAACCCCTAAACCGCTGCACTCCCGCCTCGCAAACCCTATAATAAATAGTATTAACCCCTAATCTGCCCTCCCTAACATCTGCGACACCTAACTTCAAGTATTAACCTCTAATCTGCCGACCAGACCTCGCTGCTACTCTAATAAATGTATTAACCCCTAAAGCTAAGTCTAACCCTAACCCTAACACCCCCCCTAAATTAAATATAATTTTATTCTAACTAAATAAATTATTTGTTATTAAAAAAATTAATCCTATGTAAAGCTAAATACATACCTGTAAAATAAACCCTAATATAGCTACAATATAAATAATAATTACATTGTAGCTATTTTAGGATTTATATTTATTTTACAGGCAACTTTGTATTTATTTTAACTAGGTACAATAGCTATTAAATAGTTATTAACTATTTAATAGCTACCTAGTTAAAATAATTACAAAATTACCTGTAAAATAAATCCTAACCTAAGTTACAATTAAATCTAACACTAGACTATCAATAAATTAATTAACTAAACTACCTACAATTACCTACAATTAAATCAACTAAACTAAATTACAAAAACAAACAAACACTAAATTACAAAAAAAAAAAAAGATTACAAGAATCAGCCAATAGAATGCGAGCTCAATCTGATTGGCTGATTGGATCAGATTTTTCCTACCTTAATTCCGATTGGCTGATAGAATCCTATCAGCCAATCGGAATTCGAGGGACGCCATCTTGGATGACGTCATTTAAAGGAACCTTCATTTGGTGTTAGGACGGCGGAAGAAGAGGATGGATGCGCGCTGGCTGCGTCAAGATGGACCCGCTCCGCTCCGGATGGAAGAAGATAGAAGATGCCGCCTGGATGAAAACTTCGGACCCTCTGGAGGACCTCTTCAGGCCGGATAGGATGAAGACTTCGGACCCTCTTCTGGACGGATCAGATGGTACCCGGCTGGGTGAAGACAAGGTAGGAAGATCTTCAGGGGCTTAGTGTTAGGTTTTTTAAGGGGGGTTTGGGTGGGTTAGATTAGGGGTATGTGGGTGGTGGGTTGTAATGTTGGGGGGTATTGTATGTTTTTTTACAGGCAAAAGAGCTGATTTCTTTGGGGCATGCCTCGCAAAAAGCCCTTTTAAGGGCTGGTAAGGTAATAGAGCTGTTAACTTTTTATTTTAGAATAGGGTAGGGCATTTTTTTATTTTGGGGGCTTTGTTATTTTATTAGGGGGCTTAGAGTAGGTGTAATTAGTTTAAAATTCTTGTAATCTTTTTTTTTTGTAATTTAGTGTTTTTTTTTTGCAATTTAGTTTAGTTGATTTAATTGTAGGTAATTGTAGGTAGTTTAGTTAATTAATTTATTGATGGTGTAGTGTTAGGTTTAATTGTAACTTAGGTTAGGATTTATTTTACAGGTAATTTTGTAATTATTTTAACTAGGTAGCTATTAAATACTTATTAACTATTTAACAGCTATTGTAGCTAGTTAAAATAAATACAAAGTTGCCTGTAAAATAAATATAAATCCTAAAATAGCTACAGTGTAATTATTATTTATATTGTAGCTATATTAGGGTTTATTTTACAGGTAAGTATTTAGCTTTAAATAGGATTAATTTTTTTAATAAGAAATAATTTATTTCGTTAGAATAAAATTATATTTAACTTAGGGGGGTGTTAGGGTTAGGGTTAGACTTAGCTTTAGGGGTTAATACATTTATTAGAGTAGCGGTGAGGTCCGGTCGGCAGATTAGGGGTTAATACTTGAAGTTAGGTGGCGGCGATGTTAGGGAGGACAGATTAGGGGTTAATACTATTTATTATAGGGTTTGCAAGGCGGGAGTGCGGCGGTTTAGGGGTTAATACATTTATTATAGTGGCGGCGAGGTCCGGTCGGCAGATTAGGGGTTAATAAATGTAGGTAAGGTAGCGGCGACGTTGGGGGGGGGCAGATTAGGGGTTAATAAATATTATGTAGGTGTCGGCGATGTTAGGGGCAGCAGATTAGGGGTTCATAGGGATAATGTAGGTGGCGGCGGTGTGCGGTCGGCAGATTAGGGGTTAAAATTTTTTATTAGAGTGGCGGCGATGTGGGGGGACCTCGGTTTAGGGGTACATAGGTAGTTTATGGGTGTTAGTGTACTTTAGAGCACAGTAGTTAAGAGCTTTATAAACCGGTGTTAGCCCATAAAGCTCTTAACTCCTGACTTTTTTCTGCGGCTGGAGTCTTGTTGGTAGATGGTGTACCGCTCACTTCAGCCAAGACTCTAAATACCGGCGTTAGGAAGATCCCATTGAAAAGATAGGATACGCAATTGGCGTAAGGGCATCTGCGGTATGGAAAAGTCGCGGCTGGAAAGTGAGCGTTAGACCCTTTCCTGACTGACTCTAAATACCAGCGGGCGGTAAAAAGCAGCGTTAGGACCCCTTAACGCTGGTTTTGATGGCTAACGCAGAACTCTAAATCTAGGCGTAAATTAGGAAAAAAAAAAAAACATTATCAAACTAAAAAGAATTACACCTAATCTAATAGCCCAATCAAAATAAAAAGCCCCCCCAAATAAAAAAAACCCCTAGCCTACAATAAACTACAAATGGCCCTTAAAAGGGCCTTTTGTGGGGCATTGCCCCAAAGAAATCGACGCTTTTACCTGTAAAAAAAAATACAAACACCCCCAACAGTAAAACCCACCACCCACCACCGGCAGGATGGATCCTTTAAGCGGGACTTCAAGAACTGTAAGTGGATCGTCGGGGGTTAGTGTTTATTTAAGTTTTTTTTGGGTGGGTTTTATTTTTAGAGTAGGGTCTCGGCAGTAAAAGAGCTAAATGCACTTTTAAGGGCAATGCCCATACAAATACCCTTTTCAGGGCAATGGGTAGCTTAGGTTATTTTATATAGGGTTTTTATTTGGGGGGGTTGGTTGTGGGGGTGGTGGGTTTTACTGTTGGGCGTGTTTGTTTTGTTTTTTTATAGGTAAAAGAGCTGATTTCTTTGGGGCAATGCCCCACAAAAGTCCCTTTTAAGGGCCATTGATAGTTTAGTGTAGGCTAGGTTTTCTTTTATTTTGGGGGGCCTTTTTATTTTGATAGGGCTATTAAATTAGGTGTAATTCTTTTTTATTTTTGATGTGTTTTTTATTCTCGTAATGTAGTGTTTTTTATTTTTTGTAACAGCGTTTATTTTTTTTGTAGTTTAGTAATTTTTAATAAGGTTAAATAGTAGATTTAAATAATTTGAGTAGGGTTAGGTTTTTTATAATATGTAATTTAGTATAATTGGTAGTTTAATTTAAGTGTAGTATAATATGGTAGGTTAATTAATAGTTTAAAAATAGTTTATTTTAAGTCTACAGGTAAGTTTAAATTTATTTTAAGATAGGGATGTGATAATTTTAATTTAAAGTTAGTGGGTTGTTAGGTTTCGAACATATGCGATGTTCAGTCCGCCCCCTATTCCTCATCATTGAGTAAACTTTGACCCTATACCTCACAGTCAGAAGACACATTCCAGCCAATCAGCAGCAGACCCTCCCTCCTAGACCCTCCCACCTCCTGGACAGCATCCATTTTAGATTCATTCGGAAGCTACATTCTTAGTGAGAGGAGGGACAGTGTAGCTGCTGCAAATTTAATAGGGAAATTGATAGCTAGTCTAGTGTATTCAGTGTCCACTACAGTCCTGAAGGACTCATCTGATCTCTGCTGTAAGGACAGCACCCCAAAAAGCCCTTTTTAGGGCTAGAACATCAGCCTGCTTTTTTTTGTTTTCCTGTGTAATCTAAATGCAGTTGCCTGCCTGCCAGCGTGTGTGTCAGGCTCATAGCGTATACTGTGCCCACTTGCCCAGTGCCACCACTCATATCTGGTGTAACAGTAGTGTACATTTAAAAAAACCAAACTTTTTTGATTGTGAAATAATAGCAGACAGCTGCCAGTACCCAAGATGGCCACCAATAAGGCAGATAGGGAGCGTTAGAGCACTGTTTTGGGGGGGATCAGGGAGGTTGAGGGCTAAGGGGGGATGCTACACCACAGCATATGTAAATATGCTATAAATTTTTTTTAAAAACCTTTTATTTTAGTACTGGCAGACTTTCTGCCAGTACTTAAGAAGGCGGGGACAATTGTGGGGTGGGGGAGGGAAGGGAGCTGTTTGGGAGGGATCAGGGGGTCTGATGTGTCAGGTGGGAGGCTAATCTCTACACTAAAGCTAAAATTAACCCTGCAAGCTCCCTACAAACTACCTAATTAACCCCTTCACTGCTAGCCATAATACACGTGTGATGCGCAGCAGCATTTAGCGGCCTTCTTATTACCAGAAAGCAATGCCAAAGTCATATATGTCTGCTATTTCTGAACAAAGGGGATCCCAGAGAAGCATTTACAACCATTTGTGCCATAATTGCACTAGCTGTTTGTAAATAATTTCAGTGAGAAACCTAAAATTGCGAAAAAATTTAAGTTTTTTTAAATTTGATCGCATTTGGCGGTGAAATGGTGGCATTAAATATACCAAAAGAGCCTAGATCAATACTTTGGGTTGTCTACTACACTACACTTAAGCTAAAATTAACTCTACAAGCTGCCTACATGCTCCCTAATTAACCCCTTCACTGCTGGGCATAAAACACGTGTGGTGCGCAGTGGCATTTAGCAGCCTTCTAATTACCAAAAAGCAACGCCAAAGCCATATAAGTCTGCTATTTCTGAACAAAGGGGATCCCAGAGAAGCATTTACAACCATTTATGCCATAATTGCATAAGTTGTTTGTAAATAATTTCTGTGAGAAACCTAAAGTTTGTGAAAAAGTGAACAATTTTTTTTATTTGATGGCATTTGGCGGTGAAATGGTGGTATTAACCTCTTAAGGACATATGACGGAATTTTTCCGTCATAAAACAATTGAGCAAGCTGAAAGCTGTGTCCTTAAAGGGTTAAATATACCAAAATGGGCCTAGATCAATACTTTGGGTTGTCTACTACACTACACTTAAGCTAAAATTAACTCTACAAGCTCCCTACATGCTCCCTAATTAACCCCTTCACTGCTGGGCATAAAACACGTGTGGTGCGCAGTGGCATTTAGCAGCCTTCTAATTACCAAAAAGCAACGCCAAAGCCATATAAGTCTGCTATAATGGCATGTCTGGCACACAGTGTTGGGGCAACGGTCCATCTGACCACTGATACCTGGTCTGCAAAGCATGGTCAGGGCAGGTATATCACCTACACTGCACACTGTGAAGCGGGCGTAACCCTTACACTACCTGATCGATACAACATCATACCTGATGTTTTAAAGCACGTTATTCCGAACAATTTAGGAATGTTAGGTGATTTATGCCCTTTATGGATTAAATACAGACTCTGCATCAACTATGTAATTTTCTATGGGAGTTTTGCCATGGATCCCCCTCCGGCATGCCACAGTGCAGGTGTTAGTCCCCTTGAAACAACTTTTCCATCACTATTGTGGCCAGAAAGAGTCCCTGTGGGTTTTAAAATTCGCCTGGCTATTGAAGTCTATGGCGGTTCGCCCGGTTCGCCGATTCGCAAACTTTTGCGGAAGTTGGCGTTCGCCGTTCGCGAACCCAAAATTTTAGGTTCGCGATATCACTAGTAGTGATGTGGGAGGTCAGAGGTTTAGGGGTTAATAGGATTATTTAGTGGCGGCGGGGTCCAGGAGCGGCGGGATAGGGGTTAATACATTTATTTAGGTGTCGGCGGGGTCCGGGAGCGGTGGGATAGGGGTTAATACATTTATTTAGGTGGTGGCGGGGTCTGGAAGTGGAGGGATAGGGGTTAATACATTTATTTAGGTGGTGGAGGGATCTGGGAGCAGCGGGATAGTGGTTAATAACATTATTTAGGTGGCGGCGGGGTCAGGGAGTGGCGGAATAGGGGTTAATACATTTATTTAGGTGGCGGCGGGGTCTGGGAGCGGTGGGATAGGGGTTAATACATTTATTTAGGTGGTGGCGGGGTCTGGGAGCGGAGGGATAGGGGTTAATACATTTATTTAGGTGGTGGAGGGATCTGGGAGCAGCGGGATAGGGGTTAATACATTTATTTAGGTGGCGGCGGGGTCCGGGAGTGGCGGGATAGGGGTTAATAACTCTATTTAGGTGGCGGCGGGGTCCAGGAGTGGCGGGATAGGGGTTAAACATTTTAGTATAGTGGCAGCGTTTAGTGACAGGGTATAAATAAAGTTGGTAAAATGCCGAATAGACGCAAGATCGATGACTGCTAAATAACAACAGTCCGATGCTCATTGCCCCGTACTTTGTGCGCAGCTTTTTGCCGGCTTTTTTAATAAATATGGAGATCGTATTCAGGTCCGTGGCCGCGATGTTAGCCGATGTTAGGCGAGCGTATCGGTGCCGTCAAATTCAACAAAGTTGACGGCTTGATAGATATCCCCCCATATACCTTTGTTTCTAATCACTCATTAGTGACAGCCCCTAGGCTGAGGATACGACACATAGTAGCTAAAATGAAAAGCTTTCATGATCCAGATATGGCATGCAATTAAACAACAATTGTACAATATACTTCTGTTACCAAATGTAACTCTTTTTCTTTAATCTTTTGTGCAGGCTTCTTTCCATGAGAACATACAGAGGTAGGCTCAAGAGTTTTGAGCACTATACGGCAGCAATGTTTGCTTTAAAAACTTGCACAATTCTGAGACTACCTCATTATGCTTTCATAGAACGTTGCAAAATAGGATACCAATAAAAATAGGTACATTTGTTATTAATAGTAAACTAGATTGCTTGTTTTTTTTGTAAACTCTATATCCATCCTGAATTCTTAACTTTCATGTCCTGTTAAGGGCCCAGTATTCTCAGCAAAGCTGTATTCCTCCACATAAGGATGAGACTTTTAGGTGCCAAATTTAAAGACAAATTATTTACAATGAAACAGAGGAGTTTATTCCCATTTAAATCATATGAGTATAACAAGGGTAGGGGGCAGTTATCCATGATTAGCGCTCTATTAGTTGCACTGTGAATGGGTTAGAGTTAACAGGCGCAACTAAAAATGTAACAGATTATCCAACACTAATCGCCTAACATCGCTGCCGCGGACCTGAATACGCTCTCCATATTTAACAAAAAAAAGCTGTCAAAAAGCCGCGCACCAAGTACGGAGCGATGAACAGCGTACTGTTGTTAACTGACAGTCATCGATCTCGCTGCTATTCGTCTTTTTCCCAGCTTTATTTGTATACTTTCACTAAACACTGCCACTATACTAAACTGTTTAACCCCTATACAGCCGCTCCCGGACCCCGCCGCAACTAAATAAAGTTATTAACTCCTAAACCACTGCTCCCGGAGCCCGCCGCCACCTACATTATACTTATTAATCCCTAATCTACCGCCCCCTACTCCGCCGCCACCTACATTATACATTAACCCCTAATCTGCCACCCCCTATACCGCCGCCACCTACATAAAGTTATTAACCCCTATAATGCCGCTCCCGGAGCCCACCGCAACTAAATAAATGTATTAACCCCTAAACCGCCAGCCCCCCACATCGCCATAAACTAAATTAACCTATTAATCCCTAAACCTAACAACCTGCTAACTTTATATTAAATATTAACTCATCCCCATCTTATAATAAATTTAAACTTACCTCAAATAAGCTGATTACTTTGGGGCAATGCCCCGCAAAAGGCCCTTTTAAGGGCTATTTGTAGGTTATTGTAGGTTAGGGGCTTTTTTATTTGGGGGGGGGGATTTTTTATTTTCATAGGGCGCTTAGATTAGGTGTAATTGGTTTAAAGCTTTGATAATTTCTTTTTTATTTTTTGTAACTTAGTGTTTATTTTTTTGTGTAACTTAGTTTTTGTTATTTTTTGTAACTTTGTAATTTTTTAGTGTAGATTTAAATTATTTGAGTAAGTTTTTGAAACACTAGATAATTAGCTGAGGTCTTAAGCCCACTACTACTTAACTTATCCACCACTTCAAGGCTTTTGGATTTAAATCCTCCTGATCAAATTTGATTGGGATGATTGACAAGTTTTGCACTGATGTGATTGGTTGCGCAAGAACAGGGGGCAATATAAACTGTGGGCAGTGGATACTTCCTGCTCACCTCTATGTTGGGTGGATAAGGTTCCCAGGAGTGAACTTTCTTTGTCCGGCATTTCATAAATGGGGTTCATAGGCTGAGTTTAGTGTGAAAATGTTCTGAATACTTTAACAATTTATTTGCTGTAATTTGTGGACATTCTCTCACCCCACCACTTATCTTATTTGGAGGAGCCGATTTGGACTTGATACTGGAATAGATAAGGCTTATTAGTCTCAGTTTAGTAGCAAAACCTGCATTGTTTAGGAGTATTTTATCTTATCGCTGCTGATGCTTATTAATGATTGATATGTAGCAGGGTTAGGATTATGAAGTCTGCAGTGGGTACAGTTAAAATGTCTTCATTGGGCACAGTTAAATAAAAATGGATGAGCAAACAAAATAATAAAAATAGATTGCAATTATTTTTTACTATCAGGTTTTATATCCTTTAATTATTTTTAGCAGATACATGAACATAGAAATCCATAGAAATATTGCTTTATCTCATATTTGTGTTTAAGTAAACATACATATAAATAGTGGGAACTGAGTAGTCATTTTTCTGTTCCAATCACACTTACAAAAGGGCTTTTGAAACACATATGCCAGAAATACACATTAAACAAATACAGCTGGTTCTGAGTTACACAAAACGACATAACATTGTTGACTGTTGCATTGACTGTATACATTTATTTTTCTTTTATAGTTAAAGAACGCTTTGGGCTTAGATGGTGCCTATTTACTTATTGTTATCCACATTTTCCATTTTGGGGTAATTTGGATATTAGAAAGCCCTGGTATTTTTTTTAGGTAACATTAGATGTTATGGGGCCGATTTACTATGCCCTGAATGGGGCCAACTCGCCCTGTTTCCATGCGAGCTCTCAGGCTCGCCGGAAACAGGAGTTAAGAAGCAGCGGCTTTAAGACCGAAGCTCCTTAATTGGATCCGCCGCCTCTGAGCGGCATACAGCAATCAACCCGATCGAATACGATCGGTTTGATTGACATCCCCTGCTAGCGGCCGGTTGACTGCAAATCTGCAGAGGGTGGCATTGCACCAGCAGTTCACTAGAACTGCTTGTGCAATGCTGAATGCTGACAGCGTATGCTGTCCGCATTCAGCGATGTCTGTCCGCCATGATACGCTACAGCGTATCATGTCAGACAGACATTGTTAAATCGGCCCCTATATCTGTGATGGGTAGATTTATAATTGTCTTTAATGATCTTTACAGCAAGGGTATTCTAAATTTATTTAGGCCTCATAAAACAGTCCACTGTAGGCTCAGAAACACGTCACCTGTTTTTATATTGTTTTAATAAAAGTTTTTACTTTCCACATCTTGCTGTGCCAGTTTTGCATGATTTTTGCCCATCACCTCAGTGGATAAGGAGTATCCGGTTTGCCTGGGTTTATCAGTCTGCTGGACAACTGGAAGGTTCCAGCCTGCGCAACTAGCACTTGAAAGGGCATTTTGTTTGTGAGTACCCACATCACAATGATATCACTATCCCTTTTTACAGACTGTACTAGGACTTTTGGTGCCCTTGCTTTTCTATCTGTTATAGAAATTTAATCAGAAGGTGGGACCGAGATATTGTCCAAGGAGCTGCCTGGGTAGAAGAAAGACAGCTGTTTGTTGACATCTGTTGATCACTTGGGACTTTTTGATTTTGTTATATTGTGACACATTTTATCCTTTAAATGTATTATTATTATTTTGATATATTATCTCATTTTTATTTATTTGTTTGGATTTTGGTGCCCCCCTAGTTTGTATTTTTTTTACTAATTCTTATTTATGAAAAACAAAATGTGGGTTTGATGTCCCTTTAAGGTAACATTAGATTTTATGGGGCCGATTTACTATGCCCTGAATGGGGCCAACTCGCCCTGTTTCCATGCGAGCTTTCAGGCTCGCCGGAAACAGGAGTTAAGAAGCAGCGGCTTTAAGACCGACGCTCCTTAATTGGATCCGCCGCCTCTGAGCGGCGTACAGCAATCAACCCGATCGAATATAGGTGCACTGTGTGATTATGTTGTTTTAGTTCCAAGCCTGTTGCAAGCACACAACTATTCCTTCATATCAGCTGCATTTCTACTCAAATATTTGAAGATTTGGATGAATACAAAAAATGACTATGCTGTATTTGCATTTTTTTGCAAAATGCTTTGAAGTTTAAAGAAGAAACGAAGAAACGAATTACAGCATAGTAAAAATGTTAATTTATGAACAAATAAAAAAATTTTTTGTCCTCGCTTGTAAAAGTAGCACCAGATATTACTTTAATTTTATCTAAGTTTAAGATGCTGTCTAGCTACTC
Organism: Bombina bombina; assembly: GCF_027579735.1. NCBI lineage: Eukaryota > Metazoa > Chordata > Amphibia > Anura > Bombinatoridae > Bombina > Bombina bombina. The sequence goes on along the minus strand of NC_069505.1, from coordinate 109,649,211 downwards.
TTCTGCTGCCCTAAAGGTGTTCCCCATTAGAAGTTAATGAATTTCCATTAATGAATTAATGTAATTAAAATTAACTAAATTAGCCAAATCAAGAGAAAAACAAAGGAACATTTTTTTCTTAAGATGAACGATTCATCCAAAACTATTTTTTTGTCTGTCGACAACTGGACATGTCTTCTAAGAACTCTTTTCACAGGACTTTAGAGACAAGTATTTGAATGGTTTATATATAAATTTATGCTATAACAAATTGATTTTTTAGGTTGCAATATTAGGTGTTTTAGGCTCAGGAGAGTCTTGAACACTATATGGCAGCATTGCTACATATATAGTGGTCAAGACGAGTGCACACTCCTCAGCCAACCTCAGTATGCTCTCATGAAAATTATCTATGCTAGAGGCAAAGAGACCAAGAGGAAGAGGTAAATTTGATTGTAGAGCTGAATTTGAACTTTTTTTTAATTTTAATTGTTCATACTAATAAATCACAAAAATGTAACTACGACTTCCATGTCCCTTTAAATTCAGAATTTTCTTTATTGTCTGGAGGAGAAAAATAATGTTCTCAGGGCAGGGTCCCAAAAATGTCTGATGTCCCTACTGAAACTAGAACTGAGTCTACAGGAATTGGTGCTTTAAAGGAAAAAGTCAAATTAAAAGGTTGGGTCTTCAAGATATGTTTATATCTCCGATATTGTGATAGATTCATTTTCAGACTTAAAGGGACATTAAAGTCAAAATTAAACACTCATGATTCAGATTGATATGAATGAATCAGAGCACAAAACTATCCTATTTCCTTCTGTTACCAAATGTACTTACTAGGTAGGCTCAGGAGCAGCAATGCACTACTGGGAGCTAGCTGATGATTGGTGGATGCACATACTGCATATGCCTGCTGTCATTGGCTCACCAAATATGTTCAGCTAGCTCCCATTAGTGCACTGTGGCTCCTTCAACAAAGGAAATTTGATATTAGAAATAATTTCAAAAGTTGTTTAAAACAGTATGCTTTATCTGAATCATGAAAGAAAATGTTTGAGTTTCATGTCCCTTTAAATTATAGGAAAAGAGGGCAAAATAAACAATGAAAATATATTGAAAAGTTGTTTTACTAGTATTTTTAATTACTATCTCAAAGTGTTTATTGTCCCTTTAAGAAATGAACAATTGGGAGTGAGAAGACATCATGACATAAAAATGCCCCTCAAAATATCCTTATTTGTTGTAGAAAATATGTTAAATAATTTTAAATGTATTGTGCAATGAGACAGCAAATTTTTTAAATATATCGGAAGAGTTAAAATATCAGCATTCATATTTCTCACATGCAGCTGCTAGACTCTAATTTAAACTTTAGATTTTATGATATGAAAGAGATGGTTACATGGAATAAAATGAGATAAATATTTTTAAACACTTACGTTTTTTGACATTCGGCTAAGCTAATTAAAAACTTGTAGATCACTACATGCATAGCCAGCAACAATCTATCTTAATTAAACATCACCTTTAAGTTCAAAAGGTGGCTTTTTTCTATGGAAAATATACAGCACACTGAAAGATGGACAGATTTTGTAACCATTATGACATTTTAGTACAAATTGAGAAGAAAATGAAAAGGTCTAGGTTATTTCCTGACCACAAGCAAGCAAGCAAAATTAAATGATTTTTTTTTCCTTTCAGTTTATTTTTACACCACTATGCTACTATAATTCTCCCAAACCTCAAAAATCAAATTTAAAGGGACATGAAACTCAAAAGTTTCCTTTCATGATTCAGATAGAGAAAACAATTTTAACCCCTTAATGACCAGAGCACTTTTCCATTTTCTGTCCGTTTGGGACCAAGGCTATTTTTTCATTTTTGTGGTGTTTGTGTTTAGCTATAATTTTCCTCTTACTCATTTACTGTACCCACACATATTATATACCGTTTTTCTCGCCATGAAATGGACTTTCTAAAGATAACATTATTTTCATCATATCTTATAATTTACTATAAAAAAGTTTATAAAATATGAGGAAAAAATGGAAAAAAACACACTTTTTTAACTTTGACCCCCAAAATCTTTTACACATCTACAACCACCAAAAAAACAAACATGCTAAACGGTTTCTAAATTTTGTCCTGAGTTTAGAAATACCCAATGTTTACATGTTCTTTGCTTTTTTTGCAATTTGTAGGTCCATAAATACAAGTAGCACTTTGCTATTTCCAAACCACTTTTTTTCAAAATTAGCGCTAGTTACATTGGAACACTAATATCTTTCAGGAATCCCTGAATATCCATTGACATGTATATATTTTTTTTTAGAAGACATCCCAAAGTATTGATCTAGGCCCATTTTGGTATATTTCTTGCCACCATTTCACCGCCAAATGCGATCAAATAAAAAAAATTGTTCACTTTTTCACAAAGTTTTTCACAAACTTTAGGTTTCTCACTGAAATAATTTACAAACAGCTTGTGCAATTATGGCATAAATGGTTGTAAATGCTTCTCTGGGATCCCCTTTGTTCATAAATAGCAGACATATATGGCTTTGGCTTTGCTTTTTAATAATTAGAAGGCTGCTAAATGCCACTGCGCACCACACGTGTATTATGCCCAGCAGTGAAGGGATTAATTAGGGAGAATGCAAGGAGCTTCTAGGGTTAATTTTAGATTTAGTGTAGTGTAGTAGACAACCCCAAGTATTGATTTAGGCCCATTTTGGTATATTTCATGCCACCATTTCACCGCCAAATGCGATCAAATTAAAAAAAACGCTAAATTTTTCACAATTTTAGGTTTCTCACTGAAATTATTTACAAACAGCTTGTGCAATTATGGCACAAATGGTTGTAAATGCTTCTCTGGGATCCCCTTTGTTCAGAAATGGCAGACATATATGACTTTGGCGTTGCTTTTTGGTAATTAGAAGGCCGCTAAATACTGCTGCACATCACACGTGTATTATGGCTAGCAGTGAAGGGGTTAATTAGGTAGTTTGTAGGGAGCTTGCAGGGTTAATTTTAGCTTTAGTGTAGAGATCAGCCTCCCACCTGACACATCCCACCTCCTGATCCCTCCCAAACAGCTCCCTTCCCTCCCCCACCCCACAATTGTCCCCGCCATCTTAAGTACTGGCAGAAAGTCTGCTAGTACTAAAATAAAAGTTTTTTTTTTTTTTTTTTATAGCATATTTACATATGCTGCTGTGTAGGATCCCCCCTTAGCCCCCAACCTCCCTGATCCCCCCCAAAACAGCTCTCTAACCCTCCCCCTCTGCATTATTGGGGGCCATCTTGGGTACTGGCAGCTGTCTGCCAGTACCCAACTTGCAGAAAAAAATGTTTTTTTTTGTTTCTGTTTTTTTTTTTCTGTAGTGTAGCTTCCCTACCCCCACAGACCAACCCCCACACCTTGATAGATTGATTTTTTTAAAACTTGTATTCCCCTTTTTTTAGCATTTTAGTAAACTTTTTGCTGTAGTGTAGCGTTTCCCACCCGCTCCCTCCCCGTGCACGCGTCCGCCCCCGCCCTCCCGTGCACGCACGCGTGCCCGTGCACGCCCCCAGACATCCCCGCCCACGATCCCGCCCCCTCCTCATCACTAGTGCCAACGATGGCCGCCACCCGCCTCCCGGTCCGGGTCCCACCCACCAACGAGGAAAGCCACCGATCTCCGGTGCAGAGAGGGCCACAGAGTGGCTCTCTCTGCACCGGATGGCTTAAAAAGGTTATTGCAGGATGCCTCCATATCGAGGCATCACTGCAATAACCGGAAAGCAGCTGGAAGCGAGCAGGATCGCTTCCAGCTGCTTTCCACACCGAGGACGTGCAGGGTACGTCCTCAGGCGTTAACTGCCTTTTTTTTTGAGGACGTACCCTGCACGTCCTCGGTCGTTAAGGGGTTAAACAACTTTCTAATTTACTTCTATTATCTATTCTGTTTCATACTCTTGGTATCATTTGTTGAAGGAGCAGCAATGTGAGCCAATCACAATTAATATATATGCAGCCACCAATCAACAGCTAGAACCTAGATTATCTGCTGCCCCTGAGTTTGCCTAGATAAACCTTTCAGCAAAGGATAACAAGAGATAACAAGAGAAAGAAGCAAATTAAATAATAGAAGTAAATTGGAAAGTTGTCTTAAATTGTATTCTCTATCTGAATCACAAAAGAAACATTTTGGGTTTCATATCCCTTTAAAACATTAATCTATCCCCTGTTCATTAATTTTAGATTCTTCAGATAATCTTTACTTTATTCCAGAGGAAATGTAGCATCCTTACGCCTCTTTATGGCATTTCACTAAAAGAGTTGCCAAATATTGAGAATATGAAATACAATTAAAGGGACATTAAACACCTTGAGACGGTAATATAAAATGATAAATTGTATATACAGTTAAGTCTGCAATATACTTTCATTATTTATTTTATTTCCCTTTTCTGTAATTCCCTTCTGAAATTATGAGCTTTTCAGTTCCTGTTAGAAATAGAAACACTTATATTCCACATACTCATTGACTGCACACTCTAGTGACCTATTTATAACTGTCCCTAATTGGCCACAGCAGAGAAGGTAACCTAAGTTACAACATGGCAGCACCCATTGTATAATAGGCATCAACACTTTACACTTATTTTGTGAATATTTTTTTTTTATTATTATTATTATTAAGTTTTATTTAGAACATAACATTGGAACAAGAGCTCAATGCAACATTAAAAAATGTAACACTTGTTTGTTATACAGACTGATATAGTATACATATCATATGTGGTTATTACAGTAGAGCAGTAAATTATGAAATAACTTGGTTCGACACAATATTATATAGTCCATGTTTTTGACTCTTAAATTTAAAGAACCTTCTTTGTTTAAACAATAAAATAAATTTTGTAAAAGACATTATGTAAATCTCATTTGCAATCTGTGTAAGATATTAATCATGTTATATGGAAATTTTAAATGTGATTGGGAACATATGGGGTATATTTATCATAGTGTGAGCGGACATGATATGATGTAGCGGATCATGTGCACTGTACATCAATAAATGCCGACAGCATACGCTGTCAGCATTAATCATTGTGCCAGCAGTTCTTGCGAACTGCTGGTGCAATGCCGCCCCCTGCAAATTTGTGGCAATCGGCCGCTAGCAGGGGGTGTCAATAAACCCGATCGTATTCAATCGGGTTGATTTCTGTCCGCGGCCTCAGAGCAGGCGGACAAGTTATGGAGCAGCGGTCTTTAGACTGTTCATGGGCAGTTATTTTGCACCTTGGTTTTTCCACACGCTTCTTGCGACCCTGTTGACTATTTTGAATGAAACGCTTGATTGTTCGATGATCACGCTTCAGAAGCTTTGCAATTTTAAGAGTGCTGCATCCCTCTGCAAGATATCTCACTATTTTTTACTTTTCTGAGCCTGTCAAGTCCTTCTTTTGACCCATTTTGCCAAAGGAAAGGAAGTTGCCTAATAATTATGCACACCTGATATAGGGTGTTGATGTCATTAGACCACACCCCTTCTCATTACAGAGATGCACATCACCTAATATGCTTAATTGGTAGTAGGCTTTCGAGCCTATACAGCTTGGAGTAAGACAACATGCATAAAGAGGATGATGTGGTCAAAATACTCATTTGCCTAATAATTCTGCACTCCCTGTATATTTTGATCATAATATGTAAGAACTATGGATTTAATTTAAGGTGTATAAGATCAATCCAGGTATGGATATCATAAAGTAAATAACAGGTAAATTTGGTATGTATAGCGGTATTTTACGAGAGAGACCACATAATCAAGGATACCAGAGTACTATAAGGGGAGTGGGGGGCGTGTCGAGCTCATTAACAAAATGTGGGTATTCTTATAAGGCCTTTTAGTAGTAAGTTTGCTCTTATATGGAATATAGGGGACCATTAGCATATAGTAGGGGGTTTAATCATAGAACCATCTACAAGATTTGTTGCGCACAAAAACCTAGTCTTGCATCAGATATGTAACCGACTAACAGGCAAAAAGTTTCAGAATTGTAGGAAACATCTTTAATCAGATCATGAAATGTACTAATCTCTACAGTAAATCATATAATGGTTCAGGACCAAAATGTTGTTGCACTTTATCTATAATGTAGGAAAATTACTTTCCTCCTTTTAGTATAATTAGTCTTTGCCACTTGGTTACGGCCCTATACCCAGCGGAAGGCCAACCGTATTTATGAATAGGTACTGTTAGTTACTGTACATCATTTGGCAAAGTTTTAGCTTCTTGTTAACAAAGTTGTAACTTACTCAACAATACAAAAGGAAACTGTAGAGAAAGTCTGGAAATGTGAACGGTCGCTTTTGGGCCATGGAATAGCATAGTTTTTACTAGTACGTAATATGAGAGCCACATATGTCAAATTTATATAGGAATGGTTAAAGGAAACACAAGATTTTATGTAGCCTAGTTAAGGAACTAACGGCTAGATTACGAGTTTTGCGTTATGAGCGGTGCGGTAATAACTTGCAAGTTATTGTCAACGCTCACTTCCCTACAGCGCTGGTATTACAGGTTTACAAAAACCCGGCGTTAACAGGCAAGAAGTGAGCGTAAAGCAAAATTGAGCTCTATACTGCACTCCAATACTAGCGCTGCTGAAAGCTGCTGTAAGCTGGTTTTACGTGCTCGTGCACAATTTCCCCATAGACATCAATGGGGAGAGCCAGCTAAAAAAAAGCCTAACACCTGCAAAAAAGCAGCGTAAAGCTCCGTAACGCAGCCCCATTGATTCCTATGGGGAAACAGAGTCAAAACACCCCTAATCTGCCGCCCCCAACATCGCCGACACCTACATTATACTTATTAACCCCTAATCTGCCACTCTGGACATTGCCACCACTATAATAAACATATTAACCCCTAAACCGTCGCACTCCTGCATCACAAACACTAGTTAAATATTTTTAACCCCTAATCTGCTGCCACAACGTCGCCGCCACTATACTAAATTTGTTAACCCCTAAACCTAAGTCTAACCCTAACACCCCCTAACTTAAATATAATTAAAATAAATTTAAATAAAACCTACTATCATTACCTAAATAATTCCTATTTAAAACTAAATACTTACCTGTAAAATAAACCCTAAGCTAGCTACAATATAACTAATAGTTACATTGTATCTAGCTTAGGTTTTATTTTTATTTCACAGGTAAGTTTGTATTTATTTTAACTAGGTAGACTAGTTACTAAATATTTATTAACTATTTACTAACTACCTAGCTAAAATAAATACTAATTTACCTGTAAAATAAAACCTAACCTGAGTTACACTAACACCTAACCTTACACTACTATTAAATAAATTACATAAATTAAATACAATTACCAAAATTACAAAAAAAACACTAAATTACACAAAATAAAAAAAAAGAAATTATCTGAAATATATCCGATGTTCCAATCAGCCAATAGAATCCGAGCTCAATCCTATTGGCTGATTGGATCAGCCAATAGGATTGAAGCTCAATCCTATTGGCTGATTGCATCAGCCAATAGGATTTTTTCACCTTTGATTCCGATTGGCTGATAGAATTGTATCAGCCAATCGGAATTCAAGGGACGCCATCTTGGATGACGTCACTTAAAGGAACCTTCATTCTTCGTTAGACGTCAAGAGAAGAGGATGCTCCGCCCCGGATGTCTTGAAGATGGACCCGCTATTGGTAGTTTAATTTAGGCTAGGGTTTTTTTTTTATTTTGGGGGGGCTTTTTTTTTTATTATTAGATTAGGCGTAATTAGTTTAAATATCTGATAATTTCTTTTTTATTTTGTGCAATTTAGTGGTGTTTTTTTGTTTGTAATTTAGGTAATTGTATTTAATTTATGTAATTTATTTAATTTTAGTGTAAGGTTAGGTGTTAGTGTAACTCAGGTTAGGCTTTATTTTACAGGTAAATTTGTATTTATTTTAGCTAGGTAGTTAGTAAATAGTTAATAACTATTTAGTAACTATTCTACCTAGTTAAAATAAATACAAACTTGCCTGTAAAATAAAAATAAACCCTAAGCTAGCTACAATGTAACTATTAGTTATATTGTAGCTAGCTTAGGATTTATTTTACAGGTGAGTATTTAGTTTTAAATAGGAATTATTTAGGTAATAATAGTAGGTTTTATTTAGATTTATTTTAATTATATTTAAGTTAGGCGTTGTTAGGGTTAGGGTTAGACTTAGGTTTAGGGGTTAATAAATATAGTATAGTGGCGGCGACGTTGGGGACGGCAGATTAGGGGTTAATAAATGTAGGTAGGTGGCTGCGATGTTAGGTGCGGCAGATTAGGAGTTAATAATATTTAACTAGTGTTTGTTATGCGGGAGTGCGGCGGTTTAGGGGTTAATATGTTTATTATAGTGGCGGCGATGTCCGTAGCGGCAGATTAGGGGTTAATAATTTTATTTTAGTATTTGCGATGCGGGAGGGCCTTGGTTTAGGGGTTGATTGGTAGTTTATGGGTGTTAGTGTACTTTTTAGCACTTTAGTTATGAGTTTTATGCTACAGCTTTGTAGCGCAAAACTCATAACTACTGACTTTCAGTTTACGGTATCGATCTTGGCGGTATAGGGTTACCGCTCACTTTTTGGCCTTCCAGGCAGACTCGTAATACCGGAGCAAAGGAAGTCCCATTGAAAAAGCTGCGGTAGTTACATTGCGTTACGGCCAAAAAAGTGTGCGGTGCCCCTAAACCTGCAAGACTCGTAATACCAGCGGTAGTGAAAAAGAGCCTTAACGCTGCTTTTTCACTCATACCGCAAAACTCGTAATCTAGCCGTAAAATAATAATCCTTATTATAAGAAACTGTTGCCAGGTAACTTAAAGTGAAAGTAAATCCTAGCGTTTTACAAGCGCTAGGATTTACTATTGAAACAAATAAAGGGGACTTTCATTCATGAAGTATAAGATACTTCATGTAGAAAGCTCCTTTATTTGATTCAATCGATAGCTGTGTTTACCTTTTACAGCAGCCCATGGCAAAAAATTTTTTTGGCTAAGCGATGACGTTTTCACCTCTTAGCCAATAGCCGTGCAGTAAATCCGGCTCCCATGGGCGCCAAGCCAGATTTACCGCACGGCTATTGGCTAAGATGTGGAAACGTCACCTCTTAGCCAAATTTGTTTTTTTCTGTCGGCTGCTGTACAAGGTAAACACAGCGATCGGTTGAATCAAATAAAGGAGCTTTCTACATGAAGTATCTTATACTTCATGAATGAAAGTCCCCTTTATTTGTTTCATTAGTAAATCCTAGCGTTTGTAAAATAACTTTAAAGTGACTTAATTCTATATCATTCTAGGTTAATAGCTTGCAACCAACAATTGTATAAAGGTAATTTAAATGGTCTTAGAAAAGCATCAGTGGGTGCATTTAAGCGTCACTCCTTTGGGACTCGTGCTTTTAACACTTTTGAACCTTCGAACCTTAGGGAACTAAGTTTGGTTTTAATGAGAGATATCGATGGCTTGTTATAAGCAAACAATAGTTGGTATGAATAGCTCCTTATCTTAAATAGCTAGATCATAGGATTTAATAATGCTGAGTAAAATTCAGATTATTATAGCCTTGGTGACTAAATAATCTAGATTTTATTAAAGACAGGAGGCGAATATTTTATGCATAAATCTTTACTGACTTCTAAAACAGCAGAAAAGAACAAGTAACATAGAAACAAAAACAACCAATCAGAAATGAGCAGATAATATAATCCCACAGCAACAGGAAAATAGCTTGATCTTTTCGCTGCCGAACAGAAGGAAGTTACCAACATAAACAGGAGATGGACACCAATAATCCATTGCAGATCTGTCTGACGTCTGTGACAAAGTGGAAGGTAGAAGGTCTTTTACACTGAAAAATAAAAAAGAGAGCGGTAACACTGCTATCAAGATGGAAAACCGGAGGTTAACAGGTTCAAATTAAAATTCACATCAAAGTCTTTTTTTGTTTTTTTTGTTATGGGATGGGAAGAGGAGGGAAAATATTTGCATCCTGTCTAGATTATTTAGTCACCAAGGCTATAATAATCCGAATTTTATGGCAAGACAGGAGGCTTCATATTTTATGCATTTTTAACACCCAGAAAGGACAGACTAGAATGCGTGAGAAACTGGCTTGCAATAGAACTGAGAAAAAGTGGAGGCAGAAGATCAATCTGCCGCCGACAAATGCTGAAGATTGCAACTGGACAGAAAAGCTCTGGAAGCCGCAGCCCCTTTGACAGAGTGGGCCCCAAAAGAGGAGGAGACTCCTGCCTCCGACATCAGCCATCAAACCCATCTCGCCAAGGTAGGGGAAGAGACAGGACGATGAGGAGGAACAAAAGAAATCAGAAGAGGGCCCGACATAGATCCAAGAAGGTCTTCAGTCCTGGACAAGTATGCTTTAAGGCAAAGAGCCACACAAATTTGGGGATCTGTCGGAAAATAAGGAAAAAACTAAGATTTCGAGGATGACAGTCCAGCGGGAAATGGAAAAGGAAATTTCCTCAGGAGAAAAAGAAATCAAGCAAAGCAGCATGGTCAATTTAGCGGATAACTGTTTAATGGAAAGAAAAGAGTTATCGGGCCACTTTCTAAGAAAAGAGAGAACCAAATTGACGTCCCAAAGGTTCGAATAACGAGATTGGGGGGATTCTTAAAGGGACATTATACACTAATTTTTTCTTTGCATAAATGTTTTGTAGATGATCTATTTATATAGCCCATAACATTTTTTTTTTTTTTTAAATGTATAGTTTTGCTTATTTTTAAATAACATTGCTCTGATTTTCAGACTCCTAACCAAGCCCCAAAGTTTTATGTGAATACCGTCAGCTACCTTCTCCAGCTTGCTCCTGTTTGTGTAAAGGGTCTTTTCATATGCAAAAGAAGGGGGGGCGTGTCTTATTTCCCACTTGCAGTGGGGTTTCCGGCTACCTTTTCAACAGAGCTAAATTTAGAGCTTCTAAGTAAGTTTTTAAACAGTTTTATACTGGATTTTTATATCAGTAGCTGTGCATCTTATTCTTTATAGTAGTATCTATTACATGCAGTTATATGAAAATGAGTGTATACTGTCCCTTTAAGCCGAATGGCCTTAAGAAGATGGCAGACTTAAGGATGCCTACCCTCAGGGACACTCTCAAAGGGAAGATGTCCCACCAAAACGGCCAAACAAAACAGATTGATCGTGTGGTAAGCCTTACCCTGCAAAAAAAGTTCAGTAAGAAAGTTTACGATCATGGGAGGAGAGGAAATAAAGGGATCAACATCCCATCACATGCACCAACGAACCAAGACTGCCCAGGCTGAAGCATAAGATTTCCTAGTACCTGGGGCCCAGGATTCACGGGAGAGGAGGGAAGCCTTGCAAAAGGCCCTCGGAGGACTAGGATCCCCTGAAATCTGCCAAGCCAGAAGGTTCAGGTGGTCCTGGATCAAGAGAGGATGCGGGCGATCCTTGGTGTCCACAAGGAGATTGGGAAGACTGGGAAGTAGGTGAGGAGGGGCCGAAGTGGAGCAAACCAAGGTTGGGCTGGCCACCAAAGAGTGATCAACGTCAGGAGACATTGAAAACGTTGCACACTCAAGATAGTCCTCGCCAGAAGATCGAAAGGAGGGAAGGCATAAGCCCCATGGGGAGGCCAAACTTGCAGAAAAGCGTCTACTTCTTCGCTGTGAGCCAGCTGTAAAATCTCGGTAATTGGTGGTTGGTTCGCGATGCAAAAAGATTTCTAGAAATACTTGATGGTTCAGCATCCAGTTGCTGGAATCCCTCCAATGAGAAAACCAGTCCGCTTTTAAGTTGGAAACACCCAGAATAAAATGGGCGCAGACAGAAATCCTGCATCCCACAAGAGGCACCCCAGCCTAAAAGGCTTGCATCTGAAGAAAGAATGAAATCTAGGGAAGATCCAAAAATTGATCTGCCATTCCAGGCCTCCATGTGCTGCAGCCACCAAGACAACTCCGATCAAACTTTGTTTGTTGTTGTTGGTAGGACCAGAACTCCCGAAAACATTGGATCTTTAGCTACTGCATGGTGCGGTAGTGAAAGGGAGCCAGAAAAATGGCCTGGATCGAATAGGATAGGAGTCCAATGATCCTCATCAATTGGTGGATGGAGATGGAGGTGGCTCTTAGAGCTGACTGAATCTCTCCTTTGATACGATCTATCTTCTCTTGAGGGAGGAGAAGATGTCCGAGGGTAGCGTCTATGGAGAATCCAAGAAACTCCACAAGCTGGAGAGGGGAAAGGCTCGACTGCTCTTCGTTGATTATAAAACCCAGTGAGGAGAGGAGAGAGGACATGTCTCGAAGCTGTGAGATCAACAGGTCATTGTCTTGTGCCATCAGAAGGATATCTTTCAGGTATACTACTAGACAGAATCTGTGAGCTCGGAGGCAAGGCAACACCGGCTTGAGAAGCTTCGTAAAGCACCAGGGGGCAGAGCTGGGTCCGAAAGGGAGACAGGTGAACTGCCATAGGTGATCTGCCCATCTGAACTGAAGATACTTCTGACAGAGAGGGGACACCGGTACAGTTAAATAAGCATCTTACAGGTCCAAATGAACCATCCAATCATTCAGATGGAGAAGGTCTCTCAACATATGGATGCCCTCCATTTTGAAGTGGCGGTATACTACAAAAAAGTTGAGGTCCCTCAAGTTGATGACAGGACGAAAACCTCCTGACTTTTTTGAGACCAGGAAGCGATTGCTCAGGAAAATTGGAGGGGAGTTCTGGGAAACAAGTTCTATAGGTCCTTTTGAGAGGAGAGACAAGACTTCTTCTTTGATAAGGTTCTGTCCTTCCACAAACAGGTATAAAGGATTGGGGAGGTGGGATTTGAAGGGAGGGCAAATATACTCTATGACAAACCCCTGAACGGTTTGGAGAACCCAGGGATCTGCAGACAGAGACAACCAATTTTGAAAAAAATGGGTGAGTCTGCCCACAAACAACAGGTGGGAAGAAGGATGGGGACTCACCTTGGTTGGTGTTAGGATGGGCCAGAGAGATTCGTGCAGCTGATCGTCTGGGTCCCGCAGGTCTAGCTCTGAACGGAAACATGGCTCTGTTATAATATCCCGGTGGGTATTGTGGTTTGTAGTAGTAGTAGTGGTTGGTAGTATCCCGGATTAGTCATTGATGACGTGTGAAGAGAGGATCTCCGGGTGGGGGAAGCTGCTCTGGCTGTAAAAAGGACAAAGGCAAGTTTTTAATCAAAACGGCTGCTTTCTAAATTTTGATAAATGAAAGTGCCCCTGTTTTTAATAGTATTTTAAAAAAACGGGCTTTCATTCATCAAAGTTTACCTTCACTTTAATGCATTGCTGCTTTTGAATTGACTTTATATGGAGGGAAAAGTGCAATATTAAAATGTATTTGTTTTTGCACTGGTACAAATAAGTGAAAATATGTAGATACATATTTTATAAAGTTTTTAAAAAATGCTCTGGTTGGAGAATGTAACCTAACAGATACATAAGGTAAATAGTTTACATATGTGATTATGTAAAGTATTATTCAAGTTTATTAAGTGGTTACTATAAACAGAAATAATCTGAACAGCAAAAATGGTCCAGCTACCAAATCAATTTGTATTCTCCACAGGGGTGAATGGTATACAAATAATGTACTCAGTGCATTAAGAGACATTTCCAGCTGAGACGATTCAAAGTATTACTTAAAGAAGATATGTGTGAAATTGCACAGCAAGAGATTGTTTAATACCTGTTATTTCTATAGTCAAAATGTGATTCCTTTATGTAAGTTAAAGAGACATGAAACCACATTTATTATTTCATGATTTAGACAGAGCAAGCAATATTAAACAACATTTTCAGTTTGCTGCTATTATCATATTGGCTTCATTCTCTCAGTATCCTTTGTTAAACATCAATGCACTGATGGGAACTCGCTGAACACATGTGATGAGCCAATAACAAGAGGGATATATGTGCAGCTACCAATTACCAGTTAGCTCCCGGTAGTGCATTGCTGCTTATGAGACTACCTAGGTATGCATTTCAACAAAAAACTTTACGAAGCAGCAGAATATGTTTTTTTCCTGACATATACGGCTTCAACAATGAGAGATTATCTGCATTTCAGATCACCTATTTTTGACAACCAAAAAAATATTTGCATAGTCTAAAACCAGTGTCAGTGCTTAAATGACAGAGGCTTTGGCCTTTTTGCTCTGTATTGGTTTCACCTATAATGATCTTCTCTCTAGCTCAGAGCAGCCATGTATATTATATACTGTTTTTTAACAACCCTATATGGTTACAAAAAAATAGCAATATATAGGGATATATAATTAAAAATGGGGGAAACAAAAAAAAACAAACTTTTTTTTTGCCGTTTTCTTTATAATCATTTTCACACAACCAGAGAAGCTATAGGAATATATCTCAATATATATGTTATTTTGCACTGGTTTTAGGATATCTCATATGTCTAGGTTTCCAAGTAATTTATAGCAGGTATAGGCTAAAAGCTACAAGCGTTGCATTATTAGTTTAATGCTAAAAGTTTGTGAAATTAGCTATGCTTGGAGTGAAAGCTTAATAGTGCTCACTGAATCCAAAACCGCTATACAAAGTTATGTACTGTATCTGAAGTAACTAGACACCCCAGAGCTTTTACCTAGAGGTATTTTGACACTTTGGACCAGATTACAAGTGGAGCACTAAATATTACTTTCATGAAATCGATATTTGCGCTTCTTTGGGCTCCATTTATCATTCCAATTCTCCTATATTTTCTGCTAAAAGTTCTCATTAAAAATAATTCTCCTATTTATCATTCAAAAATACTCCTAAAATTGGGCAAGTTCGACTGTAAAATTCTCCTACTCTGTTCTCACTCTCCTTGGAGAACATGTTCTCCAAAAAAAGGGTTAAATTAGATCGTTTTAGTCGTATTCCATAAAGTTCTCCTCATAATTCTCCTAGTTACAAATTTATCATTTATATTCTCCTGTGGAGGACTGAAAGTTCTCCTGCAAGTTCCTGCATTAAAGTTCTCCATAGCTACAGTGGAGAACAGCATTAGAAATGTATTCTCTACCAGTTGTGGAAACAGTTGCACAAAAAAAGTGCTCTACAAGGTACAACAATTATCTATAACAAAGAACAATAATAATGGTCATTGGAGCACAATAATAATTTATGATGGAGTGAAAAAATATATATAATGGAGCGCCAAAATAATATATAACAGAGCACAAAAATGATATCTATTGGGGCAAAAAATAAGATATAAAAAAGCGCTAAAATTGAAGCACAAAAACAATGAAAATGTAGATCTATTTTCTTATATGAAAGTTTGCTGAAGAGGGGCGTTAACAAAGCTACTAGGAAGGCTGTATAAATATTTCTATTGGTTTATATATGATTGACATGGAGAATAGTTGCTTATTTTTTGTGATAAATAAGGAGAAAATACTAATCCAACTGGAGAAATTTATCATTATTTCTCCTCAGCCCTCCTATGGAGAAAAAAACAACTTTTTTTATGATAAATACGAGCGCACATGTGCGCCTCTCCATAGGCGAACTGCGGAGAACTGATAGGAGAACAGAAGGAGAATTCCCCAAATAATTGATTAATGGAGCCCTTTGTGTAATACAAGTGCACGCTAATGTGCGCTGGTCTTATAAATATATATGTATATGCTTATATACATATATATTTATGTGTTAATATTTGTATATACAAAAAGTATAGTGAAGGACAAATGCACAAAGCGCTCTGTTGTCTGTAGTCCAAATGTCAATTTAGCCCCCTTTATGAGGTGCTAATGAATTATAAAACTGGGTACGATAGGTTACATATTACCCATATAGGGCTTAGACCCAAACAGTTCTTTCATTCACTGGGTGCTTTTACAAGTGACAAATACTACAAATACGTCCTCAACAGTGAGGTCTGTTGACAACTGGTTACCCCATACACTATGCGCCGTCTGGCCCTAGGATATATACTCTCGTCCGATTGAGCCAAAGCCTGGTCCAAGGCTACCTTGTTTGCTTGTGTCCGGGAACGCTGATTCCAGCGTGAGTATTTCTCTCTTTTCCTCCATGATATCCTCTTTCAGATGTCACTCCTTGCGGTTCGTCAGGATTGGTGAATAGCGCTGTCACTCAACCCAGGGTAACCAATCCCAATGCTGTGGAGACTTTCCAGGGCTGCCAATGCAGCAGCTGTGCTCTACTTCTTGGGTTTGAGACCAATAGGCAAAAAATTAAGTGCAGAGGCACACCAGCTAATTAAAAAAATCATCTTTTTTCCAATTCTTTTTTATTAGGAATCACATGGTAATACAACAGTAACACAATGTTATCCTTAACAAAGATTGCACAAAGGGTCCTCAGAACAGTATGAAGAGAGTGTCCTGCATCTGATAGTCTTTCTGTAAGCGATCAGTTGTAAAGAGGCCATGCTTTATCCATATGCTTTGATATGCTATAAGCCCATGCGACTACCTAAAATCATTTTTTTTTTTTTTACATATTACAAACTTTCTTTAACTAAAACAACAAATAACAAAACATATAATGTAACACAGTAAAACATTAAAACATTGGCGCCTGGGACAGAGTAGGCACCAAAGGTCCAGGGGACTCACACTCTGCAGAAACAGGGGTCTCCCCCTCTGCTCCCCCCATCCGGGGACCAGCCCACAAAAGCCGCACATGGATAGGGTTTCTCTATCTATAAAGTTAGCCCTCAATCAATATCTCCTCCCAGCTAGTATAATGAGTGGCCCCACCATTTACAGGGTCAGGGATAGACCAGTTTCCCCTAATCACTTAATGTTGTAAGAAGGGTCTCAATATCTGTAGTTGTAGGGTAGAGGGAAGCGACTGTATGTAGTGTTGCCATTTTTTGAAAAATGGTTTAAGTCTATTGTTCACATCAAGCTTGATGTCAAGTTGTTCTATAAAAAGTTGCTTAACTAGTCTACGCTTAAATTGAACTAGTAAAGGGAGACTTGGTAGAGATCCAAAGGGACAAGATACATTGCTGGGTCAATATGGTGCAGAGAGTAAGCATAGGATGCATGGTGCAGTTTTGATTGTCCCACATAAGTAGGTATATGGTTTTTAAGTCAAAATTGATTTGAAATGTAATTTTAAACCAGCATTGCAGCTGTCTCCAAAACCTTTTAATATATGGGCAGTCGAAGAAGTAGTGTCCGAGTGTAGGTTTAGGCATACTGCATTTGATGGATTTATTTGGACAAGTGGGGTTCCAGTGAGCTAAGTGTGCTGGGGTAATATAGTCGCCATTACGTATTCTAACCTGCATCTCTCTGTGAGGAACCGCTAAGCTAGCTTGTTTGGTTTTAATTAAGCTTTTTTTAACATCATCTATTGTAATGTCCTCAATGCCCCCCCTCTTGCAGCCTAGCAGGATGTCTCCCATAGTATTATCTGAGGTGTGGTTGATCAGTCTCTGGTAGATCAGAGACATTGAGAAATGACCCAATCTAAAGGCAGTGTGAATAATAGTGAAGGGGGAGAGGTCCCAGAAATCTGGGATATGAGAGATTAGTGAGTTTATATAATGCCTACTTTGTAGTTACGCGTAGAAGTGAGAGTTGGGCAGATTATATTTATTTTTTAGATCTTGGAATGATCTGACCATATGTGACAACGGGTCCAAGAGCGCCCCTACTGAGTCGATGCCTACCGCCTGCCACACATGGAATGGAGCAGTTTCGCTTACAGCTGGGAAGTCCTTGTTTCCCAGTAGTGGGATAAGCCTGGGTAAAGGGGAATTGCTTGCCAAGTTGTTGTAGAGTTAACCACCACGCCCTCAACACATCCCTGTACATCAGGTTGCTTTTTATTTCTAAAGGCAAATCCCGAAATGGAATATATGGGAGATAGGCTAGGGATTGAGGTGCCACCAGCGCCCCCTCTAGTGCTGGAGTGATGAAATGTGCTGTGTGAAGCTGCCAGTCTAAAATTAGAGGTGTCAGAGCTGCCAATTATAAAGTTTTAGGTTTGGAAGTGCTAGGCCTCCCCTAAGATAGGGCTGTTGCAGTTTAGTAGTGACTATACTTGTCTTTTTCCCTTTCCAAATGAATAATTTAATCACTTTGTTGACAAATGCTAGGTCCCCTTTAGTAAGGAGAAAGGGTAACATTAGTAATGAGTACAGAGGTTTAGGCATCATCGATATTTTCACAAAGTTAATGCGGCCAGAGAGGCCGAGGTAAAGTTCCGCTCAGGCTTTCAGCTGAGACTATAGCCCCTATACGGATCAGGTCCGACAGACCTCGCTGAATGCGGAGAGCAATACGCTCTCCGTATTCAGCATTGCACCAGCAACTCTTGTGAGCTACTGGTGCAACGCCGCCCCCCTGCAGATTCCCGGCCAATCGGCCACCAGCATGGGGTGATTGGGTTGAATTGCAGTGATGTCTGTCCGCCTCCTCAGAGCAGGTGGACAGGTTATGGAGCAGCGGTATTTCATCTGGAGCTTGATAAATGGGCCCCTGTAACTGCACTGTTTTGTAAGATTAAGCTCATACATTTTGTGTGGGTTACGATGTATCTTAATTATAAGGTAGGTCAGGGTGGTAGGTTGTACAACAAAAGGATAGCGTGGTTGATCATCTTTGTGATCCGTTAACCACAGTATCTCAGATTTTTTCATATTGATTTTGTATCCTGAGAAATCCCCAAACGTATTTATCACCTCTATAATCTTTGGGACATATACTGCAGGGTTAGAGATAAAAAGAAGCATATCATCCGCATACAAAGTCACATGCATGCGGTGATTGTATGGTAAACCCGGGTAGGTTTTCTTCAGTTTGAGGGCAAGTGGTTCAAATGCCAGGTCAAAGAGTAGAGGGGATATTGGACAGCCCTGGCGAGTACCTCTCTGGAGCATAAAAGTGGGGGAGAGAAGAGCATTAACCAAGATATTAGCAGATGGGGAGGTGTATATCTTACCCAGAAAATTTAGAAAAGGGACTTCAAACTGAAATTGCCTAAGGGTGTGAAATAAATGCGGCCACTCGACTCTATCGAAGACCTTCTCTGCAGCAAGAGATAACAGGAAGGCCTCCTGACCCCTCCCCGGCTATGAACCCCTTGACCCCAACCAGTAGTGGTTGACAGCATGAAGGACCCTGCGTAAGTTGACCACCGAAGTTCTGCCAAACACAAATCCAGTCTGGTCCGGGTGTAACAAAGAGGGGATACATTTTTTAACCCGTTGGCCAAAAGTTTCATAAGAATTTTGTAATCGGTGTTTAAAAGGAATATGGGGCGGGGGAACTTCCGGGTGGTGGCCATGACAGGTCTCTAGATTGTTTGCTGCTCCTTCTTATTACCTAAATCTGCTCACCAAACTAATTTTAACGCTCCATCGAGTATCACTCGCACCTTTAAAGTGCACAGCAGAGAGAGCCCTATCGAGGGATTCCAATATTTTTCAGATCTGGAGCTTCATCTAGTCTACAGGAATACTATACGGGTTGCGGCCTATAATTCAACCCCCCGGCAGGGACCCAGTGTGTACTTGTTACGATACAGTGATACACCGCAAGACACTGTAAGAACTTTTCTTCTCCTAGCGTAGGAACCATCTCCTACTCAGAAGCAACTGCTTGCAGGAACTTTGTCTCTAAAGCAGCGTAACATATCTGCACTGGGGAAATGGAGGCTATAGACAGATGGGAGTATACTATAACCCAGGCGATACAAGACCATTTCTAAAGTCTGGAGAAGGAGATCTGAAAACTACTTCTAAGAGGGGAAGCCATGGAGGGCGATCAATTTGAAACCCTGGTTCTGCCATTAAGCGATCATGAGGATAGGCTCAGGACTGATTCACTCGTTGCTAAGGCCTCCTACCCCCATAACCGAATAGGCTATACCAGTGCCTCCACAAAAGACCCGATGCCCAACCTGGAACCCAGACAGGAGGACTTAGTAGTTTCAGGTGCCCTAACCAGCGCTAAGAAGGCACTAACTGGACAATCAAAGACCACTTTCCAGATGGAGGTGGAAACTTCCCTTGTCCCAATAGAGGAGACTGCTTACCTTTGCAACACGCATCTGGCTAACCGGGATTCCAGGAAGAAGCAGAATGAGCCGTTCGCAGCTATCACAGTCTCTGATTCTGCTCCACAGCAGGATGAGAATGATTACTTTTACTTCATCACGGCCATAACCAGAACAGAAGGCCCTGCAGCTATCTCTCCTTCTTGAGCATGTATACATTATGTGAACGCATCTCATCCAAGAGAATCTGTGTGCTGGAATCGGCACCCACCTTACTTGGGGTCGCAACAGGGTGTGGGGTGAAATAAACAAGCCTTTACCTAAGATGCAGGGTTGAGAGCGATATGGCAGTGAGAACATTAGAAATAAGCCACTGCAGCTCAGTGATTCCCCTGCTAATATGAGTATGACTAAGAAGTTGATCCACAAGCTATCATGAGGACTATATGTTGGAAGCTCTACTAACAGTTACAATCTGCCTTATGTTTACCCTATGTTATATTTTACCCCATGTAAGTCTCTGAGTCCAAATTGTTGGGAGGACCTTACGATACCCATATATGCCTTTTTTCTTTTCTTTTTTTTTCTTGGTTTATATTGCCTGCTCCATGTTAACCTAATATCCATATGCGTTGATGGTAATACTATGCCTAACCCTTGTATAAAAATAAGTTTTGTTTGTCACGCTTTCATCTCCTACGGGAGGGAGTGCGGAACATGCTATATAATATTTCATGAGGTACTTGTGCTACACATGTGCTGTACAAATGAATAAGAGGCTGGTGTCTTCTGGGATCTGCACTTTGGCACCTCAATGTTAATATTTGGCTGGCTATATGTCTGATTTTCACCATGTGAACAAGCAACTACAGTTACCTAGCATATATGCGTTTAACTAATATTCAATATGGTGTGTAACTATTTCTCTCTATGATGTTCCTATGACAGCTCTTCTTAAATGCATATTTTACTGTGATGCTTATCTTGTACTAAGGAAGTTTTGACCTGTAAGTACACATTAACACTGGCCCCATAAACCGTAGTTTTAGTAGCACAAATGGATTAGGAGGTTTTTCACTCTCATTAAGATAGATTACTATCATGACTGTGTAGTGTGAAAATGTCTACCACTCATCTTTTTTTTACTAATTTTTTTGTAATATTAACCCATCGACCATACATTTGTTTTGCCTGTGTTATGTAGCGAGGTTTTATCCTAGTGTTGAGAAGCACGTTGGGTTAAACTGCCTTGCATCACTGAATAGGTTACACAGTTTTAGAATTCAATAACTCACTTCCTATGTAAATCACCAGGGTCTAGGGTTGATGGCAATGGTCTCACAACACCGCTTAAAACTCTGTAACCTTAGCCGGGGTGAGCTAATATTCCCAGTATATTCATCTGCACAGTCCTTATACATATGGATCTATCTCCAGTGCCTATAATAATACAGCAGAACTTTAAAGAGGAGTCAGAGGGCAAAAAATTTAAAAATATTATTCACCTTTATTGGACATAAGTTAAAATTGGTACAAGGCTAGCAAACACACTGACTAGTTTTGTGCTCTATTGAGCACTTAATCATAGGGTCATCTTATTTATACTCCAGTTTATCAGTTCTATAGAAGTGTTTAGTCTAAGTTCAATTGACTGCTCTGCATCCTATAACATTAGAAAATAGAGATTTACTATGGGAGATCCAAAAGTGGTCTCCATATTCTCAGTGGGTGCCTTTTTTAGTTACATTTACTTATTCATAAGAGGTCCAAGAGTGGCCTCCAAGATTATTTTGAAGGTACAGCGCTTCCTTGGCATTAATTGAGTTTCCTAATTTGGGTACTGAATGTCATCTAATCTGTTTAAATGACCTAGCTACTATTGGTTGAACTTGTGGGGATATTCTTTTTGTACAACCTTTATTGACATTTATGACTTGTATGCCTTTAACCGAATATCAATAAAAATAAATAAAATAAAAAATAATAATAAAAAAAAGGGATATGGGGCAATATGAATCTGGGAGAGTATGGTCCTTTCCAGGGTTTGGGATCAGGGTAAGGTGTGCGGAGACAAAAGAATTCGAGGGGGTGCCATCTGCAAGGAAAAATGCGTTGTATACTCTAGAGAGGATGGGGGACACCTGGGGAGACAGTAGCCTGAAAAATTCTACAGGAAGGCCATCTGGGCCTGGAATCTTTCCCAATGCCAAGGATTGAATAGTGAAGCAAATCTCCTCAGCGGACACCGGGGCATTCAGAGCCTCCACTTGATCAGGTGTGAGCTTGGGTAGCGTGAGGGATTGCCAGAATTGTTGGTGTGATTCTGGATTGTTAGACTTTTGTTTTGAATATAATTGGGTATACTAGTGCATCAAACACTGTGCAAGTTCCACGGGGGATTTATACATTCTTCCTCCATATCTGAGTGCTGCAATATCCCTCCTTGAAGTATATGTTTACTAACGTGGCCACCAGCAGCCTACCCGATTTGTCCCAAAGCGGTAGTATTTGCTTGCGGTCTTAAGTAAACCAGCAGCTGATTTTTGCTGAACAAATGCGTCTAATTCCACTTTGGCCGTGATGTAAAGGTCATATGAAGCTTGTGTTGTGTGGGTGCAATAATCTAAGTAAGCTTGTACTGGGTTTTGCAGCTAAATAAGAAATTATATGGCCTGTAAGTACCGCCTTGGCAGCTTCCCAGAAGAGCAACGGATTATTTATGTGTCCTATATTATCCGTGCAATAGTCTGTCCAGGCATGGGTCAACGCTTTCTGGAATGATTCCGAGGTAAGCAAATATGAAGGGAAACACAAAGAGTTTCTAGTGGGACGCTGCCGGGCACCACCCAGTGTAAACCCCACCAGGGCATGATCAGAGATCACATAGATAGTTTCTGAGGCAACTTGTGAGATCAGGGGGTCTGCTACCAAGAAGAGGTCAATTTGGGACAATGAGGAGTTGGCCTTAGATAAACATGTACAATCTCTACCCTCGGGGTGTCTCCTACGCCATATGCCACACACAGCCAAGGAATCAGAGAGCATATCAGACACCCTTCCCTCAAATTTCCCCATGTACCCCTGGCGTCTTTTTTATCTTGTGGCATCCTGTATGCAAGTTCTATCCAGAAGAGGCTGAGGCGCTAAATTAAAATCACCCCCAATTATTAATCTCGAGCCTACCAAGGGGATTAGGTTTTGTGTTAGAGTTTCCCAAAAGGACATGGTCTTATGATTCGGGGCATATATATTACACAGAGTGTAGCTAACTGAGTCTACAGAGACCTGTAAGATAAGAAATCTGCCCTCTGGATCAGTGATAGTGTTATGTACTTCCAGCTGTATGCGTCTGCCCAATAAAATGGCCAGTCCTCTACTAGAAGAGCTATATGATAGATAGACCATATTTCCCACCCAGTCACTTTTAAGTTTTTCATGTTCCTCATTTCCTAAATGTGTCTCCTGCAGGAGGGCTATATCAGCATTTAGTCTACGTAGATGTGTCAGGATTGATTTACATTTTATGGGGGAGTTAATACCCCCAACATTCCAGGTAAGGATTTTAAGTGCCATTTCTACCCATCATGGAGGATTTGACAGGCATGTGCGTATCCCATGGGACCAGGGGGGAGAGGGGGAGCGGGAAGGGGCCATCAGCATCTGGAAAAGTCTCCTAAGTGTGCACTGTAATAACAAATCAAACATAACAACAATACGAACAAGTTTAACTTTGTGGCTCGAAAGAGCAAACCTTCTATTAAAGAACACCAGCAGCAATTTCCTACATAGCATCTATGGTAGTTTAGTGATTGGCTTAGACCGGGCTGACCGCCTACCATGGAATCACCCATTCTCAAAGGGAGGTATGGGATTGGTCTGTATATAGTAGGGATTGGCTCGAGGACTATTACTCCAATTATGCTGATCCACCAAGGTTAACAGTCTACTTAGTAGGTCATAAAAAGCCCCCTGGTATATTAGCTTTAAAATGTCCAACAAGGGGATAGGTAGGTAATGCCCAACTTGCACACACCATTGTAATGAAAAGAGTGTTACGTGCATCCCCTGAGAATTAAGTGAGTCTCTAAGACTATGTGTTCATGGTAGGGGCATACTGAGGCATAGCCACAGAGAGCAGCAGCAGTGGAGTGAGTCAATCAGCCAATGATAAACATATTTAGTACCCTTGTCAGCACATTGTGAATAATCTGGGGTGCGAACCAAAACATTAAAACATTAAATCATAATGATGGAAATGTGAAAAAGAAAAAAATGGAAAAAAAGAAAAAAAAAAAAAGAACAGGGTGTCTCCTCTAATAGGCACAGTTCTAATTAAAAGCTGCCATATCAATATTGGCATTCAAACCACAGGGAGACAGAATTTGGAGTTTCCATATACAGAATGTCTCCCTTTGTCTCAAATGCAAAAACCTATTTCTTTCTACCCCACCTGGGTAAAATATGTTCTAGTGGGAAGATGGAGAAAGAGTCAGTAGATCTTTTGTGACATTGGCTAGCATGTCTAGGAACACTATGATTATGTATATTCTTTTCTATATTTCTCTTGTGCTCCCCCCACCTCTTTTATAGGGGTCTGGAGGTCCTACCTACATATTGGACCCCACATACACACTCCAACATGTATATCACAAATGATGAGTCACATGTGAAGTGTGTATTGATACTAAATTTTTCTTTGTGACAAATTATATAAATTCAGTTCTACTATGATTTGTGAAGGCACAAAGACCACAATTGGGGCGGTTACATTTGTAAAATCCTGATTTACCTAAGAATTTAACCTCCATACTACCAGATTTATAGCAATGATTTCTAACTTTCGACTGATGGACCTTCATGACTACTTTACTCGGAGCCAACTTATTTTTTAAAGTTGGGGCTCTTCTGAAAGTGCAGATTGGGTGTTTACCTATCGAACTTTTAAGTAACGGGTCACTCCCCAAAATGTACCAATATTTATCCAAAATGATTTTGATTCTCCTGTGATTATTGTTGTATTGTGTTATGAACCTAATCCCATTATTCTCTTCATCCGTGGTAGAATCTGATTTCTCCACTTTGTCAACCTCTTAATTTGCCCTTGTGTATTTGATAAAAAAATCCTCTCTACATTTCTTTCTTGCTTCTAGAAAACTTTTCTCAATTAAGTTACTTGGGTAATTCTTTTCCATAAATCTTTCTTTCAAAAGTGTAGCCTGAATATCAAATGTTTTCAAATCAGGACAGTTTCTGCGCAACCTGCAAAATTGATTATAGGGTATATTCTTTTTCCATGGAAAATGGTGGCTGCTTTTGAAATTTAAATAACTGTTGGCATCTACTGATTTGAAATACGTTTTGGTAATTATATTACCTAGGTTATACCATTCCAATATTAAATCAAGAAAATCAATACTTTTATCATCTATTTTTGATGTAAATTGCAGACCCATGTCATTCTCATTTAGTCCATTTACAAAATTCTGGGCCTCTAGATGGTTACCCTCCCAAATGAACAAGAGGTCATCAATAAAACAGCCATAGAAGACCAGGTTTGCCGCCGAGCTTGAGGAATAGATGTATTTGTCCTCAAAATATCCCATGAATAAATTGGCAAAACTCGGACGAACCTGGTCCCCATGGCCGTCCTCTTGATCTGTAGAAATAATTTTTCTTGGTATACAAAATAATTGTTTCTCAGTACAAACAAAATGCACTCTAATAGAAATTCTCTTTGTCTGTCTGGCATATAAATATCTTTTTTCAGATAATATTCAATAGCCTTGATACCAAGGTCATGAGCTATATTTGAATATAAAGCCGAGACATCACAGGTTGAACTTAAAAGGTTCCTATCAGCCTTATTTATCTTCAAAATTTTATAAATCAGATCAGGGGTATCTTTAATATATGAAGTAAGTGTGACTACCGATTTCTTCAGGAATTGGTCAACATATTCAGATAAATTGCAAGTGAGGTTGCCAATTCCTGAAATAATCAGTCTCCCAGGGGGATCCACCAAACTTTTGTGGATCTTAGGGAGATGATAATAGTATGCCAAATTGGGGGTTAATGGAATTTAAAATTCTCTTTCTTTTTTAGTTAGAATACCCTCTATCCAACCTCGATCAACTATTTTAACAAAGTTGGCCAGAAATTTGTTGGTGGGGATAAAAGTAAGGATTTTATAATATTCTGGATCCAGTAAGATCCTATCAGCTTCTCTTATATAATCTTCACGATTTTGTAAAATTATTCCACCACCCTTATCCACTTCTGATCACTAGGTTCTTATTAGAAGCCAGTCTAGATAAAGCTTTGGTTTCATAGATATTCAAATTGGAATTCTTAATTTTATCTCCTGGTAATTTCCCAAATTCTTCTAGTACCAATTTCTGGAATAATTCAATGCTTAGTCCCGCACTGGGTGGATTAAAATTTGATTTCAAGGTTAAGCTTGAATGTATATAATTATCAAAAAGATCATCACAGAGGGTATCTGGGTCAAAATATACAATATCCATTGAAGGACGTTCCCCCATATCATTTGTAAGAATTGGTTTGTGGCCTGAACCTTTCAATTTCTTCTCACAAAAATAACGTTGTAGAGATAATTTGCGAACAAATTTATTGAGGTCCACAAACAAATCAAACAAATTATGATTATTATTTGAGGGACAGAAAGATAAGCCTCTATTTAAAATGCAGATCTCTTCATTTGAAAGTACATTATCTGATAGATTGAATATATTCTTACTCAAGTGTTTAAGTTTCTCTTTTTTGGAAGTCTTACCTCTCCCTCTGCTGCCATGTTGGCGTATGATCTTTTTCTTGGTGTGGTTGAAACAAATTTTTCCCCTTCTAATTCCCTCTCTAACTGTTTTAATCTGATTGGGGCATGCCTGACATGTGGAGGGTTGTACACTTGTTTCTGGTTGTACTGAAAAACCTGTGATTTGTTAGTCTGTCTATTGTCATCCCTTTGGTAGCTATTATTATAATCAATTCCATTTTGTTGGAATCTGGGACTTCTCACATGATTCCCTTGTCGGAATCCAGGACTTCCATAAGAATTCACTTGTTCTCTATTATTTTGTTGGAATCTGTAATGATACTGGTTATATGTATCTTTATGAGAGTTATGATTGTAATTATCTCTTTCCCAATTGGAGGTTGAAGGTTGTCTATATTCCCGAGAGTTAAAATTATTCGATGTATTGTTGGTGTTTTTACTCGTATTTTTAAAAATCACATTTTTCTTTTTGTCTTTAGGTTTCCTATATTCTACTTTTACCCATGATTTATTTTGTGGTGTGTCTGTTACATGTACATCACTGTCAGGCTCTATCTCTTTGGTTTCCCTATGAAGGTCATATACTTTGCCTTCAAGGTAATCCTTTTCATCTCTAGCTAGTTTTTTAATTTTCGTATGTGTAATCTTTTTCTGGAAGATATCTGATCTTTCTTGTACTTCCTTTATATGTTTATCATAATCCGTATTGGATTCAAATTTAATTAAGGTATTCTGTATCTCCTCAATATCCAACTCTGTTTTGTTCAATAGGGTTTCCCTAAACTCAGTTAATAGATCTATAAGTTTTAAAGAACATTCTGTCAAAATGCCTTGCCATTTTTCAGTCAGATCTATATCTTATTTAAAGGAGCAATGTTTAGAGATCCTCAGCCCTCTTGGAATATGACCTCTTTCTTTGTACTTCTTAAGTGTGTCAATGTCCCACCAATGCCTGTGTTCATTTTTCAGGGCATCCTCTAGTTTGTGAAATAATTGAACCATTGATAGGTCATCTATGGTGCTTCCTGACATATCCTGCACATTCTCTTTATTGCTTAGGGCTTCCCTATATTTTAACCTCTGATCTTTATTCTGCATGATTTGTGTGGTAATTGATATATATATATATATATATATATATACGTGTGCAGATGAATAAATCTATCTATATATATATATATATATATATATATATATAGTGAGAACTGAAGTGCAATATAATGTACAATGCTATAATATTAACGTGTAAAGCATATATATATATATATGTGTGTGTGAACAGTGAACAACAATAACAGATATGTACTATTCTGCTATTGGACTCGTAATAAAGTGATCCTCTTACACTGTTTGAAACCGTCTGGTCTGATAATACAATATGCATAGACGGGTCTATATTTATAATGTCGCTAACTGATCAAATCCCAAAAAGCAAAAATATTTATATCATACAAAAATCAGTGCGCCAAAAACAAAATAGTAAAAAATATAAAATTATTATGTGATAATAAACTCCAAAGTGATGGATAATATTGGTCAAATACCAAATAGTAATATGATCTAAAATCTAAAATCTAAAAAACATGTTCTTCTAGCAGTGAAAACCTTGAAAAATGGTTCATACCAATATAAATAAAAAGATAAGCTAAACAAATAATATAAACTTATCACAAAATGTTAGTGTTTTTAACCAATGTGACATATAATATTTATAATAATTTCAACACACATATAAACCGTCAACAGAAAAATATATATGTGATATATGTGAACATGAAAAAAGGAAAAAAAAAAAAAATATATATATATATATATATATATATATATAATATAAAAAACCACACCACTGGATATAAAAGTGATGAATATGAACAGGACAGTTCTATTAGTCCATAATCCAAGTCCTAAATCAGGATCTGATGACTAACAGTAGAGTAGTCAATCATCAATAGTTTAATATATTTTTAAGGTTTCCAAATAATATATGCCCATTTGATTATATGTATATCTTTTGACAGATAATTTTTGACAGATATGTTTTAGAAATATTTATGTATTATTAATGCATTATTTTCCATTTAGAGGTGTTTATGTATAAGTTATAGATTGTGAGTGGGTTCTTATTACCATGAAAATCATATAGGTTATCTTTTTGTTGTAGGTATTCATATTGTACATGATTATTGGGGGCACTCCAGTTTACCCTGTAATGTTTTTGTCAAGGGTTTGTTTAGAGGTGTAGGTGTATCACCAGGAGTGACCTATAGGCAAATTGATTCACATTAATACCGCTACAATAAATCCTACGAGATCGATTGATCTAAATATCATTTTATATATATATATATATATATATATATATATATATATATATTTAATATTTTTTATGCGCAATACATGGTATTTCATTAATGTGAAGATTTTATAAAAAACCTAGCTCTTATTTGAGTTGCGCAAATTTTTATATTCTCATATACATAGAGGCCGGAGCATTTGTGCTCTTACTATTGGCTTTAGAGTGACCAATGGAAGCTCTGCACGGTTGTTACACCTCCACGCATGCACTGTCTCTTTTAGTAAAAGCCGAGAATTTGGCAATATAAGTTTGTGGTTAAGATTATTATGTAGATTGCACCTGAGGAAACGGTCAGGGGAGACCGAGAAACGTTGTGCTTATGTGCTTTTTAATAAAGTCTTTTTACTTTTTATAAGACTTATTTGCCACAAACTATTTTTTATTACATCCACCTTTGATACATTTGTATCCCTAGTAGTTTTTGCTACTAACGGACGACCAACTAGAACAGAACGAGCCTGCTGTGAACGCCAGATGCTGGTAATAGTTCCTAACCTAAGGAGTTCACCGCTCTCACACGAGGACATCAGCCAGGATTTTGCTAGTGGGAGTTAGCTGGACGACTCTTTAACAGTCCAGAAGGCGGTTGTGACACTTCTCAAGTGTCCTCTATCTTGTAAGTACGGTCTTACTTGTGTCTATTGGCGTGTTATACATATCTGATTGTGCACTATGGTGGCGCCTTCTTTTTTATCATTCATATCTGCAGATTTTATCATCTTGGGACACCAACAAGAATTCTGAAGAAGCAGCCTGCCATCAGATCCTGATTTAGGACTTGGATTATGGACTAATAGAACTGTCCTGTTCATATTCATCACTTTTATATCCAGTGGTGTGGTTTGTTATATTATATATATATATTTTTTTTCATGTTCACATATATCACATATATATATTTTTCTGTTGACGGTTTATATGTGTGTTGAAATTATTATAAATATTATATGTCATATAATATGGTTAAAAACACTAACATTTTGTGATAAGTTTATACTATTTGTTTAGCTTATCTTTTTATTTATATTGGTATGAACCATTTTTCAAGGTTTTCACTGCTAGAAGAACATGTATTTTAGATTTTAGATCATATTACTATTTGGTATTTGACCAATATTATCCATCACTTTGGAGTTTATTATCACATAATAATTTTATATTTTTTACTATTTTGTTTTTGGCGCACTGATTTTTTGTATGATATAAATATATAAAAGTAGGATGTAATCCCTGTCACCCATGGGCCAGTTTCCCTTGTAGTGGATTTGGTCAAAGTATAGCGTGAGATGCATCTGGAAGTATCGCTCTGAATACGTAATTCCAAAAGGGTGATAAGTGAATTTAATTGGTTATAGGAAAGTATTTGGTCCACTCATTTTAGTTCACCCAACCTGGGGACATAAGCGCAGCGTTCAGTCTGCACTGACAAGAGAGGCGATCTGGCATTCTGGGGGATTCTTATATTTTTAGCTATTAGATACTGGGTCTCCAACAGGAGGTTAGTAAGGCTTTTAGATAGAGTGCTAAATTTCTGACAAGTTATGGAGCATAAGGAGGTTTCCGACAACCAACTAACATGAGCTTTCCCCATGAGAAAAGAGTGGGTGAGAGGGGTATTCAGTGTCTCACAACATTGCATGAAGGGGGGTGTCGCGCGCATTCCACGCCAGGTAAGTGATGCCCTAAAACCATGAATATGTAGAATGGGCCTAATGGGACACAGCCGTCAAAAGCGACTGCTGTGAGGAATGCCAGACAACCAATGGTCAACCTGTATAATACACTTATCTACGGAATCCAGGCACTCATTACAGGCTAAAGAAAGCTCTACTAAATATTGATGCAATATTTCTGTTGGGGTGCCCAAATTTATGCACCTGTCTAATTTCGTTTTGATGCATATTGCACATTTTCTGTTAATCCAATAAACCTAATTTCACTACTAAAATATTAATGTGTCCTTAAGTTATTTGATAGATCAAAATGAAATTGCTGATCCAATTGCTGTACAACTGTACAAATATATTCACAGGGAACACATAGTTCCCATAGACCACAATATAAAGGCACTTTTCAGTGCCTTTTTTTTTTTCTAACAGCCCACTCCTACCAACTTTAGACCACAAAAACTGCCTAGCTGTTTTTTTAATTATTTTTATTGAAGGATAAAAAAATAAATGTACAGGTACTTTGATCAGAACAAGTCAAAATAACACTAAACAGTCAGTACATTCTATTACACTAAGTTGATACATAGGCAAATTCTTACAGCCGACAATCGGTGCAGTAAGTTAACTTAGTTTAACTGACAGTACATATGGTACCTGTAAACAAAATCAAAACTGTTAAACTCTGACCTTCAGTCTCCTTAAAACAGGCAGGCCACTTTTGGACCTCCAAAACATCAAATAGCTTAATTACCAGGAGGAGTACATTAATGTTTGGTCACTTTTGGGCCAAATGAACAGTATTTAAACACAATGGCCCATATTTATCAAGCTCCGTGCGGAGCTTGAAGGGCTGTGTTTCTGGCGAGTCTTCAGACTCGCCAGAAACACAAGTTATGAAGCAGCGGTCTAAAGACCGCTGCTCCATAACCCTGTCTGCCTGCTCGGAGCAGGCGGACAGGAATCGCCGAAAATCAGCCCGATCGAGTTCGATTGGGTTGATTGACACCTCCCTGCTGGCGGCTGATTGGCCGCGAGTCAGCAGGGGGCGGCATTGCACCAGCAGCTCTTGTGAGCTGCTGGTGCAATGTTAAATGCCGAGAATGTATTGCTCTCCGCATTTAGCGAGGTCTTGCGGACCTGATCCGCACTGTCGGATCAGGTCCGCAAGACCTTTGATAAATAGAGGCCAATAACTTCAAATATGAAATATATGGAAATTGGTTGTCCACAGTAGGTAACTAGTATAGAAAAATAAAAAGAAAAGAATCTCCACATATGGCAAATAGAGGTTGCTATTAATCCAATCTCTTCTTAATAAGTTAGCAGGGGACTGTTAAGGGAAATAGCAGAGATACTTATATGGGATCAATCATATGTCTCAGAGAGATTGTACTTGTATACAAATTTCTGGTTAGAGGATGTTTATAAGGGAGCAAAGAAGCGTATGTTATGTCAGCCACTCCAATATTAGCCGGGATAAATTATCATTTCGCAGGTTAGATCAGAAGCATCAGCTCATAGAACAAATAGAGTATAAGCCCCCAATACAAATACTTGTTGACCTTATAAAATTTGAGACATCTCAGTCGTTAAGGTCACAGCATGAACTGCGAGTACTAAAAATTTATAAAGCATAACCATAAGGGTGTCTAATAATATATATGTCTAAACTCGCCATTGGAGTTAAAGACTAAGGAGTTTCACTATTGTCTCACACAAATAGTATAGAGAGTAGTAGGTGTATTGCATAAAACAAAATAACAAGGTGTTACGGGAAATATTATTACAAGAGTGAATTAACTAATCAACAAAATTAGTGTGAGTCTTTCTAGTAATATAATGGTGAGGTAAGTATATCCCGCTTAATCTAATAAAGCTAGCAGTAAATAGACTTGTCAGTCTCTCCTGTCTCGGCCACAGTCAGAAGAACAGCATCCCATTATGGTAAAAGGGGAGATATTGAGCGAGATTGCAGTAATTATAAAGTGGATTTCCACTCTGCTTAGGTGCATCATCTCTGCATCATATCTCTGCATAAAATGGGCTTAACCAAAAATATAACGTCCTTAATGAGTGTAATTGACGTTAATATACATAGTGCATAATTCAATGTATATAGCCTCGGAATGGCATATCTAGTGGAGGAAAGAAATATAAAGGAACACATCAAAAAATGGTAAAAGAAGTCTTGTTACTACTACCCAAATAATGTTTTTCATACAGGTGAAACTCGAAAAATTAGAATATTGTGCAAAAGTTAATTTATTTCACTAATGCAACTTAAAGGTGAAACTAATATATGAGATAGACTCATTACATGCAAAGCAAGATAGTTCAAACCATGATTTGTCATATTTGTTATGATTATTACTTACAGCTCATGAAAACCCCAAATCCACAATTTCAGAAAATTAGAATATTGTGAAAAGGTGCAATATTCTAGGCTCAAAGTGTCCCAATCTAATCAGCTAATTAAGCCATAACACCTGCAAAGGGTTCCTGAGCCTTTAAATGGTCTCTCAGTCTGGTTCAGTAGGAATCACAATCATGGGAAAGACTGCTGACCTGACAGTTGGGCAGAAAACCATCATTGACACCCTCCATAAAGAGGGAAAGCCTCAAAAGGTTATTGCAAAAGAAGTTGGATGTTCCCAAAGTGCTGTATCAAAGCACATTAATAGAAAGTTATGTGGAAGGAAAAAGTGTGGAAGAAAATGGTGCACAAGCAGCAGGGATGACCGCAGCCTGGAGAGGATTGTCAGGAAAAGGCCATTCAAAAGTGTTTGGGGACTTTCAAAAGGAGTGGACTGAGGCTGGAGTCAGTGCATCAAGAGCTACCAAACACAGACGGATCCTGAACATGGGCTTCAAACCCAGA